>NC_092190.1:600000-900000 GCF_043641665.1 Enoplosus armatus | reverse complement strand
CCAAGCAGTAAATGACAGTGAGCTTTTAACCCAAGATTTTAACATTCTCGAGTTAAATAAATGTCTCAAGTCTTTTAAGGCAGGTAAGTCTCCAGGAGAAGATGGGCTCCCTCTGGAATTTTATGTGACGTTCTGGGACATTTTAGCACCTGACTTGATTGCTGTTTTTATGGATTTTGAAAAACTTGACCGACTTCCTGACAGTTTTAGAGTAGGGATAGTGACTCTCCTTCACAAAGACAAAGACAAGACAGATTTGAAGAACTGGAGACCCATTACACTTTTAAATTTTGATTGTAAACTTTTTAGTAAGGTTTTAGCATCCCGCATGTCTTTGTTTTTAGAAGACCTGATTCACCCTGATCAAGCCTGTGCTGTCCCGGGGAGGAAGATCACCGACAGCCTCGTACTGATCCGAGACACCATCTGTTATGCGAGAGACAGAAACATCCGGCTAGTTGTCCTAAATTTAGATTTTGAGAAAGCCTTTGATCGGATCTCGCACCAGTACCTTTTCCAGGTGCTGCAAAAAATGGGGTTTCCAAGAAGGTTTATAGCCTGGGTGAGAATGCTGTACCAGGGCATTACCAGCAAATTCACTGTTAACGGGCATCTTACAGAAGCAGTGGATATAAACTGCGGTGTCCGTCAGGGTTGTCCGTTATCTGCCCTCCTCTATGTTCTCTGCATAGAACCACTGGCACAGATCTTGAGAAGGGACCAACAAATCAATGGGGTTGGAGCCCCAGGGAGCGGGGGACTGGAGACAAAGTGTTTTTTATACATGGACGACGTGAACATTTTATGCACTGACCTTTTATCTGTCAACAGGACGCTGGACTTGACTGACTGGTTTGGACGGGCCTCTGGGTCAAAACTCAACAGAGGCAAGACCCAAGCCCACTTTTATGGACCGTGGACAGCGACTGAGATGACAGGACTCCCCCTGACTGTGACCCAGACAGACCAAAAGATACTTGGGATCAAATTTGATAGGGAGGGGGGAGGGAAAACAAATTGGCCAGACATTGTAGGGAAAGTCAGGCAGAGACTAGGGTACTGGAGACTTAGAAGACTGACAATGGAAGGAAAGGTTTTAATCATCAAAGCTGTGATTTTACCTTTGCTTTTACTCATCAGTTCTGTTTTTTTCCCACCTAGAAGAGTGCTTTTAGACTTGGAAAGAGCCATCTTTTATTTCCTGTGGGGCTCCAAGTGGGAACGTCTGAGGAGATATGTGATGAAGAAGCCGAAGGAGAAAGGAGGAAAAGGAGTCCCTGACCTGTACTTGTTTTTAGGGAGCAGATACACAGCACTACACATCACAACCGCCACAGCCCCATCCAGAAACCCCAAAACAACAGCAATGACACGGTTCTGGATGGGGTCCTACCTCAGACGATTAAAAATTTTACCCAATGATCTTAAAGTACCTGTGTCTTTTAACCTGCCACCAACCTACGCTTTTATCCAGACATTTTTAAGGCATTTTAACCTTGAGCAGGAGGAGTTGAAAGTTTTAACCAACCACCGTTCTGTCATTTCTGTTGTGCAGGAGCAGGAACCAGTGAGTCCAGTGCGCGGGCTCGCATTGGGCGAGCCTTCAGCAGTGTGGCGCAACGTGAACCATTCCGCTCTTCCAAACAGACTCCGGGACCTGTCATGGATGGTGGCTCACGAGATCCTCCCAGTCAGGTCCGTAATGCACTCCCGGGGCTTGTCCACACATTCAACTTGTCCCCGACCAGGTTGTGGCGCGCCCGAGTCGGTGAGGCATTTGCTCTGGGAGTGCAGCGCTGCCGTAGAACAGTGGGCAACGGCCGGCTCCTTGCAATTCCCGTACTGTGAAAAAGCAAATACCGACACAAACAGAGAGTCGGGGTCAAACCCTCTGCTGACTGCCTGACGTCCCTCGCCGAGCCTCATCTGGGCTCCCGCTCTCAAATGACTGTGTATCATCCGTGACCACTGGGGTGGGGGCAGAGCGCAGCTCAGCATCAACAGCCAGATGAAGCCACCCAAAAAAATGCAGCCAGATTCGCACTTTTGACTCGCAGACAGATAGGGAACATTGCCCTACTGCCACCGGTACGTACGGTTAAACGTGCCCTGCACTTTCGCTCCCCTCGTCACAGAGAGTCCGCAAGGGCCTGAGTGTTTGGGACATTTGGTAGCCTGTGTCCAAAAGCCAGGCCTTCATTTCTCCGCGATCCCATTGGATAGAGCCTGTGCTAATGTGGGGAGGGCTAGGGGAATGTGCGTGGCCTGGTATTTGGGACTCCACAAGCAGAGTGAGGCTTACCGTGAGGGTAGTGACCGGGGCGACTAGGCTCCTCGGCCGCTCTCCTGGAGAGGCCTGTACTTACTCGGGTTTCTCTTCATCACGTACAAGCCTTTCGCCTTTTACTAAAGACTTCCGTGGAGAGGAACACCAATGAGTTAACACTATTTTTGGCAGGCTCTGCCGTGTGGCTGAGCCTCGTGCGTTTGTGAAAAGCAACAAGAAGCTGTCCTTAACAAGATTTAGACTGCCACCTTGTCGGCTTGGGAGGAGGCGCTGAGAAGCAGCCATTGTTATGCGCGCTTGAAACGACTGCGCCAGGACAAGGGAGAGCTGTTCCAGAATGTGGCCTCTGGAAGCAAACAGCCAGGGCTCATCGCTTCTCGGCCTTTTGGCTAAGATCAAGTGTAGTATCTGTTCTTATCAGTTTAATATCTGATATGTCCTCTATAAGGGGACAACATATTAAATGGATTTTTAGCACCGGGAGCTGAAAAGGGGGCTTGCCCCGTTCACTCCACGCATCGACCCGGTATTGCAGTGCCGCCGGGAACGGTGCACCCATCTCCTGCCTTGTGAAAAAGCAAATACCGACACAAACAGAGAGTCGGGGTCAAACCCTCTGCTGACTGCCTGACGTCCCTCGCCGAGCCTCATCTGGGCTCCCGCTCTCAAATGACTGTGTATCATCCGTGACCACTGGGGTGGGGGCAGAGCGCAGCTCAGCATCAACAGCCAGATGAAGCCACCCAAAAAAATGCAGCCAGATTCGCACTTTTGACTCGCAGACAGATAGGGAACATTGCCCTACTGCCACCGGTACGTACGGTTAAACGTGCCCTGCACTTTCGCTCCCCTCGTCACAGAGAGTCCGCAAGGGCCTGAGTGTTTGGGACATTTGGTAGCCTGTGTCCAAAAGCCAGGCCTTCATTTCTCCGCGATCCCATTGGATAGAGCCTGTGCTAATGTGGGGAGGGCTAGGGGAATGTGCGTGGCCTGGTATTTGGGACTCCACAAGCAGAGTGAGGCTTACCGTGAGGGTAGTGACCGGGGCGACTAGGCTCCTCGGCCGCTCTCCTGGAGAGGCCTGTACTTACTCGGGTTTCTCTTCATCACGTACAAGCCTTTCGCCTTTTACTAAAGACTTCCGTGGAGAGGAACACCAATGAGTTAACACTATTTTTGGCAGGCTCTGCCGTGTGGCTGAGCCTCGTGCGTTTGTGAAAAGCAACAAGAAGCTGTCCTTAACAAGATTTAGGCTGCCACCTTGTCGGCTTGGGAGGAGGCGCTGAGAAGCAGCCATTGTTATGCGCGCTTGAAACGACTGCGCCAGGACAAGGGAGAGCTGTTCCAGAATGTGGCCTCTGGAAGCAAACAGCCAGGGCTCATCGCTTCTCGGCCTTTTGGCTAAGATCAAGTGTAGTATCTGTTCTTATCAGTTTAATATCTGATATGTCCTCTATAAGGGGACAACATATTAAATGGATTTTTAGCACCGGGAGCTGAAAAAGGGGCTTGCCCCGTTCACTCCACGCATCGACCCGGTATTGCAGTGCCGCCGGGAACGGTGCACCCATCTCCTGCCTTGTGAAAAAGCAAATACCGACACAAAGAGAGAGTCGGGGTCAAACCCTCTGCTGACTGCCTGACGTCCCTCGCCGAGCCTCATCTGGGCTCCCGCTCTCAAATGACTGTGTATCATCCGTGACCACTGGGGTGGGGGCAGAGCGCAGCTCAGCATCAACAGCCAGATGAAGCCACCCAAAAAAATGCAGCCAGATTCGCACTTTTGACTCGCAGACAGATAGGGAACATTGCCCTACTGCCACCGGTACGTACGGTTAAACGTGCCCTGCACTTTCGCTCCCCTCGTCACAGAGAGTCCGCAAGGGCCTGAGTGTTTGGGACATTTGGTAGCCTGTGTCCAAAAGCCAGGCCTTCATTTCTCCGCGATCCCATTGGATAGAGCCTGTGCTAATGTGGGGAGGGCTAGGGGAATGTGCGTGGCCTGGTATTTGGGACTCCACAAGCAGAGTGAGGCTTACCGTGAGGGTAGTGACCGGGGCGACTAGGCTCCTCGGCCGCTCTCCTGGAGAGGCCTGTACTTACTCGGGTTTCTCTTCATCACGTACAAGCCTTTCGCCTTTTACTAAAGACTTCCGTGGAGAGGAACACCAATGAGTTAACACTATTTTTGGCAGGCTCTGCCGTGTGGCTGAGCCTCGTGCGTTTGTGAAAAGCAACAAGAAGCTGTCCTTAACAAGATTTAGGCTGCCACCTTGTCGGCTTGGGAGGAGGCGCTGAGAAGCAGCCATTGTTATGCGCGCTTGAAACGACTGCGCCAGGACAAGGGAGAGCTGTTCCAGAATGTGGCCTCTGGAAGCAAACAGCCAGGGCTCATCGCTTCTCGGCCTTTTGGCTAAGATCAAGTGTAGTATCTGTTCTTATCAGTTTAATATCTGATATGTCCTCTATAAGGGGACAACATATTAAATGGATTTTTAGCACCGGGAGCTGAAAAAGGGGCTTGCCCCGTTCACTCCACGCATCGACCCGGTATTGCAGTGCCGCCGGGAACGGTGCACCCATCTCCTGCCTTGTGAAAAAGCAAATACCGACACAAAGAGAGAGTCGGGGTCAAACCCTCTGCTGACTGCCTGACGTCCCTCGCCGAGCCTCATCTGGGCTCCCGCTCTCAAATGACTGTGTATCATCCGTGACCACTGGGGTGGGGGCAGAGCGCAGCTCAGCATCAACAGCCAGATGAAGCCACCCAAAAAAATGCAGCCAGATTCGCACTTTTGACTCGCAGACAGATAGGGAACATTGCCCTACTGCCACCGGTACGTACGGTTAAACGTGCCCTGCACTTTCGCTCCCCTCGTCACAGAGAGTCCGCAAGGGCCTGAGTGTTTGGGACATTTGGTAGCCTGTGTCCAAAAGCCAGGCCTTCATTTCTCCGCGATCCCATTGGATAGAGCCTGTGCTAATGTGGGGAGGGCTAGGGGAATGTGCGTGGCCTGGTATTTGGGACTCCACAAGCAGAGTGAGGCTTACCGTGAGGGTAGTGACCGGGGCGACTAGGCTCCTCGGCCGCTCTCCTGGAGAGGCCTGTACTTACTCGCGTTTCTCTTCATCACGTACAAGCCTTTCGCCTTTTACTAAAGACTTCCGTGGAGAGGAACACCAATGAGTTAACACTATTTTTGGCAGGCTCTGCCGTGTGGCTGAGCCTCGTGCGTTTGTGAAAAGCAACAAGAAGCTGTCCTTAACAAGATTTAGGCTGCCACCTTGTCGGCTTGGGAGGAGGCGCTGAGAAGCAGCCATTGTTATGCGCGCTTGAAACGACTGCGCCAGGACAAGGGAGAGCTGTTCCAGAATGTGGCCTCTGGAAGCAAACAGCCAGGGCTCATCGCTTCTCGGCCTTTTGGCTAAGATCAAGTGTAGTATCTGTTCTTATCAGTTTAATATCTGATATGTCCTCTATAAGGGGACAACATATTAAATGGATTTTTAGCACCGGGAGCTGAAAAAGGGGCTTGCCCCGTTCACTCCACGCATCGACCCGGTATTGCAGTGCCGCCGGGAACGGTGCACCCATCTCCTGCCTTGTGAAAAAGCAAATACCGACACAAAGAGAGAGTCGGGGTCAAACCCTCTGCTGACTGCCTGACGTCCCTCGCCGAGCCTCATCTGGGCTCCCGCTCTCAAATGACTGTGTATCATCCGTGACCACTGGGGTGGGGGCAGAGCGCAGCTCAGCATCAACAGCCAGATGAAGCCACCCAAAAAAATGCAGCCAGATTCGCACTTTTGACTCGCAGACAGATAGGGAACATTGCCCTACTGCCACCGGTACGTACGGTTAAACGTGCCCTGCACTTTCGCTCCCCTCGTCACAGAGAGTCCGCAAGGGCCTGAGTGTTTGGGACATTTGGTAGCCTGTGTCCAAAAGCCAGGCCTTCATTTCTCCGCGATCCCATTGGATAGAGCCTGTGCTAATGTGGGGAGGGCTAGGGGAATGTGCGTGGCCTGGTATTTGGGACTCCACAAGCAGAGTGAGGCTTACCGTGAGGGTAGTGACCGGGGCGACTAGGCTCCTCGGCCGCTCTCCTGGAGAGGCCTGTACTTACTCGGGTTTCTCTTCATCACGTACAAGCCTTTCGCCTTTTACTAAAGACTTCCGTGGAGAGGAACACCAATGAGTTAACACTATTTTTGGCAGGCTCTGCCGTGTGGCTGAGCCTCGTGCTTTTGTGAAAAGCAACAAGAAGCTGTCCTTAACAAGATTTAGGCTGCCACCTTGTCGGCTTGGGAGGAGGCGCTGAGAAGCAGCCATTGTTATGCGCGCTTGAAACGACTGCGCCAGGACAAGGGAGAGCTGTTCCAGAATGTGGCCTCTGGAAGCAAACAGCCAGGGCTCATCGCTTCTCGGCCTTTTGGCTAAGATCAAGTGTAGTATCTGTTCTTATCAGTTTAATATCTGATATGTCCTCTATAAGGGGACAACATATTAAATGGATTTTTAGCACCGGGAGCTGAAAAAGGGGCTTGCCCCATTCACTCCACGCATCGACCCGGTATTGCAGTGCCGCCGGGAGCGGTGCACCCATCTCCTGCCTTGTGAAAAAGCAAATACCGACACAAACAGAGAGTCGGGGTCAAACCCTCTGCTGACTGCCTGACGTCCCTCGCCGAGCCTCATCTGGGCTCCCGCTCTCAAATGACTGTGTATCATCCGTGACCACTGGGGTGGGGGCAGAGCGCAGCTCAGCATCAACAGCCAGATGAAGCCACCCAAAAAAATGCAGCCAGATTCGCACTTTTGACTCGCAGACAGATAGGGAACATTGCCCTACTGCCACCGGTACGTACGGTTAAACGTGCCCTGCACTTTCGCTCCCCTCGTCACAGAGAGTCCGCAAGGGCCTGAGTGTTTGGGACATTTGGTAGCCTGTGTCCAAAAGCCAGGCCTTCATTTCTCCGCGATCCCATTGGATAGAGCCTGTGCTAATGTGGGGAGGGCTAGGGGAATGTGCGTGGCCTGGTATTTGGGACTCCACAAGCAGAGTGAGGCTTACCGTGAGGGTAGTGACCGGGGCGACTAGGCTCCTCGGCCGCTCTCCTGGAGAGGCCTGTACTTACTCGGGTTTCTCTTCATCACGTACAAGCCTTTCGCCTTTTACTAAAGACTTCCGTGGAGAGGAACACCAATGAGTTAAAACTATTTTTGGCAGGCTCTGCCGTGTGGCTGAGCCTCGTGCGTTTGTGAAAAGCAACAAGAAGCTGTCCTTAACAAGATTTAGGCTGCCACCTTGTCGGCTTGGGAGGAGGCGCTGAGAAGCAGCCATTGTTATGCGCGCTTGAAACGACTGCGCCAGGACAAGGGAGAGCTGTTCCAGAATGTGGCCTCTGGAAGCAAACAGCCAGGGCTCATCGCTTCTCGGCCTTTTGGCTAAGATCAAGTGTAGTATCTGTTCTTATCAGTTTAATATCTGATATGTCCTCTATAAGGGGACAACATATTAAATGGATTTTTAGCACCGGGAGCTGAAAAAGGGGCTTGCCCCGTTCACTCCACGCATCGACCCGGTATTGCAGTGCCGCCGGGAGCGGTGCACCCATCTCCTGCCTTGTGAAAAAGCAAATACCGACACAAACAGAGAGTCGGGGTCAAACCCTCTGCTGACTGCCTGACGTCCCTCGCCGAGCCTCATCTGGGCTCCCGCTCTCAAATGACTGTGTATCATCCGTGACCACTGGGGTGGGGGCAGAGCGCAGCTCAGCATCAACAGCCAGATGAAGCCACCCAAAAAAATGCAGCCAGATTCGCACTTTTGACTCGCAGACAGATAGGGAACATTGCCCTACTGCCACCGGTACGTACGGTTAAACGTGCCCTGCACTTTCGCTCCCCTCGTCACAGAGAGTCCGCAAGGGCCTGAGTGTTTGGGACATTTGGTAGCCTGTGTCCAAAAGCCAGGCCTTCATTTCTCCGCGATCCCATTGGATAGAGCCTGTGCTAATGTGGGGAGGGCTAGGGGAATGTGCGTGGCCTGGTATTTGGGACTCCACAAGCAGAGTGAGGCTTACCGTGAGGGTAGTGACCGGGGCGACTAGGCTCCTCGGCCGCTCTCCTGGAGAGGCCTGTACTTACTCGGGTTTCTCTTCATCACGTACAAGCCTTTCGCCTTTTACTAAAGACTTCCGTGGAGAGGAACACCAATGAGTTAAAACTATTTTTGGCAGGCTCTGCCGTGTGGCTGAGCCTCGTGCGTTTGTGAAAAGCAACAAGAAGCTGTCCTTAACAAGATTTAGGCTGCCACCTTGTCGGCTTGGGAGGAGGCGCTGAGAAGCAGCCATTGTTATGCGCGCTTGAAACGACTGCGCCAGGACAAGGGAGAGCTGTTCCAGAATGTGGCCTCTGGAAGCAAACAGCCAGGGCTCATCGCTTCTCGGCCTTTTGGCTAAGATCAAGTGTAGTATCTGTTCTTATCAGTTTAATATCTGATATGTCCTCTATAAGGGGACAACATATTAAATGGATTTTTAGCACCGGGAGCTGAAAAAGGGGCTTGCCCCGTTCACTCCACGCATCGACCCGGTATTGCAGTGCCGCCGGGAGCGGTGCACCCATCTCCTGCCTTGTTAAAAAGCAAATACCGACACAAAGAGAGAGTCGGGGTCAAACCCTCTGCTGACTGCCTGACGTCCCTCGCCGAGCCTCATCTGGGCTCCCGCTCTCAAATGACTGTGTATCATCCGTGACCACTGGGGTGGGGGCAGAGCGCAGCTCAGCATCAACAGCCAGATGAAGCCACCCAAAAAAATGCAGCCAGATTCGCACTTTTGACTCGCAGACAGATAGGGAACATTGCCCTACTGCCACCGGTACGTACGGTTAAACGTGCCCTGCACTTTCGCTCCCCTCGTCACAGAGAGTCCGCAAGGGCCTGAGTGTTTGGGACATTTGGTAGCCTGTGTCCAAAAGCCAGGCCTTCATTTCTCCGCGATCCCATTGGATAGAGCCTGTGCTAATGTGGGGAGGGCTAGGGGAATGTGCGTGGCCTGGTATTTGGGACTCCACAAGCAGAGTGAGGCTTACCGTGAGGGTAGTGACCGGGGCGACTAGGCTCCTCGGCCGCTCTCCTGGAGAGGCCTGTACTTACTCGGGTTTCTCTTCATCACGTACAAGCCTTTCGCCTTTTACTAAAGACTTCCGTGGAGAGGAACACCAATGAGTTAAAACTATTTTTGGCAGGCTCTGCCGTGTGGCTGAGCCTCGTGCGTTTGTGAAAAGCAACAAGAAGCTGTCCTTAACAAGATTTAGGCTGCCACCTTGTCGGCTTGGGAGGAGGCGCTGAGAAGCAGCCATTGTTATGCGCGCTTGAAACGACTGCGCCAGGACAAGGGAGAGCTGTTCCAGAATGTGGCCTCTGGAAGCAAACAGCCAGGGCTTATCGCTTCTCGGCCTTTTGGCTAAGATCAATTGTAGTATCTGTTCTTATCAGTTTAATATCTGATATGTCCTCTATAAGGGGACAACATATTAAATGGATTTTTAGCACCGGGAGCTGAAAAAGGGGCTTGCCCCGTTCACTCCACGCATCGACCCGGTATTGCAGTGCCGCCGGGAACGGTGCACCCATCTCCTGCCTTGTGAAAAAGCAAATACCGACACAAACAGAGAGTCGGGGTCAAACCCTCTGCTGACTGCCTGACGTCCCTCGCCGAGCCTCATCTGGGCTCCCGCTCTCAAATGACTGTGTATCATCCGTGACCACTGGGGTGGGGGCAGAGCGCAGCTCAGCATCAACAGCCAGATGAAGCCACCCAAAAAAATGCAGCCAGATTCGCACTTTTGACTCGCAGACAGATAGGGAACATTGCCCTACTGCCACCGGTACGTACGGTTAAACGTGCCCTGCACTTTCGCTCCCCTCGTCACAGAGAGTCCGCAAGGGCCTGAGTGTTTGGGACATTTGGTAGCCTGTGTCCAAAAGCCAGGCCTTCATTTCTCCGCGATCCCATTGGATAGAGCCTGTGCTAATGTGGGGAGGGCTAGGGGAATGTGCGTGGCCTGGTATTTGGGACTCCACAAGCAGAGTGAGGCTTACCGTGAGGGTAGTGACCGGGGCGACTAGGCTCCTCGGCCGCTCTCCTGGAGAGGCCTGTACTTACTCGGGTTTCTCTTCATCACGTACAAGCCTTTCGCCTTTTACTAAAGACTTCCGTGGAGAGGAACACCAATGAGTTAAAACTATTTTTGGCAGGCTCTGCCGTGTGGCTGAGCCTCGTGCGTTTGTGAAAAGCAACAAGAAGCTGTCCTTAACAAGATTTAGGCTGCCACCTTGTCGGCTTGGGAGGAGGCGCTGAGAAGCAGCCATTGTTATGCGCGCTTGAAACGACTGCGCCAGGACAAGGGAGAGCTGTTCCAGAATGTGGCCTCTGGAAGCAAACAGCCAGGGCTCATCGCTTCTCGGCCTTTTGGCTAAGACTGTGATCGCTTCCTGTTGGTGGTAAAAACTTTTGCCTGTTTGTGGCATTGTGTTTTACTTCCCATTCTCGGGAGGACATTCACCTTATTCCTTGTGGAGAAAATTTCAACTCTATTGTAGTTGTAAATCCTACACCTAAAGGAATTCATTGGCACAGAGTACTGCTTACCTCTACTCTGTTGATTTAACATCTTGTCCCGGCTAAACAAGAAAAGGTAAGTTCGTTTTAATTATTTGCTGGTTTTAACATATTTATTGATCTTAGTTCTATTTATATCGTCTTTGTTTCTTTTTGTTTTGTTTTTTTTTAGACAATTCTTAAGTGTTTTAGTCCTTCTTTTTAATCCTTTCAGTTTGTGGTGCCTCCACCATGTCGGCCAACATTTCCGGCATGCGGAGGCACCACAGTGTCAGATTTACCTTTAAAGAAAATGACCATGGAAAGCCCCTGGGGATGTCCAGAATTGACTTCTCCAGGAGGTTAATCCAAAAAACCCTTAAGTTTGAACCAGAGAATATAAATTGCATTGTTACTCTACCAACGAATAAAGGTTTCGATGTAAGCTTTCGGTCTGCCGCGCTGCTGAGAGAGTTTTGGACACGCTTTGAAAATGTAAAACCCCAGTTTTCCGCTTTTAATGTTGAGAAACTGACTGATAATGCCTCCAAAACCATCATTATCAGAATGTTCAATGAGACCGTGAATGCGGATGACATTTGTTTGTGGCTGGGTAGATACTGCACTGTAAAAGGACAGGCTACCAAAGTGAAAGATGAGGATGGCATTTGGAATTGCGCTTGGAGGGTCCCCATCCAACAATGGCAGGACCCCCAAGGCTTCCAGGGCCTGAAACATCTGCCATCTGTGATAGTTCTGGGAAACAACAGAGGCTACATTCACTACCAGGGCCAGCCCAAGCTGTGCCGCAAGTGTGGTGAGCATGGGCACCTGGCAGAAGCGTGTCAGCAGACTATTTGTGGAAAATGTAGAGAAATTGGGCACACCTTTGAGGAATGTACCAATGGCAGAAAGTGCAATCTTTGTGGAGAAACAACCCACCTCTTCAGAGATTGCCCAAAGTCATTTGCCAACAAACTGAAGGCAGCGAAAACCCCACAAAATGGTGGACAAGAGGAAGCAGTTAGAGAGCTAATTGAAGAAGCTGGGCTGGGAAATTCAAATCTCCCGCCAAATCCTGTGACTGGAAGGCCAGGATCAGGAGAGGCGGGAGAGGGGGAGGGGCCTGCAATTGCCCCACAAATGGAGAGTGGTGAGGAAGATGGGGCAATGCAGGCAGAAGGCGGAGCTAGCTCCGGATATGAAGGAGAGGAGGGGCCTGCAATTGCCCCGCAACTGGAAAGTCTTGAGGAAGATGGGGCAATGCAGGCAAAAGCCGGAGCTTGCTCAGAATGTGAAAATGACCAATCACAGGGCGATAGTGAGGACGCCTCCCTCCCCAACGCCCAGCAGACCAAGAGGCCTATATCAGAATTGTCCTCTGAGTCTCCTGTAGTCTCAGAGAAGAGGGGAAGAGCTGGGAACTACTCAAACAGCCCATCTGTGGAGGAGCCTAGAGTCTTCCCCTCCAATTCTCCAAATGAGGTCTCTTTCCTAACAATAGCTCTGCAATCAACCCCTAAGGACTCAAATCTCAATGCGACCATGCGTCCAAGGCCTACCCCTAGAGTCCGACAGGGGAATGAAGCTCAACCCCGTCACTCTTCACCCATGAGAGTGAAGGAAGAGCTCCGTTCACAAGAAATTTAAATAACTGCTTTTTTTTTAACATTGATAATCCCTTTTAGACTTTTAAGATTTCATACCTGTTAATTTTAACCATACTCATGGCACTCACCTTCTCAACCATCAATGTGAGAAGCGTGAAGTCACGAGTTAGAGCCCAGACTGTTTTATCCTTTCTTAATTCTTTTAAGTCAGATGTGTTTTTAATACAGGAATGTGGCCTGCCATTTTTAAACCACTACAGAGAGTGGGAGGAGCTATGGCCACAAACATCGATGTGGAGCGGATCAAACGCAAACAGAAATGACGGAGTGGCCATTTTAATCAAAAACCCCCTGGTTTTGGTGAAGGGCAGCACTGTGGTGAGAGATGGTCGGGCACTTTTAGCACACCTGACTTTTATGGGAAAAGATTTTAACGTCTTAAATATTTATGGCTTTAACGACAGAAATGACAGGTATGATCTTTTAGAAGACTTGCAGTTCCACATGCTAGGTAGGGCACCTTTAGTTGTAGGGGGAGATTTTAATTGTATTTTAAGCAGGAATGATAGGAAGAGAGCAGGTGAAGATTTTAAAGTGGACAAAACCTCAGTCTTATTTCAGGGCATATGCAGGGATTTTAAACTTCTGGACTGTTTTAAAACCACGCATCCCAGAGAGGAGGGCTTCACCTGGTTTAGTGGTGATGGCACCCGAGCCTCTCGCATTGATTACATTTTATCACGTGATTGCCCACCAACTGATGCTAGATTGACACCTGTTTTCTTTTCAGACCACGCAATGCTCTCCTGCACTCTCTCACTCTCTTCGGGTGTGACATCAGGAAGCGGTCTGTGGAAGCTCAACTGCTCCCTTTTAGAAGATAGGGAGTTAGGTAGACAGTATAGAGAGCAGTACCAAGAGTGGCAGACCCTTCAAGACTTCTACGATACACGTGCACACTGGTGGGAAATGGTGAAAGCAAGGACCCAGACTTTCTTTAGACAGGCAGGCAAGAAAAAAAAAGACAGGGACAACAGACGCATGTTGGGACTGCAGAAACGACTCCAGCGGTATTTTAAACTAAACCAACAGGGGATGGATTTTAATGAAGAAATCAAACAAATTAAAACCCAGATGTCAGCCTCAGCAGAAATTAAAAGCAAGGGTGTCATTTTGAGAAGCAAGGAGAGGGAAATAGAGGAAGGAGAGAAGTGCACAAGATACTTTTTTAAGAAAATTATGAATAAAGGGGGGAGTATTTTTAGACTAAGAAAAGAAAATGGGTGCATAGCTGACACCACAGAGGAAATCATAGAAACTGTCGGACATTTTTATAGAGAACTATACAAAGAAAAACACGTTAAGTGGGACACCATGACTGAAGTCTTAGAAGTTATTGACCAAGCAGTAAATGACAGTGAGCTTTTAACCCAAGATTTTAACATTCTCGAGTTAAATAAATGTCTCAAGTCTTTTAAGGCAGGTAAGTCTCCAGGAGAAGATGGGCTCCCTCTGGAATTTTATGTGACGTTCTGGGACATTTTAGCACCTGACTTGATTGCTGTTTTTATGGATTTTGAAAAACTTGACCGACTTCCTGACAGTTTTAGAGTAGGGATAGTGACTCTCCTTCACAAAGACAAAGACAAGACAGATTTGAAGAACTGGAGACCCATTACACTTTTAAATTTTGATTGTAAACTTTTTAGTAAGGTTTTAGCATCCCGCATGTCTTTGTTTTTAGAAGACCTGATTCACCCTGATCAAGCCTGTGCTGTCCCGGGGAGGAAGATCACCGACAGCCTCGTACTGATCCGAGACACCATCTGTTATGCGAGAGACAGAAACATCCGGCTAGTTGTCCTAAATTTAGATTTTGAGAAAGCCTTTGATCGGATCTCGCACCAGTACCTTTTCCAGGTGCTGCAAAAAATGGGGTTTCCAAGAAGGTTTATAGCCTGGGTGAGAATGCTGTACCAGGGCATTACCAGCAAATTCACTGTTAACGGGCATCTTACAGAAGCAGTGGATATAAACTGCGGTGTCCGTCAGGGTTGTCCGTTATCTGCCCTCCTCTATGTTCTCTGCATAGAACCACTGGCACAGATCTTGAGAAGGGACCAACAAATCAATGGGGTTGGAGCCCCAGGGAGCGGGGGACTGGAGACAAAGTGTTTTTTATACATGGACGACGTGAACATTTTATGCACTGACCTTTTATCTGTCAACAGGACGCTGGACTTGACTGACTGGTTTGGACGGGCCTCTGGGTCAAAACTCAACAGAGGCAAGACCCAAGCCCACTTTTATGGACCGTGGACAGCGACTGAGATGACAGGACTCCCCCTGACTGTGACCCAGACAGACCAAAAGATACTTGGGATCAAATTTGATAGGGAGGGGGGAGGGAAAACAAATTGGCCAGACATTGTAGGGAAAGTCAGGCAGAGACTAGGGTACTGGAGACTTAGAAGACTGACAATGGAAGGAAAGGTTTTAATCATCAAAGCTGTGATTTTACCTTTGCTTTTACTCATCAGTTCTGTTTTTTTCCCACCTAGAAGAGTGCTTTTAGACTTGGAAAGAGCCATCTTTTATTTCCTGTGGGGCTCCAAGTGGGAACGTCTGAGGAGATATGTGATGAAGAAGCCGAAGGAGAAAGGAGGAAAAGGAGTCCCTGACCTGTACTTGTTTTTAGGGAGCAGATACACAGCACTACACATCACAACCGCCACAGCCCCATCCAGAAACCCCAAAACAACAGCAATGACACGGTTCTGGATGGGGTCCTACCTCAGACGATTAAAAATTTTACCCAATGATCTTAAAGTACCTGTGTCTTTTAACCTGCCACCAACCTACGCTTTTATCCAGACATTTTTAAGGCATTTTAACCTTGAGCAGGAGGAGTTGAAAGTTTTAACCAACCACCGTTCTGTCATTTCTGTTGTGCAGGAGCAGGAACCAGTGAGTCCAGTGCGCGGGCTCGCATTGGGCGAGCCTTCAGCAGTGTGGCGCAACGTGAACCATTCCGCTCTTCCAAACAGACTCCGGGACCTGTCATGGATGGTGGCTCACGAGATCCTCCCAGTCAGGTCCGTAATGCACTCCCGGGGCTTGTCCACACATTCAACTTGTCCCCGACCAGGTTGTGGCGCGCCCGAGTCGGTGAGGCATTTGCTCTGGGAGTGCAGCGCTGCCGTAGAACAGTGGGCAACGGCCGGCTCCTTGCAATTCCCGTACTTGCCAGCAAGGGAGGTCCTTACAGCACAGCTGGTGCTGTATGGGGTGGGCCAAAAACAATTGCCAGCATGCGACTTCCCCAAGCAGTGGCTTACCCTAGCCGCCATAAAAGACGCCATATGGACCTCCAGAAACTTGCTGGCAAGGAAGCACATGCAGATCCCCCCCGTGGCTGCGATCCGGATGGCCGCAGCGACGGTCCAAGCAGCCGAAGCTGCAGGCGGCAGGCCAAGGACACAGCCACAAAGAAGAATCGCATTTGTGCCCATTCGGACGAAGGAGCCGGAGCCACACAAAAGAAGTTCAAAGCAGCGGCGGCCTGACTCTCCGGGTGAGGCAGGTGGGAAGGAGCAACAGGGCGAAGGTCTCCTCTGAGCACCAAGAAAGGATTCCGAGAGACCAAATCTGTTTGGGAGAGCGGAATGACTTATCCTTGGTAGGGAATCACTATGCTCCTGCACAGCAATGGAGTTGGAAGGGAGGATTTTTACCGAAGCACTCCCCATTTGTTTTTGTTTTTTTTGTTGGGTTGGACATTTTAAAATGGACACTCAAAACACACAGACATGCACAAAATGTATAATTTTTAACTTGTGAGAAATCTCATCTGTAATACCTCTGACGACAGTGTTTTGAATATTTAAATATGGTCTTACATGTTGCACCATTGTATTGATTGATTTCTTGTATTTTAAAAGGTAATTTGTATGTCTTAACTCTGGGTTTTATGTGAAATTACTATGAAATGAGTGTCAATAAATCTTTTCGAAAGAAAAAAAATCTGTTCTTATCAGTTTAATATCTGATATGTCCTCTATAAGGGGACAACATATTAAATGGATTTTTAGCACCGGGAGCTGAAAAAGGGGCTTGCCCCGTTCACTCCACGCATCGACCCGGTATTGCAGTGCCGCCGGGAACGGTGCACCCATCTCCTGCCTTGTGAAAAAGCAAATACCGACACAAAGAGAGAGTCGGGGTCAAACCCTCTGCTGACTGCCTGACGTCCCTCGCCGAGCCTCATCTGGGCTCCCGCTCTCAAATGACTGTGTATCATCCGTGACCACTGGGGTGGGGGCAGAGCGCAGCTCAGCATCAACAGCCAGATGAAGCCACCCAAAAAAATGCAGCCAGATTCGCACTTTTGACTCGCAGACAGATAGGGAACATTGCCCTACTGCCACCGGTACGTACGGTTAAACGTGCCCTGCACTTTCGCTCCCCTCGTCACAGAGAGTCCGCAAGGGCCTGAGTGTTTGGGACATTTGGTAGCCTGTGTCCAAAAGCCAGGCCTTCATTTCTCCGCGATCCCATTGGATAGAGCCTGTGCTAATGTGGGGAGGGCTAGGGGAATGTGCGTGGCCTGGTATTTGGGACTCCACAAGCAGAGTGAGGCTTACCGTGAGGGTAGTGACCGGGGCGACTAGGCTCCTCGGCCGCTCTCCTGGAGAGGCCTGTACTTACTCGGGTTTCTCTTCATCACGTACAAGCCTTTCGCCTTTTACTAAAGACTTCCGTGGAGAGGAACACCAATGAGTTAAAACTATTTTTGGCAGGCTCTGCCGTGTGGCTGAGCCTCGTGCGTTTGTGAAAAGCAACAAGAAGCTGTCCTTAACAAGATTTAGGCTGCCACCTTGTCGGCTTGGGAGGAGGCGCTGAGAAGCAGCCATTGTTATGCGCGCTTGAAACGACTGCGCCAGGACAAGGGAGAGCTGTTCCAGAATGTGGCCTCTGGAAGCAAACAGCCAGGGCTCATCGCTTCTCGGCCTTTTGGCTAAGATCAAGTGTAGTATCTGTTCTTATCAGTTTAATATCTGATATGTCCTCTATAAGGGGACAACATATTAAATGGATTTTTAGCACCGGGAGCTGAAAAAGGGGCTTGCCCCGTTCACTCCACGCATCGACCCGGTATTGCAGTGCCGCCGGGAACGGTGCACCCATCTCCTGCCTTGTGAAAAAGCAAATACCGACACAAACAGAGAGTCGGGGTCAAACCCTCTGCTGACTGCCTGACGTCCCTCGCCGAGCCTCATCTGGGCTCCCGCTCTCAAATGACTGTGTATCATCCGTGACCACTGGGGTGGGGGCAGAGCGCAGCTCAGCATCAACAGCCAGATGAAGCCACCCAAAAAAATGCAGCCAGATTCGCACTTTTGACTCGCAGACAGATAGGGAACATTGCCCTACTGCTGACTGCCTGACGTCCCTCGCCGAGCCTCATCTGGGCTCCCGCTCTCAAATGACTGTGTATCATCCGTGACCACTGGGGTGGGGGCAGAGCGCAGCTCAGCATCAACAGCCAGATGAAGCCACCCAAAAAAATGCAGCCAGATTCGCACTTTTGACTCGCAGACAGATAGGGAACATTGCCCTACTGCCACCGGTACGTACGGTTAAACGTGCCCTGCACTTTCGCTCCCCTCGTCACAGAGAGTCCGCAAGGGCCTGAGTGTTTGGGACATTTGATAGCCTGTGTCCAAAAGCCAGGCCTTCATTTCTCCGCGATCCCATTGGATAGAGCCTGTGCTAATGTGGGGAGGGCTAGGGGAATGTGCGTGGCCTGGTATTTGGGACTCCACAAGCAGAGTGAGGCTTACCGTGAGGGTAGTGACCGGGGCGACTAGGCTCCTCGGCCGCTCTCCTGGAGAGGCCTGTACTTACTCGGGTTTCTCTTCATCACGTACAAGCCTTTCGCCTTTTACTAAAGACTTCCGTGGAGAGGAACACCAATGAGTTAAAACTATTTTTGGCAGGCTCTGCCGTGTGGCTGAGCCTCGTGCGTTTGTGAAAAGCAACAAGAAGCTGTCCTTAACAAGATTTAGGCTGCCACCTTGTCGGCTTGGGAGGAGGCGCTGAGAAGCAGCCATTGTTATGCGCGCTTGAAACGACTGCGCCAGGACAAGGGAGAGCTGTTCCAGAATGTGGCCTCTGGAAGCAAACAGCCAGGGCTCATCGCTTCTCGGCCTTTTGGCTAAGATCAAGTGTAGTATCTGTTCTTATCAGTTTAATATCTGATATGTCCTCTATAAGGGGACAACATATTAAATGGATTTTTAGCACCGGGAGCTGAAAAAGGGGCTTGCCCCGTTCACTCCACGCATCGACCCGGTATTGCAGTGCCGCCGGGAACGGTGCACCCATCTCCTGCCTTGTGAAAAAGCAAATACCGACACAAACAGAGAGTCGGGGTCAAACCCTCTGCTGACTGCCTGACGTCCCTCGCCGAGCCTCATCTGGGCTCCCGCTCTCAAATGACTGTGTATCATCCGTGACCACTGGGGTGGGGGCAGAGCGCAGCTCAGCATCAACAGCCAGATGAAGCCACCCAAAAAAATGCAGCCAGATTCGCACTTTTGACTCGCAGACAGATAGGGAACATTGCCCTAATGCCAACCGGTACGTACGGTTAAACGTGCCCTGCACTTTCGCTCCCCTCGTCACAGAGAGTCCGCAAGGGCCTGAGTGTTTGGGACATTTGGTAGCCTGTGTCCAAAAGCCAGGCCTTCATTTCTCCGCGATCCCATTGGATAGAGCCTGTGCTAATGTGGGGAGGGCTAGGGGAATGTGCGTGGCCTGGTATTTGGGACTCCACAAGCAGAGTGAGGCTTACCGTGAGGGTAGTGACCGGGGCGACTAGGCTCCTCGGCCGCTCTCCTGGAGAGGCCTGTACTTACTCGGGTTTCTCTTCATCACGTACAAGCCTTTCGCCTTTTACTAAAGACTTCCGTGGAGAGGAACACCAATGAGTTAAAACTATTTTTGGCAGGCTCTGCCGTGTGGCTGAGCCTCGTGCGTTTGTGAAAAGCAACAAGAAGCTGTCCTTAACAAGATTTAGGCTGCCACCTTGTCGGCTTGGGAGGAGGCGCTGAGAAGCAGCCATTGTTATGCGCGCTTGAAACGACTGCGCCAGGACAAGGGAGAGCTGTTCCAGAATGTGGCCTCTGGAAGCAAACAGCCAGGGCTCATCGCTTCTCGGCCTTTTGGCTAAGATCAAGTGTAGTATCTGTTCTTATCAGTTTAATATCTGATATGTCCTCTATAAGGGGACAACATATTAAATGGATTTTTAGCACCGGGAGCTGAAAAAGGGGCTTGCCCCGTTCACTCCACGCATCGACCCGGTATTGCAGTGCCGCCGGGAACGGTGCACCCATCTCCTGCCTTGTGAAAAAGCAAATACCGACACAAACAGAGAGTCGGGGTCAAACCCTCTGCTGACTGCCTGACGTCCCTCGCCGAGCCTCATCTGGGCTCCCGCTCTCAAATGACTGTGTATCATCCGTGACCACTGGGGTGGGGGCAGAGCGCAGCTCAGCATCAACAGCCAGATGAAGCCACCCAAAAAAATGCAGCCAGATTCGCACTTTTGACTCGCAGACAGATAGGGAACATTGCCCTACTGCCACCGGTACGTACGGTTAAACGTGCCCTGCACTTTCGCTCCCCTCGTCACAGAGAGTCCGCAAGGGCCTGAGTGTTTGGGACACTTGGTAGCCTGTGTCCAAAAGCCAGGCCTTCATTTCTCCGCGATCCCATTGGATAGAGCCTGTGCTAATGTGGGGAGGGCTAGGGGAATGTGCGTGGCCTGGTATTTGGGACTCCACAAGCAGAGTGAGGCTTACCGTGAGGGTAGTGACCGGGGCGACTAGGCTCCTCGGCCGCTCTCCTGGAGAGGCCTGTACTTACTCGGGTTTCTCTTCATCACGTACAAGCCTTTCGCCTTTTACTAAAGACTTCCGTGGAGAGGAACACCAATGAGTTAAAACTATTTTTGGCAGGCTCTGCCGTGTGGCTGAGCCTCGTGCGTTTGTGAAAAGCAACAAGAAGCTGTCCTTAACAAGATTTAGGCTGCCACCTTGTCGGCTTGGGAGGAGGCGCTGAGAAGCAGCCATTGTTATGCGCGCTTGAAACGACTGCGCCAGGACAAGGGAGAGCTGTTCCAGAATGTGGCCTCTGGAAGCAAACAGCCAGGGCTCATCGCTTCTCGGCCTTTTGGCTAAGATCAAGTGTAGTATCTGTTCTTATCAGTTTAATATCTGATATGTCCTCTATAAGGGGACAACATATTAAATGGATTTTTAGCACCGGGAGCTGAAAAAGGGGCTTGCCCCGTTCACTCCACGCATCGACCCGGTATTGCAGTGCCGCCGGGAACGGTGCACCCATCTCCTGCCTTGTGAAAAAGCAAATACCGACACAAACAGAGAGTCGGGGTCAAACCCTCTGCTGACTGCCTGACGTCCCTCGCCGAGCCTCATCTGGGCTCCCGCTCTCAAATGACTGTGTATCATCCGTGACCACTGGGGTGGGGGCAGAGCGCAGCTCAGCATCAACAGCCAGATGAAGCCACCCAAAAAAATGCAGCCAGATTCGCACTTTTGACTCGCAGACAGATAGGGAACATTGCCCTAATGCCAACCGGTACGTACGGTTAAACGTGCCCTGCACTTTCGCTCCCCTCGTCACAGAGAGTCCGCAAGGGCCTGAGTGTTTGGGACATTTGGTAGCCTGTGTCCAAAAGCCAGGCCTTCATTTCTCCGCGATCCCATTGGATAGAGCCTGTGCTAATGTGGGGAGGGCTAGGGGAATGTGCGTGGCCTGGTATTTGGGACTCCACAAGCAGAGTGAGGCTTACCGTGAGGGTAGTGACCGGGGCGACTAGGCTCCTCGGCCGCTCTCCTGGAGAGGCCTGTACTTACTCGGGTTTCTCTTCATCACGTACAAGCCTTTCGCCTTTTACTAAAGACTTCCGTGGAGAGGAACACCAATGAGTTAAAACTATTTTTGGCAGGCTCTGCCGTGTGGCTGAGCCTCGTGCGTTTGTGAAAAGCAACAAGAAGCTGTCCTTAACAAGATTTAGGCTGCCACCTTGTCGGCTTGGGAGGAGGCGCTGAGAAGCAGCCATTGTTATGCGCGCTTGAAACGACTGCGCCAGGACAAGGGAGAGCTGTTCCAGAATGTGGCCTCTGGAAGCAAACAGCCAGGGCTCATCGCTTCTCGGCCTTTTGGCTAAGATCAAGTGTAGTATCTGTTCTTATCAGTTTAATATCTGATATGTCCTCTATAAGGGGACAACATATTAAATGGATTTTTAGCACCGGGAGCTGAAAAAGGGGCTTGCCCCGTTCACTCCATGCATCGACCCGGTATTGCAGTGCCGGCGGGAACGGTGCACCCATCTCCTGCCTTGTGAAAAAGCAAATACCGACACAAACAGAGAGTCGGGGTCAAACCCTCTGCTGACTGCCTGACGTCCCTCGCCGAGCCTCATCTGGGCTCCCGCTCTCAAATGACTGTGTATCATCCGTGACCACTGGGGTGGGGGCAGAGGGCAGCTCAGCATCAACAGCCAGATGAAGCCACCCAAAAAAATGCAGCCAGATTCGCACTTTTGACTCGCAGACAGATAGGGAACATTGCCCTAATGCCAACCGGTACGTACGGTTAAACGTGCCCTGCACTTTCGCTCCCCTCGTCACAGAGAGTCCGCAAGGGCCTGAGTGTTTGGGACACTTGGTAGCCTGTGTCCAAAAGCCAGGCCTTCATTTCTCCGCGATCCCATTGGATAGAGCCTGTGCTAATGTGGGGAGGGCTAGGGGAATGTGCGTGGCCTGGTATTTGGGACTCCACAAGCAGAGTGTGGCTTACCGTGAGGGTAGTGACCGGGGCGACTAGGCTCCTTGGCCGCTCTCCTGGAGAGGCCTGTACTTACTCGGGTTTCTCTTCATCACGTACAAGCCTTTCGCCTTTTACTAAAGACTTCCGTGGAGAGGAACACCAATGAGTTAAAACTATTTTTGGCAGGCTCTGCCGTGTGGCTGAGCCTCGTGCGTTTGTGAAAAGCAACAAGAAGCTGTCCTTAACAAGATTTAGGCTGCCACCTTGTCGGCTTGGGAGGAGGCGCTGAGAAGCAGCCATTGTTATGCGCGCTTGAAACGACTGCGCCAGGACAAGGGAGAGCTGTTCCAGAATGTGGCCTCTGGAAGCAAACAGCCAGGGCTCATCGCTTCTCGGCCTTTTGGCTAAGATCAAGTGTAGTATCTGTTCTTATCAGTTTAATATCTGATATGTCCTCTATAAGGGGACAACATATTAAATGGATTTTTAGCACCGGGAGCTGAAAAAGGGGCTTGCCCCGTTCACTCCACGCATCGACCCGGTATTGCAGTGCCGCCGGGAACGGTGCACCCATCTCCTGCCTTGTGAAAAAGCAAATACCGACACAAACAGAGAGTCGGGGTCAAACCCTCTGCTGACTGCCTGACGTCCCTCGCCGAGCCTCATCTGGGCTCCCGCTCTCAAATGACTGTGTATCATCCGTGACCACTGGGGTGGGGGCAGAGGGCAGCTCAGCATCAACAGCCAGATGAAGCCACCCAAAAAAATGCAGCCAGATTCGCACTTTTGACTCGCAGACAGATAGGGAACATTCAGAATCAGAAATCAGAATCAGAAATACTTTATTGATCCCCGGGGGGAAATTGTACAGTACCGGTGCTCCCATTCAAGAGTAGAAAGTAGCATAATTTAGAACTAAAAGTTTGTACAAAATATAAAAATAAGAAATACAAAATACAAAATATACACATTTACAGTATTTAAGTGAAATGAGGTGAAATGAAAAATGAAATGAAAATACAAAATATACACATTTACAGTATTTAAGTGAAATGAGGTAAAAATATATACAATAACAATGTATATGTATGTATGTGTTGCACTAAAGTGTGTGACTATATATGTATTGCACTTAAACATTTTGCATAAATAGTGAGGTGGTGTATGAACAGGTGAGGTAGATACAGATACGGATTCCAGTCTCTTCCTGAGTGTCTGACATTCAGAGAGAGGAGTTAAACAGTCTGATGGCCACAGGCAGGAATGATTTCCTGTGTCGCTCAGTTGTGCATTTGGGAGCAATGAGTCTCCCACTGAAGGTGCTCTTGTGTCCGACCAGTACGTCATGGAGAGGATGTGAAACATTGTTCAAGATGCCCCGCAGCTTAGACAGCATCCTCCTCTCTGACACCACCGTCAGAGAGTCCAGCTGCACCCCCACAACGTCACTGGCCTTGCGGATCAGTTTGTTTAGTCTGTTGGAGTCCGCCACCCTCAGCCTGCTGCCCCAGCATGCAACAGCATAGAGGATAGCACTGGCCACCACAGACTCATAAAACATCCTCAGCATAGTCCGGCAGATGTTGAAGGACCTCAGCCGCCTCAGAAAGTAGAGACGGCTCTGGCCCTTCCTGTAGAGGGCATTAGTGTTCTTTACCCAGTCCAGTTTATTGTCTATGTGAACTCCCAGATACTTGTAATCCTCTACAATGTCCACACTGGCCCCCTGGATGGAAACAGGGGTCATCGGCGCCTTGGTCCTCCTCAGATCCACAGTCAGTTCCTTTGTCTTTGTCACGTTGAGCTGTAGATGGTTCTGCTCGCACCATGTGACAAAGTTGTCCACAGCAGCCCTGTACTCCTCTTCATCACCCTTACTGATACATCCAACTATTGCTGAGTCGTCAGAAAACTTCTGAAGATGGCAGGTCTCAGTGCAGTAGCTGAAGTCCGTGGTGTAGACGGTGAAGAGGAAGGGAGAGAGGACAGTTCCCTGCGGGGCCCCGGTGTTGCTGACCACTCTGTCTGACACACAGTGTTGTAAGCGCACATACTGTGGTCTGCCAGTCAGGTAGTTGACAATCCAGGACACAAGGGGGGCATCCACCTGCATCTCCGTCAGCTTCTCACCCAGTAGAGCCGGACGGATGGTGTTGAACGCACTGGAGAAGTCAAAGAACATGACTCTCACAGTGCTCGCCGGCTTGTCCAGGTGGGCGTAGACGCGGTTGAGCAGGTAGATGATGGCATCCTCCACTCCAAGTCGGGGCTGATAGGCGAACTGAAGGGGGTCCAAGTGTGTCTTGACCAAGGGCCGGAGCTGCTCTAGGACGAGTCTCTCCAGGGTCTTCATGATGTGGGAGGTCAGTGCCACGGGTCTGTAGTCCTTGGAGCCACTAATGCCAACCGGTACGTACGGTTAAACGTGCCCTGCACTTTCGCTCCCCTCGTCACAGAGAGTCCGCAAGGGCCTGAGTGTTTGGGACATTTGGTAGCCTGTGTCCAAAAGCCAGGCCTTCATTTCTCCGCGATCCCATTGGATAGAGCCTGTGCTAATGTGGGGAGGGCTAGGGGAATGTGCGTGGCCTGGTATTTGGGACTCCACAAGCAGAGTGAGGCTTACCGTGAGGGTAGTGACCGGGGCGACTAGGCTCCTCGGCCGCTCTCCTGGAGAGGCCTGTACTTACTCGGGTTTCTCTTCATCACGTACAAGCCTTTCGCCTTTTACTAAAGACTTCCGTGGAGAGGAACACCAATGAGTTAAAACTATTTTTGGCAGGCTCTGCCGTGTGGCTGAGCCTCGTGCGTTTGTGAAAAGCAACAAGAAGCTGTCCTTAACAAGATTTAGGCTGCCACCTTGTCGGCTTGGGAGGAGGCGCTGAGAAGCAGCCATTGTTATGCGCGCTTGAAACGACTGCGCCAGGACAAGGGAGAGCTGTTCCAGAATGTGGCCTCTGGAAGCAAACAGCCAGGGCTCATCGCTTCTCGGCCTTTTGGCTAAGACTGTGATCGCTTCCTGTTGGTGGTAAAAACTTTTGCCTGTTTGTGGCATTGTGTTTTACTTCCCATTCTCGGGAGGACATTCACCTTATTCCTTGTGGAGAAAATTTCAACTCTATTGTAGTTGTAAATCCTACACCTAAAGGAATTCATTGGCACAGAGTACTGCTTACCTCTACTCTGTTGATTTAACATCTTGTCCCGGCTAAACAAGAAAAGGTAAGTTCGTTTTAATTATTTGCTGGTTTTAACATATTTATTGATCTTAGTTCTATTTATATCGTCTTTGTTTCTTTTTGTTTTGTTTTTTTTTTTAGACAGTTCTTAAGTGTTTTAGTCCTTCTTTTTAATCCTTTCAGTTTGTGGTGCCTCCACCATGTCGGCCAACATTTCCGGCATGCGGAGGCACCACAGTGTCAGATTTACCTTTAAAGAAAATGACCATGGAAAGCCCCTGGGGATGTCCAGAATTGACTTCTCCAGGAGGTTAATCCAAAAAACCCTTAAGTTTGAACCAGAGAATATAAATTGCATTGTTACTCTACCAACGAATAAAGGTTTCGATGTAAGCTTTCGGTCTGCCGCGCTGCTGAGAGAGTTTTGGACACGCTTTGAAAATGTAAAACCCCAGTTTTCCGCTTTTAATGTTGAGAAACTGACTGATAATGCCTCCAAAACCATCATTATCAGAATGTTCAATGAGACCGTGAATGCGGATGACATTTGTTTGTGGCTGGGTAGATACTGCACTGTAAAAGGACAGGCTACCAAAGTGAAAGATGAGGATGGCATTTGGAATTGCGCTTGGAGGGTCCCCATCCAACAATGGCAGGACCCCCAAGGCTTCCAGGGCCTGAAACATCTGCCATCTGTGATAGTTCTGGGAAACAACAGAGGCTACATTCACTACCAGGGCCAGCCCAAGCTGTGCCGCAAGTGTGGTGAGCATGGGCACCTGGCAGAAGCGTGTCAGCAGACTATTTGTGGAAAATGTAGAGAAATTGGGCACACCTTTGAGGAATGTACCAATGGTAGAAAGTGCAATCTTTGTGGAGAAACAACCCACCTCTTCAGAGATTGCCCAAAGTCATTTGCCAACAAACTGAAGGCAGCGAAAACCCCACAAAATGGTGGACAAGAGGAAGCAGTTAGAGAGCTAATTGAAGAAGCTGGGCTGGGAAATTCAAATCTCCCGCCAAATCCTGTGACTGGAAGGCCAGGATCAGGAGAGGCGGGAGAGGGGGAGGGGCCTGCAATTGCCCCACAAATGGAGAGTGGTGAGGAAGATGGGGCAATGCAGGCAGAAGGCGGAGCTAGCTCCGGATATGAAGGAGAGGAGGGGCCTGCAATTGCCCCGCAACTGGAAAGTCTTGAGGAAGATGGGGCAATGCAGGCAAAAGCCGGAGCTTGCTCAGAATGTGAAAATGACCAATCACAGGGCGATAGTGAGGACGCCTCCCTCCCCAACGCCCAGCAGACCAAGAGGCCTATATCAGAATTGTCCTCTGAGTCTCCTGTAGTCTCAGAGAAGAGGGGAAGAGCTGGGAACTACTCAAACAGCCCATCTGTGGAGGAGCCTAGAGTCTTCCCCTCCAATTCTCCAAATGAGGTCTCTTTCCTAACAATAGCTCTGCAATCAACCCCTAAGGACTCAAATCTCAATGCGACCATGCGTCCAAGGCCTACCCCTAGAGTCCGACAGGGGAATGAAGCTCAACCCCGTCACTCTTCACCCATGAGAGTGAAGGAAGAGCTCCGTTCACAAGAAATTAAATAACTGCTTTTTTTTAACATTGATAATCCCTTTTAGACTTTTAAGATTTCATACCTGTTAATTTTAACCATACTCATGGCACTCACCTTCTCAACCATCAATGTGAGAAGCGTGAAGTCACGAGTTAGAGCCCAGACTGTTCTATCCTTTCTTAATTCTTTTAAGTCAGATGTGTTTTTAATACAGGAATGTGGCCTGCCATTTTTAAACCACTACAGAGAGTGGGAGGAGCTATGGCCACAAACATCGATGTGGAGCGGATCAAACGCAAACAGAAATGACGGAGTGGCCATTTTAATCAAAAACCCCCTGGTTTTGGTGAAGGGCAGCACTGTGGTGAGAGATGGTCGGGCACTTTTAGCACACCTGACTTTTATGGGAAAAGATTTTAACATCTTAAATATTTATGGCTTTAACGACAGAAATGACAGGTATGATCTTTTAGAAGACTTGCAGTTCCACATGCTAGGTAGGGCACCTTTAGTTGTAGGGGGAGATTTTAATTGTATTTTAAGCAGGAATGATAGGAAGAGAGCAGGTGAAGATTTTAAAGTGGACAAAACCTCAGTTTTATTTCAGGGCATATGCAGGGATTTTAAACTTCTGGACTGTTTTAAAACCATGCATCCCAGAGAAGAGGGCTTCACCTGGTTTAGTGGTGATGGCACCCGAGCCTCTCGCATTGATTACATTTTATCACGTGATTGCCCACCAACTGATGCTAGATTGACACCTGTTTTCTTTTCAGACCACGCAATGCTCTCCTGCACTCTCTCACTCTCTTCGGGTGTGACATCAGGAAGCGGTCTGTGGAAGCTCAACTGCTCCCTTTTAGAAGATAGGGAGTTAGGTAGACAGTATAGAGAGCAGTACCAAGAGTGGCAGACCCTTCAAGACTTCTACGATACACGTGCACACTGGTGGGAAATGGTGAAAGCAAGGACCCAGACTTTCTTTAGACAGGCAGGCAAGAAAAAAAAAGACAGGGACAACAGACGCATGTTGGGACTGCAGAAACGACTCCAGCGGTATTTTAAACTAAACCAACAGGGGATGGATTTTAATGAAGAAATCAAACAAATTAAAACCGAGATGTCAGCCTCAGCAGAAATTAAAAGCAAGGGTGTCATTTTGAGAAGCAAGGAGAGGGAAATAGAGGAAGGAGAGAAGTGCACAAGATATTTTTTTAAGAAAATTATGAATAAAGGGGGGAGTATTTTTAGACTAAGAAAAGAAAATGGGTGCATAGCTGACACCACAGAGGAAATCATAGAAACTGTCGGACATTTTTATAGAGAACTATACAAAGAAAAACACATTAAGTGGGACACCATGACTGAAGTCTTAGAAGTTATTGACCAAGCAGTAAATGACAGTGAGCTTTTAACCCAAGATTTTAACATTCTCGAGTTAAATAAATGTCTCAAGTCTTTTAAGGCAGGTAAGTCTCCAGGAGAAGATGGGCTCCCTCTGGAATTTTATGTGACGTTCTGGGACATTTTAGCACCTGACTTGCTTGCTGTTTTTATGGATTTTGAAAAACTTGACCGACTTCCTGACAGTTTTAGAGTAGGGATAGTGACTCTCCTTCACAAAGACAAAGACAAGACAGATTTGAAGAACTGGAGACCCATTACACTTTTAAATTTTGATTGTAAACTTTTTAGTAAGGTTTTAGCATCCCGCATGTCTTTGTTTTTAGAAGACCTGATTCACCCTGATCAAGCCTGTGCTGTCCCGGGGAGGAAGATCACCGACAGCCTCGTACTGATCCGAGACACCATCTGTTATGCGAGAGACAGAAACATCCGGCTAGTTGTCCTAAATTTAGATTTTGAGAAAGCCTTTGATCGGATCTCGCACCAGTACCTTTTCCAGGTGCTGCAAAAAATGGGGTTTCCAAGAAGGTTTATAGCCTGGGTGAGAATGCTGTACCAGGGCATTACCAGCAAATTCACTGTTAACGGGCATCTTACAGAAGCAGTGGATATAAACTGCGGTGTCCGTCAGGGTTGTCCGTTATCTGCCCTCCTCTATGTTCTCTGCATAGAACCACTGGCACAGATCTTGAGAAGGGACCAACAAATCAATGGGGTTGGAGCCCCAGGGAGCGGGGGACTGGAGACAAAGTGTTTTTTATACATGGACGACGTGAACATTTTATGCACTGACCTTTTATCTGTCAACAGGACGCTGGACTTGACTGACTGGTTTGGACGGGCCTCTGGGTCAAAACTCAACAGAGGCAAGACCCAAGCCCACTTTTATGGACCGTGGACAGCGACTGAGATGACAGGACTCCCCCTGACTGTGACCCAGACAGACCAAAAGATACTTGGGATCAAATTTGATAGGGAGGGGGGAGGGAAAACAAATTGGCCAGACATTGTAGGGAAAGTCAGGCAGAGACTAGGGTACTGGAGACTTAGAAGACTGACAATGGAAGGAAAGGTTTTAATCATCAAAGCTGTGATTTTACCTTTGCTTTTACTCATCAGTTCTGTTTTTTTCCCACCTAGAAGAGTGCTTTTAGACTTGGAAAGAGCCATCTTTTATTTCCTGTGGGGCTCCAAGTGGGAACGTCTGAGGAGATATGTGATGAAGAAGCCGAAGGAGAAAGGAGGAAAAGGAGTCCCTGACCTGTACTTGTTTTTAGGGAGCAGATACACAGCACTACACATCACAACCGCCACAGCCCCATCCAGAAACCCCAAAACAACAGCAATGACACGGTTCTGGATGGGGTCCTACCTCAGACGATTAAAAATTTTACCCAATGATCTTAAAGTACCTGTGTCTTTTAACCTGCCACCAACCTACGCTTTTATCCAGACATTTTTAAGGCATTTTAACCTTGAGCAGGAGGAGTTGAAAGTTTTAACCAACCACCGTTCTGTCATTTCTGTTGTGCAGGAGCAGGAACCAGTGAGTCCAGTGCGCGGGCTCGCATTGGGCGAGCCTTCAGCAGTGTGGCGCAACGTGAACCATTCCGCTCTTCCAAACAGACTCCGGGACCTGTCATGGATGGTGGCTCACGAGATCCTCCCAGTCAGGTCCGTAATGCACTCCCGGGGCTTGTCCACACATTCAACTTGTCCCCGACCAGGTTGTGGCGCACCCGAGTCGGTGAGGCATTTGCTCTGGGAGTGCAGCGCTGCCGTAGAACAGTGGGCAACGGCCGGCTCCTTGCAATTCCCGTACTTGCCAGCAAGGGAGGTCCTTACAGCACAGCTGGTGCTGTATGGGGTGGGCCAAAAACAATTGCCAGCATGCGACTTCCCCAAGCAGTGGCTTACCCTAGCCGCCATAAAAGACGCCATATGGACCTCCAGAAACTTGCTGGCAAGGAAGCACATGCAGATCCCCCCCGTGGCTGCGATCCGGATGGCCGCAGCGACGGTCCAAGCAGCCGAAGCTGCAGGCGGCAGGCCAAGGACACAGCCACAAAGAAGAATCGCATTTGTGCCCATTCGGACGAAGGAGCCGGAGCCACACAAAAGAAGTTCAAAGCAGCGGCGGCCTGACTCTCCGGGTGAGGCAGGTGGGAAGGAGCAACAGGGCGAAGGTCTCCTCTGAGCACCAAGAAAGGATTCCGAGAGACCAAATCTGTTTGGGAGAGCGGAATGACTTATCCTTGGTAGGGAATCACTATGCTCCTGCACAGCAATGGAGTTGGAAGGGAGGATTTTTACTGAAGCACTCCCCATTTGTTTTTGTTTTTTTTGTTTTTTTTTTAAAGACATTTTAAAATGGACACTCAAAACACACAGACATGCACAAAATGTTTAATTTTTAACTTGTGAGAAATCTCATCTGTAATACCTCTGACGACAGTGTTTTGAATATTTAAATATGGTCTTACCTGTTGCACCATTGTATTGATTGATTTCTTGTATTTTAAAAGGTAATTTGTATGTCTTAACTCTGGGTTTTATGTGAAATTACTATGAAATGGGTGTCAATAAATCTTTTCGAAAGAAAAAATCTGTTCTTATCAGTTTAATATCTGATATGTCCTCTATAAGGGGACAACATATTAAATGGATTTTTAGCACCGGGAGCTGAAAAAGGGGCTTGCCCCGTTCACTCCACGCATCGACCCGGTATTGCAGTGCCGCCGGGAACGGTGCACCCATCTCCTGCCTTGTGAAAAAGCAAATACCGACACAAACAGAGAGTCGGGGTCAAACCCTCTGCTGACTGCCTGACGTCCCTCGCCGAGCCTCATCTGGGCTCCCGCTCTCAAATGACTGTGTATCATCCGTGACCACTGGGGTGGGGGCAGAGGACAGCTCAGCATCAACAGCCAGATGAAGCCACCCAAAAAAATGCAGCCAGATTCGCACTTTTGACTCGCAGACAGATAGGGAACATTGCCCTAATGCCAACCGGTACGTACGGTTAAACGTGCCCTGCACTTTCGCTCCCCTCGTCACAGAGAGTCCGCAAGGGCCTGAGTGTTTGGGACATTTGATAGCCTGTGTCCAAAAGCCAGGCCTTCATTTCTCCGCGATCCCATTGGATAGAGCCTGTGCTAATGTGGGGAGGGCTAGGGGAATGTGCGTGGCCTGGTATTTGGGACTCCACAAGCAGAGTGAGGCTTACCGTGAGGGTAGTGACCGGGGCGACTAGGCTCCTCGGCCGCTCTCCTGGAGAGGCCTGTACTTACTCGGGTTTCTCTTCATCACGTACAAGCCTTTCGCCTTTTACTAAAGACTTCCGTGGAGAGGAACACCAATGAGTTAAAACTATTTTTGGCAGGCTCTGCCGTGTGGCTGAGCCTCGTGCGTTTGTGAAAAGCAACAAGAAGCTGTCCTTAACAAGATTTAGGCTGCCACCTTGTCGGCTTGGGAGGAGGCGCTGAGAAGCAGCCATTGTTATGCGCGCTTGAAACGACTGCGCCAGGACAAGGGAGAGCTGTTCCAGAATGTGGCCTCTGGAAGCAAACAGCCAGGGCTCATCGCTTCTCGGCCTTTTGGCTAAGACTGTGATCGCTTCCTGTTGGTGGTAAAAACTTTTGCCTGTTTGTGGCATTGTGTTTTACTTCCCATTCTCGGGAGGACATTCACCTTATTCCTTGTGGAGAAAATTTCAACTCTATTGTAGTTGTAAATCCTACACCTAAAGGAATTCATTGGCACAGAGTACTGCTTACCTCTACTCTGTTGATTTAACATCTTGTCCCGGCTAAACAAGAAAAGGTAAGTTCGTTTTAATTATTTGCTGGTTTTAACATATTTATTGATCTTAGTCCTATTTATATCGTCTTTGTTTCTTTTTGTTTTGTTTTTTTTTAGACAATTCTTAAGTGTTTTAGTCCTTCTTTTTAATCCTTTCAGTTTGTGGTGCCTCCACCATGTCGGCCAACATTTCCGGCATGCGGAGGCACCACAGTGTCAGATTTACCTTTAAAGAAAATGACCATGGAAAGCCCCTGGGGATGTCCAGAATTGACTTCTCCAGGAGGTTAATCCAAAAAACCCTTAAGTTTGAACCAGAGAATATAAATTGCATTGTTACTCTACCAACGAATAAAGGTTTCGATGTAAGCTTTCGGTCTGCCGCGCTGCTGAGAGAGTTTTGGACACGCTTTGAAAATGTAAAACCCCAGTTTTCCGCTTTTAATGTTGAGAAACTGACTGATAATGCCTCCAAAACCATCATTATCAGAATGTTCAATGAGACCGTGAATGCGGATGACATTTGTTTGTGGCTGGGTAGATACTGCACTGTAAAAGGACAGGCTACCAAAGTGAAAGATGAGGATGGCATTTGGAATTGCGCTTGGAGGGTCCCCATCCAACAATGGCAGGACCCCCAAGGCTTCCAGGGCCTGAAACATCTGCCATCTGTGATAGTTCTGGGAAACAACAGAGGCTACATTCACTACCAGGGCCAGCCCAAGCTGTGCCGCAAGTGTGGTGAGCATGGGCACCTGGCAGAAGCGTGTCAGCAGACTATTTGTGGAAAATGTAGAGAAATTGGGCACACCTTTGAGGAATGTACCAATGGCAGAAAGTGCAATCTTTGTGGAGAAACAACCCACCTCTTCAGAGATTGCCCAAAGTCATTTGCCAACAAACTGAAGGCAGCGAAAACCCCACAAAATGGTGGACAAGAGGAAGCAGTTAGAGAGCTAATTGAAGAAGCTGGGCTGGGAAATTCAAATCTCCCGCCAAATCCTGTGACTGGAAGGCCAGGATCAGGAGAGGCGGGAGAGGGGGAGGGGCCTGCAATTGCCCCACAAATGGAGAGTGGTGAGGAAGATGGGGCAATGCAGGCAGAAGGCGGAGCTAGCTCCGGATATGAAGGAGAGGAGGGGCCTGCAATTGCCCCGCAACTGGAAAGTCTTGAGGAAGATGGGGCAATGCAGGCAAAAGCCGGAGCTTGCTCAGAATGTGAAAATGACCAATCACAGGGCGATAGTGAGGACGCCTCCCTCCCCAACGCCCAGCAGACCAAGAGGCCTATATCAGAATTGTCCTCTGAGTCTCCTGTAGTCTCAGAGAAGAGGGGAAGAGCTGGGAACTACTCAAACAGCCCATCTGTGGAGGAGCCTAGAGTCTTCCCCTCCAATTCTCCAAATGAGGTCTCTTTCCTAACAATAGCTCTGCAATCAACCCCTAAGGACTCAAATCTCAATGCGACCATGCGTCCAAGGCCTACCCCTAGAGTCCGACAGGGGAATGAAGCTCAACCCCGTCACTCTTCACCCATGAGAGTGAAGGAAGAGCTCCGTTCACAAGAAATTTAAATAACTGCTTTTTTTTTAACATTGATAATCCCTTTTAGACTTTTAAGATTTCATACCTGTTAATTTTAACCATACTCATGGCACTCACCTTCTCAACCATCAATGTGAGAAGCGTGAAGTCACGAGTTAGAGCCCAGACTGTTTTATCCTTTCTTAATTCTTTTAAGTCAGATGTGTTTTTAATACAGGAATGTGGCCTGCCATTTTTAAACCACTACAGAGAGTGGGAGGAGCTATGGCCACAAACATCGATGTGGAGCGGATCAAACGCAAACAGAAATGACGGAGTGGCCATTTTAATCAAAAACCCCCTGGTTTTGGTGAAGGGCAGCACTGTGGTGAGAGATGGTCGGGCACTTTTAGCACACCTGACTTTTATGGGAAAAGATTTTAACGTCTTAAATATTTATGGCTTTAACGACAGAAATGACAGGTATGATCTTTTAGAAGACTTGCAGTTCCACATGCTAGGTAGGGCACCTTTAGTTGTAGGGGGAGATTTTAATTGTATTTTAAGCAGGAATGATAGGAAGAGAGCAGGTGAAGATTTTAAAGTGGACAAAACCTCAGTCTTATTTCAGGGCATATGCAGGGATTTTAAACTTCTGGACTGTTTTAAAACCACGCATCCCAGAGAGGAGGGCTTCACCTGGTTTAGTGGTGATGGCACCCGAGCCTCTCGCATTGATTACATTTTATCACGTGATTGCCCACCAACTGATGCTAGATTGACACCTGTTTTCTTTTCAGACCACGCAATGCTCTCCTGCACTCTCTCACTCTCTTCGGGTGTGACATCAGGAAGCGGTCTGTGGAAGCTCAACTGCTCCCTTTTAGAAGATAGGGAGTTAGGTAGACAGTATAGAGAGCAGTACCAAGAGTGGCAGACCCTTCAAGACTTCTACGATACACGTGCACACTGGTGGGAAATGGTGAAAGCAAGGACCCAGACTTTCTTTAGACAGGCAGGCAAGAAAAAAAAAGACAGGGACAACAGACGCATGTTGGGACTGCAGAAACGACTCCAGCGGTATTTTAAACTAAACCAACAGGGGATGGATTTTAATGAAGAAATCAAACAAATTAAAACCCAGATGTCAGCCTCAGCAGAAATTAAAAGCAAGGGTGTCATTTTGAGAAGCAAGGAGAGGGAAATAGAGGAAGGAGAGAAGTGCACAAGATACTTTTTTAAGAAAATTATGAATAAAGGGGGGAGTATTTTTAGACTAAGAAAAGAAAATGGGTGCATAGCTGACACCACAGAGGAAATCATAGAAACTGTCGGACATTTTTATAGAGAACTATACAAAGAAAAACACGTTAAGTGGGACACCATGACTGAAGTCTTAGAAGTTATTGACCAAGCAGTAAATGACAGTGAGCTTTTAACCCAAGATTTTAACATTCTCGAGTTAAATAAATGTCTCAAGTCTTTTAAGGCAGGTAAGTCTCCAGGAGAAGATGGGCTCCCTCTGGAATTTTATGTGACGTTCTGGGACATTTTAGCACCTGACTTGATTGCTGTTTTTATGGATTTTGAAAAACTTGACCGACTTCCTGACAGTTTTAGAGTAGGGATAGTGACTCTCCTTCACAAAGACAAAGACAAGACAGATTTGAAGAACTGGAGACCCATTACACTTTTAAATTTTGATTGTAAACTTTTTAGTAAGGTTTTAGCATCCCGCATGTCTTTGTTTTTAGAAGACCTGATTCACCCTGATCAAGCCTGTGCTGTCCCGGGGAGGAAGATCACCGACAGCCTCGTACTGATCCGAGACACCATCTGTTATGCGAGAGACAGAAACATCCGGCTAGTTGTCCTAAATTTAGATTTTGAGAAAGCCTTTGATCGGATCTCGCACCAGTACCTTTTCCAGGTGCTGCAAAAAATGGGGTTTCCAAGAAGGTTTATAGCCTGGGTGAGAATGCTGTACCAGGGCATTACCAGCAAATTCACTGTTAACGGGCATCTTACAGAAGCAGTGGATATAAACTGCGGTGTCCGTCAGGGTTGTCCGTTATCTGCCCTCCTCTATGTTCTCTGCATAGAACCACTGGCACAGATCTTGAGAAGGGACCAACAAATCAATGGGGTTGGAGCCCCAGGGAGCGGGGGACTGGAGACAAAGTGTTTTTTATACATGGACGACGTGAACATTTTATGCACTGACCTTTTATCTGTCAACAGGACGCTGGACTTGACTGACTGGTTTGGACGGGCCTCTGGGTCAAAACTCAACAGAGGCAAGACCCAAGCCCACTTTTATGGACCGTGGACAGCGACTGAGATGACAGGACTCCCCCTGACTGTGACCCAGACAGACCAAAAGATACTTGGGATCAAATTTGATAGGGAGGGGGGAGGGAAAACAAATTGGCCAGACATTGTAGGGAAAGTCAGGCAGAGACTAGGGTACTGGAGACTTAGAAGACTGACAATGGAAGGAAAGGTTTTAATCATCAAAGCTGTGATTTTACCTTTGCTTTTACTCATCAGTTCTGTTTTTTTCCCACCTAGAAGAGTGCTTTTAGACTTGGAAAGAGCCATCTTTTATTTCCTGTGGGGCTCCAAGTGGGAACGTCTGAGGAGATATGTGATGAAGAAGCCGAAGGAGAAAGGAGGAAAAGGAGTCCCTGACCTGTACTTGTTTTTAGGGAGCAGATACACAGCACTACACATCACAACCGCCACAGCCCCATCCAGAAACCCCAAAACAACAGCAATGACACGGTTCTGGATGGGGTCCTACCTCAGACGATTAAAAATTTTACCCAATGATCTTAAAGTACCTGTGTCTTTTAACCTGCCACCAACCTACGCTTTTATCCAGACATTTTTAAGGCATTTTAACCTTGAGCAGGAGGAGTTGAAAGTTTTAACCAACCACCGTTCTGTCATTTCTGTTGTGCAGGAGCAGGAACCAGTGAGTCCAGTGCGCGGGCTCGCATTGGGCGAGCCTTCAGCAGTGTGGCGCAACGTGAACCATTCCGCTCTTCCAAACAGACTCCGGGACCTGTCATGGATGGTGGCTCACGAGATCCTCCCAGTCAGGTCCGTAATGCACTCCCGGGGCTTGTCCACACATTCAACTTGTCCCCGACCAGGTTGTGGCGCGCCCGAGTCGGTGAGGCATTTGCTCTGGGAGTGCAGCGCTGCCGTAGAACAGTGGGCAACGGCCGGCTCCTTGCAATTCCCGTACTTGCCAGCAAGGGAGGTCCTTACAGCACAGCTGGTGCTGTATGGGGTGGGCCAAAAACAATTGCCAGCATGCGACTTCCCCAAGCAGTGGCTTACCCTAGCCGCCATAAAAGACGCCATATGGACCTCCAGAAACTTGCTGGCAAGGAAGCACATGCAGATCCCCCCCGTGGCTGCGATCCGGATGGCCGCAGCGACGGTCCAAGCAGCCGAAGCTGCAGGCGGCAGGCCAAGGACACAGCCACAAAGAAGAATCGCATTTGTGCCCATTCGGACGAAGGAGCCGGAGCCACACAAAAGAAGTTCAAAGCAGCGGCGGCCTGACTCTCCGGGTGAGGCAGGTGGGAAGGAGCAACAGGGCGAAGGTCTCCTCTGAGCACCAAGAAAGGATTCCGAGAGACCAAATCTGTTTGGGAGAGCGGAATGACTTATCCTTGGTAGGGAATCACTATGCTCCTGCACAGCAATGGAGTTGGAAGGGAGGATTTTTACCGAAGCACTCCCCATTTGTTTTTGTTTTTTTTGTTGGGTTGGACATTTTAAAATGGACACTCAAAACACACAGACATGCACAAAATGTATAATTTTTAACTTGTGAGAAATCTCATCTGTAATACCTCTGACGACAGTGTTTTGAATATTTAAATATGGTCTTACATGTTGCACCATTGTATTGATTGATTTCTTGTATTTTAAAAGGTAATTTGTATGTCTTAACTCTGGGTTTTATGTGAAATTACTATGAAATGAGTGTCAATAAATCTTTTCGAAAGAAAAAAAATCTGTTCTTATCAGTTTAATATCTGATATGTCCTCTATAAGGGGACAACATATTAAATGGATTTTTAGCACCGGGAGCTGAAAAAGGGGCTTGCCCCGTTCACTCCACGCATCGACCCGGTATTGCAGTGCCGCCGGGAACGGTGCACCCATCTCCTGCCTTGTGAAAAAGCAAATACCGACACAAAGAGAGAGTCGGGGTCAAACCCTCTGCTGACTGCCTGACGTCCCTCGCCGAGCCTCATCTGGGCTCCCGCTCTCAAATGACTGTGTATCATCCGTGACCACTGGGGTGGGGGCAGAGCGCAGCTCAGCATCAACAGCCAGATGAAGCCACCCAAAAAAATGCAGCCAGATTCGCACTTTTGACTCGCAGACAGATAGGGAACATTGCCCTACTGCCACCGGTACGTACGGTTAAACGTGCCCTGCACTTTCGCTCCCCTCGTCACAGAGAGTCCGCAAGGGCCTGAGTGTTTGGGACATTTGGTAGCCTGTGTCCAAAAGCCAGGCCTTCATTTCTCCGCGATCCCATTGGATAGAGCCTGTGCTAATGTGGGGAGGGCTAGGGGAATGTGCGTGGCCTGGTATTTGGGACTCCACAAGCAGAGTGAGGCTTACCGTGAGGGTAGTGACCGGGGCGACTAGGCTCCTCGGCCGCTCTCCTGGAGAGGCCTGTACTTACTCGGGTTTCTCTTCATCACGTACAAGCCTTTCGCCTTTTACTAAAGACTTCCGTGGAGAGGAACACCAATGAGTTAAAACTATTTTTGGCAGGCTCTGCCGTGTGGCTGAGCCTCGTGCGTTTGTGAAAAGCAACAAGAAGCTGTCCTTAACAAGATTTAGGCTGCCACCTTGTCGGCTTGGGAGGAGGCGCTGAGAAGCAGCCATTGTTATGCGCGCTTGAAACGACTGCGCCAGGACAAGGGAGAGCTGTTCCAGAATGTGGCCTCTGGAAGCAAACAGCCAGGGCTCATCGCTTCTCGGCCTTTTGGCTAAGATCAAGTGTAGTATCTGTTCTTATCAGTTTAATATCTGATATGTCCTCTATAAGGGGACAACATATTAAATGGATTTTTAGCACCGGGAGCTGAAAAAGGGGCTTGCCCCGTTCACTCCACGCATCGACCCGGTATTGCAGTGCCGCCGGGAACGGTGCACCCATCTCCTGCCTTGTGAAAAAGCAAATACCGACACAAACAGAGAGTCGGGGTCAAACCCTCTGCTGACTGCCTGACGTCCCTCGCCGAGCCTCATCTGGGCTCCCGCTCTCAAATGACTGTGTATCATCCGTGACCACTGGGGTGGGGGCAGAGCGCAGCTCAGCATCAACAGCCAGATGAAGCCACCCAAAAAAATGCAGCCAGATTCGCACTTTTGACTCGCAGACAGATAGGGAACATTGCCCTACTGCCACCGGTACGTACGGTTAAACGTGCCCTGCACTTTCGCTCCCCTCGTCACAGAGAGTCCGCAAGGGCCTGAGTGTTTGGGACATTTGGTAGCCTGTGTCCAAAAGCCAGGCCTTCATTTCTCCGCGATCCCATTGGATAGAGCCTGTGCTAATGTGGGGAGGGCTAGGGGAATGTGCGTGGCCTGGTATTTGGGACTCCACAAGCAGAGTGAGGCTTACCGTGAGGGTAGTGACCGGGGCGACTAGGCTCCTCGGCCGCTCTCCTGGAGAGGCCTGTACTTACTCGGGTTTCTCTTCATCACGTACAAGCCTTTCGCCTTTTACTAAAGACTTCCGTGGAGAGGAACACCAATGAGTTAAAACTATTTTTGGCAGGCTCTGCCGTGTGGCTGAGCCTCGTGCGTTTGTGAAAAGCAACAAGAAGCTGTCCTTAACAAGATTTAGGCTGCCACCTTGTCGGCTTGGGAGGAGGCGCTGAGAAGCAGCCATTGTTATGCGCGCTTGAAACGACTGCGCCAGGACAAGGGAGAGCTGTTCCAGAATGTGGCCACTGGAAGCAAACAGCCAGGGCTCATCGCTTCTCGGCCTTTTGGCTAAGATCAAGTGTAGTATCTGTTCTTATCAGTTTAATATCTGATATGTCCTCTATAAGGGGACAACATATTAAATGGATTTTTAGCACCGGGAGCTGAAAAAGGGGCTTGCCCCGTTCACTCCACGCATCGACCCGGTATTGCAGTGCCGCCGGAAACGGTGCACCCATCTCCTGCCTTGTGAAAAAGCAAATACCGACACAAAGAGAGAGTCGGGGTCAAACCCTCTGCTGACTGCCTGACGTCCCTCGCCGAGCCTCATCTGGGCTCCCGCTCTCAAATGACTGTGTATCATCCGTGACCACTGGGGTGGGGGCAGAGCGCAGCTCAGCATCAACAGCCAGATGAAGCCACCCAAAAAAATGCAGCCAGATTCGCACTTTTGACTCGCAGACAGATAGGGAACATTGCCCTACTGCCACCGGTACGTACGGTTAAACGTGCCCTGCACTTTCGCTCCCCTCGTCACAGAGAGTCCGCAAGGGCCTGAGTGTTTGGGACATTTGGTAGCCTGTGTCCAAAAGCCAGGCCTTCATTTCTCCGCGATCCCATTGAATAGAGCCTGTGCTAATGTGGGGAGGGCTAGGGGAATGTGCGTGGCCTGGTATTTGGGACTCCACAAGCAGAGTGAGGCTTACCGTGAGGGTAGTGACCGGGGCGACTAGGCTCCTCGGCCGCTCTCCTGGAGAGGCCTGTACTTACTCGGGTTTCTCTTCATCACGTACAAGCCTTTCGCCTTTTACTAAAGACTTCCGTGGAGAGGAACACCAATGAGTTAAAACTATTTTTGGCAGGCTCTGCCGTGTGGCTGAGCCTCGTGCGTTTGTGAAAAGCAACAAGAAGCTGTCCTTAACAAGATTTAGGCTGCCACCTTGTCGGCTTGGGAGGAGGCGCTGAGAAGCAGCCATTGTTATGCGCGCTTGAAACGACTGCGCCAGGACAAGGGAGAGCTGTTCCAGAATGTGGCCTCTGGAAGCAAACAGCCAGGGCTCATCGCTTCTCGGCCTTTTGGCTAAGATCAAGTGTAGTATCTGTTCTTATCAGTTTAATATCTGATATGTCCTCTATAAGGGGACAACATATTAAATGGATTTTTAGCACCGGGAGCTGAAAAAGGGGCTTGCCCCGTTCACTCCACGCATCGACCCGGTATTGCAGTGCCGCCGGGAACGGTGCACCCATCTCCTGCCTTGTGAAAAAGCAAATACCGACACAAACAGAGAGTCGGGGTCAAACCCTCTGCTGACTGTCTGACGTCCTTCGCCGAGCCTCATCTGGGCTCCCGCTCTCAAATGACTGTGTATCATCCGTGACCACTGGGGTGGGGGCAGAGCGCAGCTCAGCATCAACAGCCAGATGAAGCCACCCAAAAAAATGCAGCCAGATTCGCACTTTTGACTCGCAGACAGATAGGGAACATTGCCCTACTGCCACCGGTACGTACGGTTAAACGTGCCCTGCACTTTCGCTCCCCTCGTCACAGAGAGTCCGCAAGGGCCTGAGTGTTTGGGACATTTGGTAGCCTGTGTCCAAAAGCCAGGCCTTCATTTCTCCGCGATCCCATTGAATAGAGCCTGTGCTAATGTGGGGAGGGCTAGGGGAATGTGCGTGGCCTGGTATTTGGGACTCCACAAGCAGAGTGAGGCTTACCGTGAGGGTAGTGACCGGGGCGACTAGGCTCCTCGGCCGCTCTCCTGGAGAGGCCTGTACTTACTCGGGTTTCTCTTCATCACGTACAAGCCTTTCGCCTTTTACTAAAGACTTCCGTGGAGAGGAACACCAATGAGTTAAAACTATTTTTGGCAGGCTCTGCCGTGTGGCTGAGCCTCGTGCGTTTGTGAAAAGCAACAAGAAGCTGTCCTTAACAAGATTTAGGCTGCCACCTTGTCGGCTTGGGAGGAGGCGCTGAGAAGCAGCCATTGTTATGCGCGCTTGAAACGACTGCGCCAGGACAAGGGAGAGCTGTTCCAGAATGTGGCCTCTGGAAGCAAACAGCCAGGGCTCATCGCTTCTCGGCCTTTTGGCTAAGATCAAGTGTAGTATCTGTTCTTATCAGTTTAATATCTGATATGTCCTCTATAAGGGGACAACATATTAAATGGATTTTTAGCACCGGGAGCTGAAAAAGGGGCTTGCCCCGTTCACTCCACGCATCGACCCGGTATTGCAGTGCCGCCGGGAACGGTGCACCCATCTCCTGCCTTGTGAAAAAGCAAATACCGACACAAACAGAGAGTCGGGGTCAAACCCTCTGCTGACTGTCTGACGTCCTTCGCCGAGCCTCATCTGGGCTCCCGCTCTCAAATGACTGTGTATCATCCGTGACCACTGGGGTGGGGGCAGAGCGCAGCTCAGCATCAACAGCCAGATGAAGCCACCCAAAAAAATGCAGCCAGATTCGCACTTTTGACTCGCAGACAGATAGGGAACATTGCCCTACTGCCACCGGTACGTACGGTTAAACGTGCCCTGCACTTTCGCTCCCCTCGTCACAGAGAGTCCGCAAGGGCCTGAGTGTTTGGGACATTTGGTAGCCTGTGTCCAAAAGCCAGGCCTTCATTTCTCCGCGATCCCATTGAATAGAGCCTGTGCTAATGTGGGGAGGGCTAGGGGAATGTGCGTGGCCTGGTATTTGGGACTCCACAAGCAGAGTGAGGCTTACCGTGAGGGTAGTGACCGGGGCGACTAGGCTCCTCGGCCGCTCTCCTGGAGAGGCCTGTACTTACTCGGGTTTCTCTTCATCACGTACAAGCCTTTCGCCTTTTACTAAAGACTTCCGTGGAGAGGAACACCAATGAGTTAAAACTATTTTTGGCAGGCTCTGCCGTGTGGCTGAGCCTCGTGCGTTTGTGAAAAGCAACAAGAAGCTGTCCTTAACAAGATTTAGGCTGCCACCTTGTCGGCTTGGGAGGAGGCGCTGAGAAGCAGCCATTGTTATGCGCGCTTGAAACGACTGCGCCAGGACAAGGGAGAGCTGTTCCAGAATGTGGCCTCTGGAAGCAAACAGCCAGCGCTCATCGCTTCTCGGCCTTTTGGCTAAGATCAAGTGTAGTATCTGTTCTTATCAGTTTAATATCTGATATGTCCTCTATAAGGGGACAACATATTAAATGGATTTTTAGCACCGGGAGCTGAAAAAGGGGCTTGCCCCGTTCACTCCACGCATCGACCCGGTATTGCAGTGCCGCCGGGAACGGTGCACCCATCTCCTGCCTTGTGAAAAAGCAAATACCGACACAAACAGAGAGTCGGGGTCAAACCCTCTGCTGACTGCCTGACGTCCCTCGCCGAGCCTCATCTGGGCTCCCGCTCTCAAATGACTGTGTATCATCCGTGACCACTGGGGTGGGGGCAGAGCGCAGCTCAGCATCAACAGCCAGATGAAGCCACCCAAAAAAATGCAGCCAGATTCGCACTTTTGACTCGCAGACAGATAGGGAACATTGCCCTACTGCCACCGGTACGTACGGTTAAACGTGCCCTGCACTTTCGCTCCCCTCGTCACAGAGAGTCCGCAAGGGCCTGAGTGTTTGGGACATTTGGTAGCCTGTGTCCAAAAGCCAGGCCTTCATTTCTCCGCGATCCCATTGGATAGAGCCTGTGCTAATGTGGGGAGGGCTAGGGGAATGTGCGTGGCCTGGTATTTGGGACTCCACAAGCAGAGTGAGGCTTACCGTGAGGGTAGTGACCGGGGCGACTAGGCTCCTCGGCCGCTCTCCTGGAGAGGCCTGTACTTACTCGGGTTTCTCTTCATCACGCACAAGCCTTTCGCCTTTTACTAAAGACTTCCGTGGAGAGGAACACCAATGAGTTAAAACTATTTTTGGCAGGCTCTGCCGTGTGGCTGAGCCTCGTGCGTTTGTGAAAAGCAACAAGAAGCTGTCCTTAACAAGATTTAGGCTGCCACCTTGTCGGCTTGGGAGGAGGCGCTGAGAAGCAGCCATTGTTATGCGCGCTTGAAACGACTGCGCCAGGACAAGGGAGAGCTGTTCCAGAATGTGGCCTCTGGAAGCAAACAGCCAGGGCTCATCGCTTCTCGGCCTTTTGGTTAAGACTGTGATCGCTTCCTGTTGGTGGTAAAAACTTTTGCCTGTTTGTGGCATTGTGTTTTACTTCCCATTCTCGGGAGGACATTCACCTTATTCCTTGTGGAGAAAATTTCAACTCTATTGTAGTTGTAAATCCTACACCTAAAGGAATTCATTGGCACAGAGTACTGCTTACCTCTACTCTGTTGATTTAACATCTTGTCCCGGCTAAACAAGAAAAGGTAAGTTCGTTTTAATTATTTGCTGGTTTTAACATATTTATTGATCTTAGTCCTATTTATATCGTCTTTGTTTCTTTTTGTTTTGTTTTTTTTTAGACAATTCTTAAGTGTTTTAGTCCTTCTTTTTAATCCTTTCAGTTTGTGGTGCCTCCACCATGTCGGCCAACATTTCCGGCATGCGGAGGCACCACAGTGTCAGATTTACCTTTAAAGAAAATGACCATGGAAAGCCCCTGGGGATGTCCAGAATTGACTTCTCCAGGAGGTTAATCCAAAAAACCCTTAAGTTTGAACCAGAGAATATAAATTGCATTGTTACTCTACCAACGAATAAAGGTTTCGATGTAAGCTTTCGGTCTGCCGCGCTGCTGAGAGAGTTTTGGACACGCTTTGAAAATGTAAAACCCCAGTTTTCCGCTTTTAATGTTGAGAAACTGACTGATAATGCCTCCAAAACCATCATTATCAGAATGTTCAATGAGACCGTGAATGCGGATGACATTTGTTTGTGGCTGGGTAGATACTGCACTGTAAAAGGACAGGCTACCAAAGTGAAAGATGAGGATGGCATTTGGAATTGCGCTTGGAGGGTCCCCATCCAACAATGGCAGGACCCCCAAGGCTTCCAGGGCCTGAAACATCTGCCATCTGTGATAGTTCTGGGAAACAACAGAGGCTACATTCACTACCAGGGCCAGCCCAAGCTGTGCCGCAAGTGTGGTGAGCATGGGCACCTGGCAGAAGCGTGTCAGCAGACTATTTGTGGAAAATGTAGAGAAATTGGGCACACCTTTGAGGAATGTACCAATGGCAGAAAGTGCAATCTTTGTGGAGAAACAACCCACCTCTTCAGAGATTGCCCAAAGTCATTTGCCAACAAACTGAAGGCAGCGAAAACCCCACAAAATGGTGGACAAGAGGAAGCAGTTAGAGAGCTAATTGAAGAAGCTGGGCTGGGAAATTCAAATCTCCCGCCAAATCCTGTGACTGGAAGGCCAGGATCAGGAGAGGCGGGAGAGGGGGAGGGGCCTGCAATTGCCCCACAAATGGAGAGTGGTGAGGAAGATGGGGCAATGCAGGCAGAAGGCGGAGCTAGCTCCGGATATGAAGGAGAGGAGGGGCCTGCAATTGCCCCGCAACTGGAAAGTCTTGAGGAAGATGGGGCAATGCAGGCAAAAGCCGGAGCTTGCTCAGAATGTGAAAATGACCAATCACAGGGCGATAGTGAGGACGCCTCCCTCCCCAACGCCCAGCAGACCAAGAGGCCTATATCAGAATTGTCCTCTGAGTCTCCTGTAGTCTCAGAGAAGAGGGGAAGAGCTGGGAACTACTCAAACAGCCCATCTGTGGAGGAGCCTAGAGTCTTCCCCTCCAATTCTCCAAATGAGGTCTCTTTCCTAACAATAGCTCTGCAATCAACCCCTAAGGACTCAAATCTCAATGCGACCATGCGTCCAAGGCCTACCCCTAGAGTCCGACAGGGGAATGAAGCTCAACCCCGTCACTCTTCACCCATGAGAGTGAAGGAAGAGCTCCGTTCACAAGAAATTTAAATAACTGCTTTTTTTTTAACATTGATAATCCCTTTTAGACTTTTAAGATTTCATACCTGTTAATTTTAACCATACTCATGGCACTCACCTTCTCAACCATCAATGTGAGAAGCGTGAAGTCACGAGTTAGAGCCCAGACTGTTTTATCCTTTCTTAATTCTTTTAAGTCAGATGTGTTTTTAATACAGGAATGTGGCCTGCCATTTTTAAACCACTACAGAGAGTGGGAGGAGCTATGGCCACAAACATCGATGTGGAGCGGATCAAACGCAAACAGAAATGACGGAGTGGCCATTTTAATCAAAAACCCCCTGGTTTTGGTGAAGGGCAGCACTGTGGTGAGAGATGGTCGGGCACTTTTAGCACACCTGACTTTTATGGGAAAAGATTTTAACGTCTTAAATATTTATGGCTTTAACGACAGAAATGACAGGTATGATCTTTTAGAAGACTTGCAGTTCCACATGCTAGGTAGGGCACCTTTAGTTGTAGGGGGAGATTTTAATTGTATTTTAAGCAGGAATGATAGGAAGAGAGCAGGTGAAGATTTTAAAGTGGACAAAACCTCAGTCTTACCCTCCTTAACAAGATTTAGGGCTGCCACCTGGGCGGCTTGGGAGGAGGCGCTGAGAAGCAGCCATTGTTATGCGCGCTTGAAACGACTGCGCCAGGAAAAGGGAGAGCCGTTCCAGAATGTGGTCTCTGGAAGCAAACAGCCAGGGCTTATCACTTCTCGGCCTTTTGGCAAAGATCAAGTGTAGTATCTGTTCTTCTTCTAGATAGGGAGTTAGGTAGACAGTATAGAGAGCAGTACCAAGAGTGGCAGACCCTTCAAGACTTCTACGATACACGTGCACACTGGTGGGAAATGGTGAAAGCAAGGACCCAGACTTTCTTTAGACAGGCAGGCAAGAAAAAAAAAGACAGGGACAACAGACGCATGTTGGGACTGCAGAAACGACTCCAGCGGTATTTTAAACTAAACCAACAGGGGATGGATTTTAATGAAGAAATCAAACAAATTAAAACCCAGATGTCAGCCTCAGCAGAAATTAAAAGCAAGGGTGTCATTTTGAGAAGCAAGGAGAGGGAAATAGAGGAAGGAGAGAAGTGCACAAGATACTTTTTTAAGAAAATTATGAATAAAGGGGGGAGTATTTTTAGACTAAGAAAAGAAAATGGGTGCATAGCTGACACCACAGAGGAAATCATAGAAACTGTCGGACATTTTTATAGAGAACTATACAAAGAAAAACACGTTAAGTGGGACACCATGACTGAAGTCTTAGAAGTTATTGACCAAGCAGTAAATGACAGTGAGCTTTTAACCCAAGATTTTAACATTCTCGAGTTAAATAAATGTCGCAAGTCTTTTAAGGCAGGTAAGTCTCCAGGAGAAGATGGGCTCCCTCTGGAATTTTATGTGACGTTCTGGGACATTTTAGCACCTGACTTGCTTGCTGTTTTTATGGATTTTGAAAAACTTGACCGACTTCCTGACAGTTTTAGAGTAGGGATAGTGACTCTCCTTCACAAAGACAAAGACAAGACAGATTTGAAGAACTGGAGACCCATTACACTTTTAAATTTTGATTGTAAACTTTTTAGTAAGGTTTTAGCATCCCGCATGTCTTTGTTTTTAGAAGACCTGATTCACCCTGATCAAGCCTGTGCTGTCCCGGGGAGGAAGATCACCGACAGCCTCGTACTGATCCGAGACACCATCTGTTATGCGAGAGACAGAAACATCCGGCTAGTTGTCCTAAATTTAGATTTTGAGAAAGCCTTTGATCGGATCTCGCACCAGTACCTTTTCCAGGTGCTGCAAAAAATGGGGTTTCCAAGAAGGTTTATAGCCTGGGTGAGAATGCTGTACCAGGGCATTACCAGCAAATTCACTGTTAACGGGCATCTTACAGAAGCAGTGGATATAAACTGCGGTGTCCGTCAGGGTTGTCCGTTATCTGCCCTCCTCTATGTTCTCTGCATAGAACCACTGGCACAGATCTTGAGAAGGGACCAACAAATCAATGGGGTTGGAGCCCCAGGGAGCGGGGGACTGGAGACAAAGTGTTTTTTATACATGGACGACGTGAACATTTTATGCACTGACCTTTTATCTGTCAACAGGACGCTGGACTTGACTGACTGGTTTGGACGGGCCTCTGGGTCAAAACTCAACAGAGGCAAGACCCAAGCCCACTTTTATGGACCGTGGACAGCGACTGAGATGACAGGACTCCCCCTGACTGTGACCCAGACAGACCAAAAGATACTTGGGATCAAATTTGATAGGGAGGGGGGAGGGAAAACAAATTGGCCAGACATTGTAGGGAAAGTCAGGCAGAGACTAGGGTACTGGAGACTTAGAAGACTGACAATGGAAGGAAAGGTTTTAATCATCAAAGCTGTGATTTTACCTTTGCTTTTACTCATCAGTTCTGTTTTTTTCCCACCTAGAAGAGTGCTTTTAGACTTGGAAAGAGCCATCTTTTATTTCCTGTGGGGCTCCAAGTGGGAACGTCTGAGGAGATATGTGATGAAGAAGCCGAAGGAGAAAGGAGGAAAAGGAGTCCCGGACCTGTACTTGTTTTTAGGGAGCAGATACACAGCACTACACATCACAACCGCCACAGCCCCATCCAGAAACCCCAAAACAACAGCAATGACACGGTTCTGGATGGGGTCCTACCTCAGACGATTAAAAATTTTACCCAATGATCTTAAAGTACCTGTGTCTTTTAACCTGCCACCAACCTACGCTTTTATCCAGACATTTTTAAGGCATTTTAACCTTGAGCAGGAGGAGTTGAAAGTTTTAACCAACCACCGTTCTGTCATTTCTGTTGTGCAGGAGCAGGAACCAGTGAGTCCAGTGCGCGGGCTCGCATTGGGCGAGCCTTCAGCAGTGTGGCGCAACGTGAACCATTCCGCTCTTCCAAACAGACTCCGGGACCTGTCATGGATGGTGGCTCACGAGATCCTCCCAGTCAGGTCCGTAATGCACTCCCGGGGCTTGTCCACACATTCAACTTGTCCCCGACCAGGTTGTGGCGCGCCCGAGTCGGTGAGGCATTTGCTCTGGGAGTGCAGCGCTGCCGTAGAACAGTGGGCAACGGCCGGCTCCTTGCAATTCCCGTACTTGCCAGCAAGGGAGGTCCTTACAGCACAGCTGGTGCTGTATGGGGTGGGCCAAAAACAATTGCCAGCATGCGACTTCCCCAAGCAGTGGCTTACCCTAGCCGCCATAAAAGACGCCATATGGACCTCCAGAAACTTGCTGGCAAGGAAGCACATGCAGATCCCCCCCATGGCTGCGATCCGGATGGCCGCAGCGACGGTCCAAGCAGCAGAAGCTGCAGGCGGCAGGCCAAGGACACAGCCACAAAGAAGAATCGCATTTGTGCCCATTCGGACGAAGGAGCCGGAGCCACACAAAAGAAGTTCAAAGCAGCGGCGGCCTGACTCTCCGGGTGAGGCAGGTGGGAAGGAGCAACAGGGCGAAGGTCTCCTCTGAGCACCAAGAAAGGATTCCGAGAGACCAAATCTGTTTGGGAGAGCGGAATGACTTATCCTTGGTAGGGAATCACTATGCTCCTGCACAGCAATGGAGTTGGAAGGGAGGATTTTTACCGAAGCACTCCCCATTTGTTTTTGTTTTTTTTGTTGGGTTGGACATTTTAAAATGGACACTCAAAACACACAGACATGCACAAAATGTATAATTTTTAACTTGTGAGAAATCTCATCTGTAATACCTCTGACGACAGTGTTTTGAATATTTAAATATGGTCTTACATGTTGCACCATTGTATTGATTGATTTCTTGTATTTTAAAAGGTAATTTGTATGTCTTAACTCTGGGTTTTATGTGAAATTACTATGAAATGAGTGTCAATAAATCTTTTCGAAAGAAAAAAATCTGTTCTTGTCAGTTTAATATCTGATATGTCCTCTATAAGGGGACAACATATTAAATGGATTTTTAGCACCGGGAGCTGAAAAAGGGGCTTGCCCCGTTCACTCCACGCATCGACCCGGTATTGCAGTGCCGCCGGGAACGGTGCACCCATCTCCTGCCTTGTGAAAAAGCAAATACCGACACAAACAGAGAGTCGGGGTCAAACCCTCTGCTGACTGCCTGACGTCCCTCGCCGAGCCTCATCTGGGCTCCCGCTCTCAAATGACTGTGTATCATCCGTGACCACTGGGGTGGGGGCAGAGCGCAGCTCAGCATCAACAGCCAGATGAAGCCACCCAAAAAAATGCAGCCAGATTCGCACTTTTGACTCGCAGACAGATAGGGAACATTGCCCTACTGCCACCGGTACGTACGGTTAAACGTGCCCTGCACTTTCGCTCCCCTCGTCACAGAGAGTCCGCAAGGGCCTGAGTGTTTGGGACATTTGGTAGCCTGTGTCCAAAAGCCAGGCCTTCATTTCTCCGCGATCCCATTGGATAGAGCCTGTGCTAATGTGGGGAGGGCTAGGGGAATGTGCGTGGCCTGGTATTTGGGACTCCACAAGCAGAGTGAGGCTTACCGTGAGGGTAGTGACCGGGGCGACTAGGCTCCTCGGCCGCTCTCCTGGAGAGGCCTGTACTTACTTGGGTTTCTCTTCATCACGTACAAGCCTTTCGCCTTTTACTAAAGACTTCCGTGGAGAGGAACACCAATGAGTTAAAACTATTTTTGGCAGGCTCTGCCGTGTGGCTGAGCCTCGTGCGTTTGTGAAAAGCAACAAGAAGCTGTCCTTAACAAGATTTAGGCTGCCACCTTGTCGGCTTGGGAGGAGGCGCTGAGAAGCAGCCATTGTTATGCGCGCTTGAAACGACTGCGCCAGGACAAGGGAGAGCTGTTCCAGAATGTGGCCTCTGGAAGCAAACAGCCAGGGCTCATCGCTTCTCGGCCTTTTGGCTAAGATCAAGTGTAGTATCTGTTCTTATCAGTTTAATATCTGATATGTCCTCTATAAGGGGACAACATATTAAATGGATTTTTAGCACCGGGAGCTGAAAAAGGGGCTTGCCCCGTTCACTCCACGCATCGACCCGGTATTGCAGTGCCGCCGGGAACGGTGCACCCATCTCCTGCCTTGTGAAAAAGCAAATACCGACACAAACAGAGAGTCGGGGTCAAACCCTCTGCTGACTGCCTGACGTCCCTCGCCGAGCCTCATCTGGGCTCCCGCTCTCAAATGACTGTGTATCATCCGTGACCACTGGGGTGGGGGCAGAGCGCAGCTCAGCATCAACAGCCAGATGAAGCCACCCAAAAAAATGCAGCCAGATTCGCACTTTTGACTCGCAGACAGATAGGGAACATTGCCCTAATGCCAACCGGTACGTACGGTTAAACGTGCCCTGCACTTTCGCTCCCCTCGTCACAGAGAGTCCGCAAGGGCCTGAGTGTTTGCGACATTTGGTAGCCTGTGTCCAAAAGCCAGGCCTTCATTTCTCCGCGATCCCATTGGATAGAGCCTGTGCTAATGTGGGGAGGGCTAGGGGAATGTGCGTGGCCTGGTATTTGGGACTCCACAAGCAGAGTGAGGCTTACCGTGAGGGTAGTGACCGGGGCGACTAGGCTCCTCGGCCGCTCTCCTGGAGAGGCCTGTACTTACTCGGGTTTCTCTTCATCACGTACAAGCCTTTCGCCTTTTACTAAAGACTTCCGTGGAGAGGAACACCAATGAGTTAAAACTATTTTTGGCAGGCTCTGCCGTGTGGCTGAGCCTCGTGCGTTTGTGAAAAGCAACAAGAAGCTGTCCTTAACAAGATTTAGGCTGCCACCTTGTCGGCTTGGGAGGAGGCGCTGAGAAGCAGCCATTGTTATGCGCGCTTGAAACGACTGCGCCAGGACAAGGGAGAGCTGTTCCAGAATGTGGCCTCTGGAAGCAAACAGCCAGGGCTCATCGCTTCTCGGCCTTTTGGCTAAGATCAAGTGTAGTATCTGTTCTTATCAGTTTAATATCTGATATGTCCTCTATAAGGGGACAACATATTAAATGGATTTTTAGCACCGGGAGCTGAAAAAGGGGCTTGCCCCGTTCACTCCACGCATCGACCCGGTATTGCAGTGCCGCCGGGAACGGTGCACCCATCTCCTGCCTTGTGAAAAAGCAAATACCGACACAAACAGAGAGTCGGGGTCAAACCCTCTGCTGACTGCCTGACGTCCCTCGCCGAGCCTCATCTGGGCTCCCGCTCTCAAATGACTGTGTATCATCCGTGACCACTGGGGTGGGGGCAGAGCGCAGCTCAGCATCAACAGCCAGATGAAGCCACCCAAAAAAATGCAGCCAGATTCGCACTTTTGACTCGCAGACAGATAGGGAACATTGCCCTACTGCCACCGGTACGTACGGTTAAACGTGCCCTGCACTTTCGCTCCCCTCGTCACAGAGAGTCCGCAAGGGCCTGAGTGTTTGGGACATTTGGTAGCCTGTGTCCAAAAGCCAGGCCTTCATTTCTCCGCGATCCCATTGGATAGAGCCTGTGCTAATGTGGGGAGGGCTAGGGGAATGTGCGTGGCCTGGTATTTGGGACTCCACAAGCAGAGTGAGGCTTACCGTGAGGGTAGTGACCGGGGCGACTAGGCTCCTCGGCCGCTCTCCTGGAGAGGCCTGTACTTACTCGGGTTTCTCTTCATCACGTACAAGCCTTTCGCCTTTTACTAAAGACTTCCGTGGAGAGGAACACCAATGAGTTAAAACTATTTTTGGCAGGCTCTGCCGTGTGGCTGAGCCTCGTGCGTTTGTGAAAAGCAACAAGAAGCTGTCCTTAACAAGATTTAGGCTGCCACCTTGTCGGCTTGGGAGGAGGCGCTGAGAAGCAGCCATTGTTATGCGCGCTTGAAACGACTGCGCCAGGACAAGGGAGAGCTGTTCCAGAATGTGGCCTCTGGAAGCAAACAGCCAGGGCTCATCGCTTCTCGGCCTTTTGGCTAAGACTGCGATCGCTTCCTGTTGGTGGTAAAAACTTTTGCCTGTTTGTGGCATTGTGTTTTTACTTCCCATTCTCGGGAGGACATTCACCTTATTCCTTGTGGAGAAAATTTCAACTCTATTGTAGTTGTAAATCCTACACCTAAAGGAATTCATTGGCACAGAGTACTGCTTACCTCTACTCTGTTGATTTAACATCTTGTCCAGGCTAAACAAGAAAAGGTAAGTTCGTTTTAACTATTTGCTGGTTTTAACATATTTATTGATCTTAGTCCTATTTATATCGTCTTTGTTTCTTTTTGTTTTGTTTTTTTTTAGACAGTTCTTAAGTGTTTTAGTCCTTCTTTTTAATCCTTTCAGTTTGTGGTGCCTCCACCATGTCGGCCAACATTTCCGGCATGCGGAGGCACCACAGTGTCAGATTTACCTTTAAAGAAAATGACCATGGAAAGCCCCTGGGGATGTCCAGAATTGACTTCTCCAGGAGGTTAATCCAAAAAACCCTTAAGTTTGAACCAGAGAATATAAATTGCATTGTTACTCTACCAACGAATAAAGGTTTCGATGTAAGCTTTCGGTCTGCCGCGCTGCTGAGAGAGTTTTGGACACGCTTTGAAAATGTAAAACCCCAGTTTTCCGCTTTTAATGTTGAGAAACTGACTGATAATGCCTCCAAAACCATCATTATCAGAATGTTCAATGAGACCGTGAATGCGGATGACATTTGTTTGTGGCTGGGTAGATACTGCACTGTAAAAGGACAGGCTACCAAAGTGAAAGATGAGGATGGCATTTGGAATTGCGCTTGGAGGGTCCCCATCCAACAATGGCAGGACCCCCAAGGCTTCCAGGGCCTGAAACATCTGCCATCTGTGATAGTTCTGGGAAACAACAGAGGCTACATTCACTACCAGGGCCAGCCCAAGCTGTGCCGCAAGTGTGGTGAGCATGGGCACCTGGCAGAAGCGTGTCAGCAGACTATTTGTGGAAAATGTAGAGAAATTGGGCACACCTTTGAGGAATGTACCAATGGCAGAAAGTGCAATCTTTGTGGAGAAACAACCCACCTCTTCAGAGATTGCCCAAAGTCATTTGCCAACAAACTGAAGGCAGCGAAAACCCCACAAAATGGTGGACAAGAGGAAGCAGTTAGAGAGCTAATTGAAGAAGCTGGGCTGGGAAATTCAAATCTCCCGCCAAATCCTGTGACTGGAAGGCCAGGATCAGGAGAGGCGGGAGAGGGGGAGGGGCCTGCAATTGCCCCACAAATGGAGAGTGGTGAGGAAGATGGGGCAATGCAGGCAGAAGGCGGAGCTAGCTCCGGATATGAAGGAGAGGAGGGGCCTGCAATTGCCCCGCAACTGGAAAGTCTTGAGGAAGATGGGGCAATGCAGGCAAAAGCCGGAGCTTGCTCAGAATGTGAAAATGACCAGTCACAGGGCGATAGTGAGGACGCCTCCCTCCCCAACGCCCAGCAGACCAAGAGGCCTATATCAGAATTGTCCTCTGAGTCTCCTGTAGTCTCAGAGAAGAGGGGAAGAGCTGGGAACTACTCAAACAGCCCATCTGTGGAGGAGCCTAGAGTCTTCCCCTCCAATTCTCCAAATGAGGTCTCTTTCCTAACAATAGCTCTGCAATCAACCCCTAAGGACTCAAATCTCAATGCGACCATGCGTCCAAGGCCTACCCCTAGAGTCCGACAGGGGAATGAAGCTCAACCCCGTCACTCTTCACCCATGAGAGTGAAGGAAGAGCTCCGTTCACAAGAAATTAAATAACTGCTTTTTTTTAACATTGATAATCCCTTTTAGACTTTTAAGATTTCATACCTGTTAATTTTAACCATACTCATGGCACTCACCTTCTCAACCATCAATGTGAGAAGCGTGAAGTCACGAGTTAGAGCCCAGACTGTTTTATCCTTTCTTAATTCTTTTAAGTCAGATGTGTTTTTAATACAGGAATGTGGCCTGCCATTTTTAAACCACTACAGAGAGTGGGAGGAGCTATGGCCACAAACATCGATGTGGAGCGGATCAAACGCAAACAGAAATGACGGAGTGGCCATTTTAATCAAAAACCCCCTGGTTTTGGTGAAGGGCAGCACTGTGGTGAGAGATGGTCGGGCACTTTTAGCACACCTGACTTTTATGGGAAAAGATTTTAACGTCTTAAATATTTATGGCTTTAACGACAGAAATGACAGGTATGATCTTTTAGAAGACTTGCAGTTCCACATGCTAGGTAGGGCACCTTTAGTTGTAGGGGGAGATTTTAATTGTATTTTAAGCAGGAATGATAGGAAGAGAGCAGGTGAAGATTTTAAAGTGGACAAAACCTCAGTTTTATTTCAGGGCATATGCAGGGATTTTAAACTTCTGGACTGTTTTAAAACCATGCATCCCAGAGAAGAGGGCTTCACCTGGTTTAGTGGTGATGGCACCCGAGCCTCTCGCATTGATTACATTTTATCACGTGATTGCCCACCAACTGATGCTAGATTGACACCTGTTTTCTTTTCAGACCACGCAATGCTCTCCTGCACTCTCTCACTCTCTTCGGGTGTGACATCAGGAAGCGGTCTGTGGAAGCTCAACTGCTCCCTTTTAGAAGATAGGGAGTTAGGTAGACAGTATAGAGAGCAGTACCAAGAGTGGCAGACCCTTCAAGACTTCTACGATACACGTGCACACTGGTGGGAAATGGTGAAAGCAAGGACCCAGACTTTCTTTAGACAGGCAGGCAAGAAAAAAAAAGACAGGGACAACAGACGCATGTTGGGACTGCAGAAACGACTCCAGCGGTATTTTAAACTAAACCAACAGGGGATGGATTTTAATGAAGAAATCAAACAAATTAAAACCGAGATGTCAGCCTCAGCAGAAATTAAAAGCAAGGGTGTCATTTTGAGAAGCAAGGAGAGGGAAATAGAGGAAGGAGAGAAGTGCACAAGATATTTTTTTAAGAAAATTATGAATAAAGGGGGGAGTATTTTTAGACTAAGAAAAGAAAATGGGTGCATAGCTGACACCACAGAGGAAATCATAGAAACTGTCGGACATTTTTATAGAGAACTATACAAAGAAAAACACGTTAAGTGGGACACCATGACTGAAGTCTTAGAAGTTATTGACCAAGCAGTAAATGACAGTGAGCTTTTAACCCAAGATTTTAACATTCTCGAGTTAAATAAATGTCTCAAGTCTTTTAAGGCAGGTAAGTCTCCAGGAGAAGATGGGCTCCCTCTGGAATTTTATGTGACGTTCTGGGACATTTTAGCACCTGACTTGCTTGCTGTTTTTATGGATTTTGAAAAACTTGACCGACTTCCTGACAGTTTTAGAGTAGGGATAGTGACTCTCCTTCACAAAGACAAAGACAAGACAGATTTGAAGAACTGGAGACCCATTACACTTTTAAATTTTGATTGTAAACTTTTTAGTAAGGTTTTAGCATCCCGCATGTCTTTGTTTTTAGAAGACCTGATTCACCCTGATCAAGCCTGTGCTGTCCCGGGGAGGAAGATCACCGACAGCCTCGTACTGATCCGAGACACCATCTGTTATGCGAGAGACAGAAACATCCGGCTAGTTGTCCTAAATTTAGATTTTGAGAAAGCCTTTGATCGGATCTCGCACCAGTACCTTTTCCAGGTGCTGCAAAAAATGGGGTTTCCAAGAAGGTTTATAGCCTGGGTGAGAATGCTGTACCAGGGCATTACCAGCAAATTCACTGTTAACGGGCATCTTACAGAAGCAGTGGATATAAACTGCGGTGTCCGTCAGGGTTGTCCGTTATCTGCCCTCCTCTATGTTCTCTGCATAGAACCACTGGCACAGATCTTGAGAAGGGACCAACAAATCAATGGGGTTGGAGCCCCAGGGAGCGGGGGACTGGAGACAAAGTGTTTTTTATACATGGACGACGTGAACATTTTATGCACTGACCTTTTATCTGTCAACAGGACGCTGGACTTGACTGACTGGTTTGGACGGGCCTCTGGGTCAAAACTCAACAGAGGCAAGACCCAAGCCCACTTTTATGGACCGTGGACAGCGACTGAGATGACAGGACTCCCCCTGACTGTGACCCAGACAGACCAAAAGATACTTGGGATCAAATTTGATAGGGAGGGGGGAGGGAAAACAAATTGGCCAGACATTGTAGGGAAAGTCAGGCAGAGACTAGGGTACTGGAGACTTAGAAGACTGACAATGGAAGGAAAGGTTTTAATCATCAAAGCTGTGATTTTACCTTTGCTTTTACTCATCAGTTCTGTTTTTTTCCCACCTAGAAGAGTGCTTTTAGACTTGGAAAGAGCCATCTTTTATTTCCTGTGGGGCTCCAAGTGGGAACGTCTGAGGAGATATGTGATGAAGAAGCCGAAGGAGAAAGGAGGAAAAGGAGTCCCGGACCTGTACTTGTTTTTAGGGAGCAGATACACAGCACTACACATCACAACCGCCACAGCCCCATCCAGAAACCCCAAAACAACAGCAATGACACGGTTCTGGATGGGGTCCTACCTCAGACGATTAAAAATTTTACCCAATGATCTTAAAGTACCTGTGTCTTTTAACCTGCCACCAACCTATGCTTTTATCCAGACATTTTTAAGGCATTTTAACCTTGAGCAGGAGGAGTTGAAAGTTTTAACCAACCACCGTTCTGTCATTTCTGTTGTGCAGGAGCAGGAACCAGTGAGTCCAGTGCGCGGGCTCGCATTGGGCGAGCCTTCAGCAGTGTGGCGCAACGTGAACCATTCCGCTCTTCCAAACAGACTCCGGGACCTGTCATGGATGGTGGCTCACGAGATCCTCCCAGTCAGGTCCGTAATGCACTCCCGGGGCTTGTCCACACATTCAACTTGTCCCCGACCAGGTTGTGGCGCGCCCGAGTCGGTGAGGCATTTGCTCTGGGAGTGCAGCGCTGCCGTAGAACAGTGGGCAACGGCCGGCTCCTTGCAATTCCCGTACTTGCCAGCAAGGGAGGTCCTTACAGCACAGCTGGTGCTGTATGGGGTGGGCCAAAAACAATTGCCGGCATGCGACTTCTCCAAGCAGTGGCTTACCCTAGCCGCCATAAAAGACGCCATATGGACCTCCAGAAACTTGCTGGCAAGGAAGCACATGCAGATCCCCCCCGTGGCTGCGATCCGGATGGCCGCAGCGACGGTCCAAGCAGCCGAAGCTGCAGGCGGCAGGCCAAGGACACAGCCACAAAGAAGAATCGCATTTGTGCCCATTCGGACGAAGGAGCCGGAGCCACACAAAAGAAGTTCAAAGCAGCGGCGGCCTGACTCTCCGGGTGAGGCAGGTGGGAAGGAGCAACAGGGCGAAGGTCTCCTCTGAGCACCAAGAAAGGATTCCGAGAGACCAAATCTGTTTGGGAGAGCGGAATGACTTATCCTTGGTAGGGAATCACTATGCTCCTGCACAGCAATGGAGTTGGAAGGGAGGATTTTTACCGAAGCACTCCCCATTTGTTTTTGTTTTTTTTGTTGGGTTGGACATTTTAAAATGGACACTCAAAACACACAGACATGCACAAAATGTATAATTTTTAACTTGTGAGAAATCTCATCTGTAATACCTCTGACGACAGTGTTTTGAATATTTAAATATGGTTTTACACCATTGTATTGATTGATTTCTTGTATTTTAAAAGGTAATTTGTATGTCTTAACTCTGGGTTTTATGTGAAATTACTATGAAATGAGTGTCAATAAATCTTTTCGAAAGAAAAAAATCTGTTCTTATCAGTTTAATATCTGATATGTCCTCTATAAGGGGACAACATATTAAATGGATTTTTAGCACCGGGAGCTGAAAAAGGGGCTTGCCCCGTTCACTCCACGCATTGACCCGGTATTGCAGTGCCGCCGGGAACGGTGCACCCATCTCCTGCCTTGTGAAAAAGCAAATACCGACACAAACAGAGAGTCGGGGTCAAACCCTCTGCTGACTGCCTGACGTCCCTCGCCGAGCCTCATCTGGGCTCCCGCTCTCAAATGACTGTGTATCATCCGTGACCACTGGGGTGGGGGCAGAGCGCAGCTCAGCATCAACAGCCAGATGAAGCCACCCAAAAAAATGCAGCCAGATTCGCACTTTTGACTCGCAGACAGATAGGGAACATTGCCCTACTGCCACCGGTACGTACGGTTAAACGTGCCCTGCACTTTCGCTCCCCTCGTCACAGAGAGTCCGCAAGGGCCTGAGTGTTTGGGACATTTGGTAGCCTGTGTCCAAAAGCCAGGCCTTCATTTCTCCGCGATCCCATTGGATAGAGCCTGTGCTAATGTGGGGAGGGCTAGGGGAATGTGCGTGGCCTGGTATTTGGGACTCCACAAGCAGAGTGAGGCTTACCGTGAGGGTAGTGACCGGGGCGACTAGGCTCCTCGGCCGCTCTCCTGGAGAGGCCTGTACTTACTCGGGTTTCTCTTCATCACGTACAAGCCTTTCGCCTTTTACTAAAGACTTCCGTGGAGAGGAACACCAATGAGTTAAAACTATTTTTGGCAGGCTCTGCCGTGTGGCTGAGCCTCGTGCGTTTGTGAAAAGCAACAAGAAGCTGTCCTTAACAAGATTTAGGCTGCCACCTTGTCGGCTTGGGAGGAGGCGCTGAGAAGCAGCCATTGTTATGCGCGCTTGAAACGACTGCGCCAGGACAAGGGAGAGCTGTTCCAGAATGTGGCCTCTGGAAGCAAACAGCCAGGGCTCATCGCTTCTCGGCCTTTTGGCTAAGATCAAGTGTAGTATCTGTTCTTATCAGTTTAATATCTGATATGTCCTCTATAAGGGGACAACATATTAAATGGATTTTTAGCACCGGGAGCTGAAAAAGGGGCTTGCCCCGTTCACTCCACGCATCGACCCGGTATTGCAGTGCCGCCGGGAACGGTGCACCCATCTCCTGCCTTGTGAAAAAGCAAATACCGACACAAACAGAGAGTCGGGGTCAAACCCTCTGCTGACTGCCTGACGTCCCTCGCCGAGCCTCATCTGGGCTCCCGCTCTCAAATGACTGTGTATCATCCGTGACCACTGGGGTGGGGGCAGAGCGCAGCTCAGCATCAACAGCCAGATGAAGCCACCCAAAAAAATGCAGCCAGATTCGCACTTTTGACTCGCAGACAGATAGGGAACATTGCCCTACTGCCACCGGTACGTACGGTTAAACGTGCCCTGCACTTTCGCTCCCCTCGTCACAGAGAGTCCGCAAGGGCCTGAGTGTTTGGGACATTTGGTAGCCTGTGTCCAAAAGCCAGGCCTTCATTTCTCCGCGATCCCATTGGATAGAGCCTGTGCTAATGTGGGGAGGGCTAGGGGAATGTGCGTGGCCTGGTATTTGGGACTCCACAAGCAGAGTGAGGCTTACCGTGAGGGTAGTGACCGGGGCGACTAGGCTCCTCGGCCGCTCTCCTGGAGAGGCCTGTACTTACTCGGGTTTCTCTTCATCACGTACAAGCCTTTCGCCTTTTACTAAAGACTTCCGTGGAGAGGAACACCAATGAGTTAAAACTATTTTTGGCAGGCTCTGCCGTGTGGCTGAGCCTCGTGCGTTTGTGAAAAGCAACAAGAAGCTGTCCTTAACAAGATTTAGGCTGCCACCTTGTCGGCTTGGGAGGAGGCGCTGAGAAGCAGCCATTGTTATGCGCGCTTGAAACGACTGCGCCAGGACAAGGGAGAGCTGTTCCAGAATGTGGCCTCTGGAAGCAAACAGCCAGGGCTCATCGCTTCTCGGCCTTTTGGCTAAGATCAAGTGTAGTATCTGTTCTTATCAGTTTAATATCTGATATGTCCTCTATAAGGGGACAACATATTAAATGGATTTTTAGCACCGGGAGCTGAAAAAGGGGCTTGCCCCGTTCACTCCACGCATCGACCCGGTATTGCAGTGCCGCCGGGAACGGTGCACCCATCTCCTGCCTTGTGAAAAAGCAAATACCGACACAAACAGAGAGTCGGGGTCAAACCCTCTGCTGACTGCCTGACGTCCCTCGCCGAGCCTCATCTGGGCTCCCGCTCTCAAATGACTGTGTATCATCCGTGACCACTGGGGTGGGGGCAGAGCGCAGCTCAGCATCAACAGCCAGATGAAGCCACCCAAAAAAATGCAGCCAGATTCGCACTTTTGACTCGCAGACAGATAGGGAACATTGCCCTAATGCCAACCGGTACGTACGGTTAAACGTGCCCTGCACTTTCGCTCCCCTCGTCACAGAGAGTCCGCAAGGGCCTGAGTGTTTGCGACATTTGGTAGCCTGTGTCCAAAAGCCAGGCCTTCATTTCTCCGCGATCCCATTGGATAGAGCCTGTGCTAATGTGGGGAGGGCTAGGGGAATGTGCGTGGCCTGGTATTTGGGACTCCACAAGCAGAGTGAGGCTTACCGTGAGGGTAGTGACCGGGGCGACTAGGCTCCTCGGCCGCTCTCCTGGAGAGGCCTGTACTTACTCGGGTTTCTCTTCATCAAGTACAAGCCTTTCGCCTTTTACTAAAGACTTCCGTGGAGAGGAACACCAATGAGTTAAAACTATTTTTGGCAGGCTCTGCCGTGTGGCTGAGCCTCGTGCGTTTGTGAAAAGCAACAAGAAGCTGTCCTTAACAAGATTTAGGCTGCCACCTTGTCGGCTTGGGAGGAGGCGCTGAGAAGCAGCCATTGTTATGCGCGCTTGAAACGACTGCGCCAGGACAAGGGAGAGCTGTTCCAGAATGTGGCCTCTGGAAGCAAACAGCCAGGGCTCATCGCTTCTCGGCCTTTTGGCTAAGATCAAGTGTAGTATCTGTTCTTATCAGTTTAATATCTGATATGTCCTCTATAAGGGGACAACATATTAAATGGATTTTTAGCACCGGGAGCTGAAAAAGGGGCTTGCCCCGTTCACTCCACGCATCGACCCGGTATTGCAGTGCCGCCGGGAACGGTGCACCCATCTCCTGCCTTGTGAAAAAGCAAATACCGACACAAACAGAGAGTCGGGGTCAAACCCTCTGCTGACTGCCTGACGCCCCTCGCCGAGCCTCATCTGGGCTCCCGCTCTCAAATGACTGTGTATCATCCGTGACCACTGGGGTGGGGGCAGAGCGCAGCTCAGCATCAACAGCCAGATGAAGCCACCCAAAAAAATGCAGCCAGATTCGCACTTTTGACTCGCAGACAGATAGGGAACATTGCCCTACTGCCACCGGTACGTACGGTTAAACGTGCCCTGCACTTTCGCTCCCCTCGTCACAGAGAGTCCGCAAGGGCCTGAGTGTTTGGGACATTTGGTAGCCTGTGTCCAAAAGCCAGGCCTTCATTTCTCCGCGATCCCATTGGATAGAGCCTGTGCTAATGTGGGGAGGGCTAGGGGAATGTGCGTGGCCTGGTATTTGGGACTCCACAAGCAGAGTGAGGCTTACCGTGAGGGTAGTGACCGGGGCGACTAGGCTCCTCGGCCGCTCTCCTGGAGAGGCCTGTACTTACTCGGGTTTCTCTTCATCACGTACAAGCCTTTCGCCTTTTACTAAAGACTTCCGTGGAGAGGAACACCAATGAGTTAAAACTATTTTTGGCAGGCTCTGCCGTGTGGCTGAGCCTCGTGCGTTTGTGAAAAGCAACAAGAAGCTGTCCTTAAGAAGATTTAGGCTGCCACCTGGGCGGCTTGGGAGGAGGCGCTGAGAAGCAGCCATTGTTATGCGCGCTTGAAACGACTGCGCCAGGACAAGGGAGAGCTGTTCCAGAATGTGGCCTCTGGAAGCAAACAGCCAGGGCTCATCGCTTCTCGGCCTTTTGGCTAAGATCAAGTGTAGTATCTGTTCTTATCAGTTTAATATCTGATATGTCCTCTATAAGGGGACAACATATTAAATGGATTTTTAGCACCGGGAGCTGAAAAAGGGGCTTGCCCCGTTCACTCCACGCATCGACCCGGTATTGCAGTGCCGCCGGGAACGGTGCACCCATCTCCTGCCTTGTGAAAAAGCAAATACCGACACAAACAGAGAGTCGGGGTCAAACCCTCTGCTGACTGCCTGACGTCCCTCGCCGAGCCTCATCTGGGCTCCCGCTCTCAAATGACTGTGTATCATCCGTGACCACTGGGGTGGGGGCAGAGCGCAGCTCAGCATCAACAGCCAGATGAAGCCACCCAAAAAAATGCAGCCAGATTCGCACTTTTGACTCGCAGACAGATAGGGAACATTGCCCTACTGCCACCGGTACGTACGGTTAAACGTGCCCTGCACTTTCGCTCCCCTCGTCACAGAGAGTCCGCAAGGGCCTGAGTGTTTGGGACACTTGGTAGCCTGTGTCCAAAAGCCAGGCCTTCATTTCTCCGCGATCCCATTGGATAGAGCCTGTGCTAATGTGGGGAGGGCTAGGGGAATGTGCGTGGCCTGGTATTTGGGACTCCACAAGCAGAGTGAGGCTTACCGTGAGGGTAGTGACCGGGGCGACTAGGCTCCTCGGCCGCTCTCCTGGAGAGGCCTGTACTTACTCGGGTTTCTCTTCATCACGTACAAGCCTTTCGCCTTTTACTAAAGACTTCCGTGGAGAGGAACACAAATGAGTTAAAACTATTTTTGGCAGGCTCTGCCGTGTGGCTGAGCCTCGTGCGTTTGTGAAAAGCAACAAGAAGCTGTCCTTAAGAAGATTTAGGCTGCCACCTGGGCGGCTTGGGAGGAGGCGCTGAGAAGCAGCCATTGTTATGCGCGCTTGAAACGACTGCGCCAGGACAAGGGAGAGCTGTTCCAGAATGTGGCCTCTGGAAGCAAACAGCCAGGGCTCATCGCTTCTCGGCCTTTTGGCTAAGATCAAGTGTAGTATCTGTTCTTATCAGTTTAATATCTGATATGTCCTCTATAAGGGGACAACATATTAAATGGATTTTTAGCACCGGGAGCTGAAAAAGGGGCTTGCCCCGTTCACTCCACGCATCGACCCGGTATTGCAGTGCCGCCGGGAACGGTGCACCCATCTCCTGCCTTGTGAAAAAGCAAATACCGACACAAACAGAGAGTCGGGGTCAAACCCTCTGCTGACTGCCTGACGTCCCTCGCCGAGCCTCATCTGGGCTCCCGCTCTCAAATGACTGTGTATCATCCGTGACCACTGGGGTGGGGGCAGAGCGCAGCTCAGCATCAACAGCCAGATGAAGCCACCCAAAAAAATGCAGCCAGATTCGCACTTTTGACTCGCAGACAGATAGGGAACATTGCCCTACTGCCACCGGTACGTACGGTTAAACGTGCCCTGCACTTTCGCTCCCCTCGTCACAGAGAGTCCGCAAGGGCCTGAGTGTTTGGGACACTTGGTAGCCTGTGTCCAAAAGCCAGGCCTTCATTTCTCCGCGATCCCATTGGATAGAGCCTGTGCTAATGTGGGGAGGGCTAGGGGAATGTGCGTGGCCTGGTATTTGGGACTCCACAAGCAGAGTGAGGCTTACCGTGAGGGTAGTGACCGGGGCGACTAGGCTCCTCGGCCGCTCTCCTGGAGAGGCCTGTACTTACTCGGGTTTCTCTTCATCACGTACAAGCCTTTCGCCTTTTACTAAAGACTTCCGTGGAGAGGAACACAAATGAGTTAAAACTATTTTTGGCAGGCTCTGCCGTGTGGCTGAGCCTCGTGCGTTTGTGAAAAGCAACAAGAAGCTGTCCTTAACAAGATTTAGGCTGCCACCTTGTCGGCTTGGGAGGAGGCGCTGAGAAGCAGCCATTGTTATGCGCGCTTGAAACGACTGCGCCAGGACAAGGGAGAGCTGTTCCAGAATGTGGCCTCTGGAAGCAAACAGCCAGGGCTCATCGCTTCTCGGCCTTTTGGCTAAGATCAAGTGTAGTATCTGTTCTTATCAGTTTAATATCTGATATGTCCTCTATAAGGGGACAACATATTAATTGGATTTTTAGCACCGGGAGCTGAAAAAGGGGCTTGCCCCGTTCACTCCACGCATCGACCCGGTATTGCAGTGCCGCCGGGAACGGTGCACCCATCTCCTGCCTTGTGAAAAAGCAAATACCGACACAAACAGAGAGTCGGGGTCAAACCCTCTGCTGACTGCCTGACGTCCCTCGCCGAGCCTCATCTGGGCTCCCGCTCTCAAATGACTGTGTATCATCCGTGACCACTGGGGTGGGGGCAGAGCGCAGCTCAGCATCAACAGCCAGATGAAGCCACCCAAAAAAATGCAGCCAGATTCGCACTTTTGACTCGCAGACAGATAGGGAACATTGCCCTACTGCCACCGGTACGTACGGTTAAACGTGCCCTGCACTTTCGCTCCCCTCGTCACAGAGAGTCCGCAAGGGCCTGAGTGTTTGGGACACTTGGTAGCCTGTGTCCAAAAGCCAGGCCTTCATTTCTCCGCGATCCCATTGGATAGAGCCTGTGCTAATGTGGGGAGGGCTAGGGGAATGTGCGTGGCCTGGTATTTGGGACTCCACAAGCAGAGTGAGGCTTACCGTGAGGGTAGTGACCGGGGCGACTAGGCTCCTCGGCCGCTCTCCTGGAGAGGCCTGTACTTACTCGGGTTTCTCTTCATCACGTACAAGCCTTTCGCCTTTTACTAAAGACTTCCGTGGAGAGGAACACCAATGAGTTAAAACTATTTTTGGCAGGCTCTGCCGTGTGGCTGAGCCTCGTGCGTTTGTGAAAAGCAACAAGAAGCTGTCCTTAACAAGATTTAGGCTGCCACCTTGTCGGCTTGGGAGGAGGCGCTGAGAAGCAGCCATTGTTATGCGCGCTTGAAACGACTGCGCCAGGACAAGGGAGAGCTGTTCCAGAATGTGGCCTCTGGAAGCAAACAGCCAGGGCTCATCGCTTCTCGGCCTTTTGGCTAAGATCAAGTGTAGTATCTGTTCTTATCAGTTTAATATCTGATATGTCCTCTATAAGGGGACAACATATTAAATGGATTTTTAGCACCGGGAGCTGAAAAAGGGGCTTGCCCCGTTCACTCCACGCATCGACCCGGTATTGCAGTGCCGCCGGGAACGGTGCACCCATCTCCTGCCTTGTGAAAAAGCAAATACCGACACAAACAGAGAGTCGGGGTCAAACCCTCTGCTGACTGCCTGACGTCCCTCGCCGAGCCTCATCTGGGCTCCCGCTCTCAAATGACTGTGTATCATCCGTGACCACTGGGGTGGGGGCAGAGCGCAGCTCAGCATCAACAGCCAGATGAAGCCACCCAAAAAAATGCAGCCAGATTCGCACTTTTGACTCGCAGACAGATAGGGAACATTGCCCTACTGCCACCGGTACGTACGGTTAAACGTGCCCTGCACTTTCGCTCCCCTCGTCACAGAGAGTCCGCAAGGGCCTGAGTGTTTGGGACATTTGGTAGCCTGTGTCCAAAAGCCAGGCCTTCATTTCTCCGCGATCCCATTGGATAGAGCCTGTGCTAATGTGGGGAGGGCTAGGGGAATGTGCGTGGCCTGGTATTTGGGACTCCACAAGCAGAGTGAGGCTTACCGTGAGGGTAGTGACCGGGGCGACTAGGCTCCTCGGCCGCTCTCCTGGAGAGGCCTGTACTTACTCGGGTTTCTCTTCATCACGTACAAGCCTTTCGCCTTTTACTAAAGACTTCCGTGGAGAGGAACACCAATGAGTTAAAACTATTTTTGGCAGGCTCTGCCGTGTGGCTGAGCCTCGTGCGTTTGTGAAAAGCAACAAGAAGCTGTCCTTAACAAGATTTAGGCTGCCACCTTGTCGGCTTGGGAGGAGGCGCTGAGAAGCAGCCATTGTTATGCGCGCTTGAAACGACTGCGCCAGGACAAGGGAGAGCTGTTCCAGAATGTGGCCTCTGGAAGCAAACAGCCAGGGCTCATCGCTTCTCGGCCTTTTGGCTAAGATCAAGTGTACATTGCCCTACTGCCACCGGTACGTACGGTTAAACGTGCCCTGCACTTTCGCTCCCCTCGTCACAGAGAGTCCGCAAGGGCCTGAGTGTTTGGGACATTTGGTAGCCTGTGTCCAAAAGCCAGGCCTTCATTTCTCCGCGATCCCATTGGATAGAGCCTGTGCTAATGTGGGGAGGGCTAGGGGAATGTGCGTGGCCTGGTATTTGGGACTCCACTAGCAGAGTGAGGCTTACCGTGAGGGTAGTGACCGGGGCGACTAGGCTCCTCGGCCGCTCTCCTGGAGAGGCCTGTACTTACTCGGGTTTCTCTTCATCACGTACAAGCCTTTCGCCTTTTACTAAAGACTTCCGTGGAGAGGAACACCAATGAGTTAAAACTATTTTTGGCAGGCTCTGCCGTGTGGCTGAGCCTCGTGCGTTTGTGAAAAGCAACAAGAAGCTGTCCTTAACAAGATTTAGGCTGCCACCTTGTCGGCTTGGGAGGAGGCGCTGAGAAGCAGCCATTGTTATGCGCGCTTGAAACGACTGCGCCAGGACAAGGGAGAGCTGTTCCAGAATGTGGCCTCTGGAAGCAAACAGCCAGGGCTCATCGCTTCTCGGCCTTTTGGCTAAGACTGTGATCGCTTCCTGTTGGTGGTAAAAACTTTTGCCTGTTTGTGGCATTGTGTTTTACTTCCCATTCTCGGGAGGACATTCACCTTATTCCTTGTGGAGAAAATTTCAACTCTATTGTAGTTGTAAATCCTACACCTAAAGGAATTCATTGGCACAGAGTACTGCTTACCTCTACTCTGTTGATTTAACATCTTGTCCCGGCTAAACAAGAAAAGGTAAGTTCGTTTTAATTATTTGCTGGTTTTAACATATTTATTGATCTTAGTTCTATTTATATCGTCTTTGTTTCTTTTTGTTTTGTTTTTTTTTAGACAATTCTTAAGTGTTTTAGTCCTTCTTTTTAATCCTTTCAGTTTGTGGTGCCTCCACCATGTCGGCCAACATTTCCGGCATGCGGAGGCACCACAGTGTCAGATTTACCTTTAAAGAAAATGACCATGGAAAGCCCCTGGGGATGTCCAGAATTGACTTCTCCAGGAGGTTAATCCAAAAAACCCTTAAGTTTGAACCAGAGAATATAAATTGCATTGTTACTCTACCAACGAATAAAGGTTTCGATGTAAGCTTTCGGTCTGCCGCGCTGCTGAGAGAGTTTTGGACACGCTTTGAAAATGTAAAACCCCAGTTTTCCGCTTTTAATGTTGAGAAACTGACTGATAATGCCTCCAAAACCATCATTATCAGAATGTTCAATGAGACCGTGAATGCGGATGACATTTGTTTGTGGCTGGGTAGATACTGCACTGTAAAAGGACAGGCTACCAAAGTGAAAGATGAGGATGGCATTTGGAATTGCGCTTGGAGGGTCCCCATCCAACAATGGCAGGACCCCCAAGGCTTCCAGGGCCTGAAACATCTGCCATCTGTGATAGTTCTGGGAAACAACAGAGGCTACATTCACTACCAGGGCCAGCCCAAGCTGTGCCGCAAGTGTGGTGAGCATGGGCACCTGGCAGAAGCGTGTCAGCAGACTATTTGTGGAAAATGTAGAGAAATTGGGCACACCTTTGAGGAATGTACCAATGGCAGAAAGTGCAATCTTTGTGGAGAAACAACCCACCTCTTCAGAGATTGCCCAAAGTCATTTGCCAACAAACTGAAGGCAGCGAAAACCCCACAAAATGGTGGACAAGAGGAAGCAGTTAGAGAGCTAATTGAAGAAGCTGGGCTGGGAAATTCAAATCTCCCGCCAAATCCTGTGACTGGAAGGCCAGGATCAGGAGAGGCGGGAGAGGGGGAGGGGCCTGCAATTGCCCCACAAATGGAGAGTGGTGAGGAAGATGGGGCAATGCAGGCAGAAGGCGGAGCTAGCTCCGGATATGAAGGAGAGGAGGGGCCTGCAATTGCCCCGCAACTGGAAAGTCTTGAGGAAGATGGGGCAATGCAGGCAAAAGCCGGAGCTTGCTCAGAATGTGAAAATGACCAATCACAGGGCGATAGTGAGGACGCCTCCCTCCCCAACGCCCAGCAGACCAAGAGGCCTATATCAGAATTGTCCTCTGAGTCTCCTGTAGTCTCAGAGAAGAGGGGAAGAGCTGGGAACTACTCAAACAGCCCATCTGTGGAGGAGCCTAGAGTCTTCCCCTCCAATTCTCCAAATGAGGTCTCTTTCCTAACAATAGCTCTGCAATCAACCCCTAAGGACTCAAATCTCAATGCGACCATGCGTCCAAGGCCTACCCCTAGAGTCCGACAGGGGAATGAAGCTCAACCCCGTCACTCTTCACCCATGAGAGTGAAGGAAGAGCTCCGTTCACAAGAAATTTAAATAACTGCTTTTTTTTTAACATTGATAATCCCTTTTAGACTTTTAAGATTTCATACCTGTTAATTTTAACCATACTCATGGCACTCACCTTCTCAACCATCAATGTGAGAAGCGTGAAGTCACGAGTTAGAGCCCAGACTGTTTTATCCTTTCTTAATTCTTTTAAGTCAGATGTGTTTTTAATACAGGAATGTGGCCTGCCATTTTTAAACCACTACAGAGAGTGGGAGGAGCTATGGCCACAAACATCGATGTGGAGCGGATCAAACGCAAACAGAAATGACGGAGTGGCCATTTTAATCAAAAACCCCCTGGTTTTGGTGAAGGGCAGCACTGTGGTGAGAGATGGTCGGGCACTTTTAGCACACCTGACTTTTATGGGAAAAGATTTTAACGTCTTAAATATTTATGGCTTTAACGACAGAAATGACAGGTATGATCTTTTAGAAGACTTGCAGTTCCACATGCTAGGTAGGGCACCTTTAGTTGTAGGGGGAGATTTTAATTGTATTTTAAGCAGGAATGATAGGAAGAGAGCAGGTGAAGATTTTAAAGTGGACAAAACCTCAGTCTTATTTCAGGGCATATGCAGGGATTTTAAACTTCTGGACTGTTTTAAAACCACGCATCCCAGAGAGGAGGGCTTCACCTGGTTTAGTGGTGATGGCACCCGAGCCTCTCGCATTGATTACATTTTATCACGTGATTGCCCACCAACTGATGCTAGATTGACACCTGTTTTCTTTTCAGACCACGCAATGCTCTCCTGCACTCTCTCACTCTCTTCGGGTGTGACATCAGGAAGCGGTCTGTGGAAGCTCAACTGCTCCCTTTTAGAAGATAGGGAGTTAGGTAGACAGTATAGAGAGCAGTACCAAGAGTGGCAGACCCTTCAAGACTTCTACGATACACGTGCACACTGGTGGGAAATGGTGAAAGCAAGGACCCAGACTTTCTTTAGACAGGCAGGCAAGAAAAAAAAAGACAGGGACAACAGACGCATGTTGGGACTGCAGAAACGACTCCAGCGGTATTTTAAACTAAACCAACAGGGGATGGATTTTAATGAAGAAATCAAACAAATTAAAACCCAGATGTCAGCCTCAGCAGAAATTAAAAGCAAGGGTGTCATTTTGAGAAGCAAGGAGAGGGAAATAGAGGAAGGAGAGAAGTGCACAAGATACTTTTTTAAGAAAATTATGAATAAAGGGGGGAGTATTTTTAGACTAAGAAAAGAAAATGGGTGCATAGCTGACACCACAGAGGAAATCATAGAAACTGTCGGACATTTTTATAGAGAACTATACAAAGAAAAACACGTTAAGTGGGACACCATGACTGAAGTCTTAGAAGTTATTGACCAAGCAGTAAATGACAGTGAGCTTTTAACCCAAGATTTTAACATTCTCGAGTTAAATAAATGTCTCAAGTCTTTTAAGGCAGGTAAGTCTCCAGGAGAAGATGGGCTCCCTCTGGAATTTTATGTGACGTTCTGGGACATTTTAGCACCTGACTTGATTGCTGTTTTTATGGATTTTGAAAAACTTGACCGACTTCCTGACAGTTTTAGAGTAGGGATAGTGACTCTCCTTCACAAAGACAAAGACAAGACAGATTTGAAGAACTGGAGACCCATTACACTTTTAAATTTTGATTGTAAACTTTTTAGTAAGGTTTTAGCATCCCGCATGTCTTTGTTTTTAGAAGACCTGATTCACCCTGATCAAGCCTGTGCTGTCCCGGGGAGGAAGATCACCGACAGCCTCGTACTGATCCGAGACACCATCTGTTATGCGAGAGACAGAAACATCCGGCTAGTTGTCCTAAATTTAGATTTTGAGAAAGCCTTTGATCGGATCTCGCACCAGTACCTTTTCCAGGTGCTGCAAAAAATGGGGTTTCCAAGAAGGTTTATAGCCTGGGTGAGAATGCTGTACCAGGGCATTACCAGCAAATTCACTGTTAACGGGCATCTTACAGAAGCAGTGGATATAAACTGCGGTGTCCGTCAGGGTTGTCCGTTATCTGCCCTCCTCTATGTTCTCTGCATAGAACCACTGGCACAGATCTTGAGAAGGGACCAACAAATCAATGGGGTTGGAGCCCCAGGGAGCGGGGGACTGGAGACAAAGTGTTTTTTATACATGGACGACGTGAACATTTTATGCACTGACCTTTTATCTGTCAACAGGACGCTGGACTTGACTGACTGGTTTGGACGGGCCTCTGGGTCAAAACTCAACAGAGGCAAGACCCAAGCCCACTTTTATGGACCGTGGACAGCGACTGAGATGACAGGACTCCCCCTGACTGTGACCCAGACAGACCAAAAGATACTTGGGATCAAATTTGATAGGGAGGGGGGAGGGAAAACAAATTGGCCAGACATTGTAGGGAAAGTCAGGCAGAGACTAGGGTACTGGAGACTTAGAAGACTGACAATGGAAGGAAAGGTTTTAATCATCAAAGCTGTGATTTTACCTTTGCTTTTACTCATCAGTTCTGTTTTTTTCCCACCTAGAAGAGTGCTTTTAGACTTGGAAAGAGCCATCTTTTATTTCCTGTGGGGCTCCAAGTGGGAACGTCTGAGGAGATATGTGATGAAGAAGCCGAAGGAGAAAGGAGGAAAAGGAGTCCCTGACCTGTACTTGTTTTTAGGGAGCAGATACACAGCACTACACATCACAACCGCCACAGCCCCATCCAGAAACCCCAAAACAACAGCAATGACACGGTTCTGGATGGGGTCCTACCTCAGACGATTAAAAATTTTACCCAATGATCTTAAAGTACCTGTGTCTTTTAACCTGCCACCAACCTACGCTTTTATCCAGACATTTTTAAGGCATTTTAACCTTGAGCAGGAGGAGTTGAAAGTTTTAACCAACCACCGTTCTGTCATTTCTGTTGTGCAGGAGCAGGAACCAGTGAGTCCAGTGCGCGGGCTCGCATTGGGCGAGCCTTCAGCAGTGTGGCGCAACGTGAACCATTCCGCTCTTCCAAACAGACTCCGGGACCTGTCATGGATGGTGGCTCACGAGATCCTCCCAGTCAGGTCCGTAATGCACTCCCGGGGCTTGTCCACACATTCAACTTGTCCCCGACCAGGTTGTGGCGCGCCCGAGTCGGTGAGGCATTTGCTCTGGGAGTGCAGCGCTGCCGTAGAACAGTGGGCAACGGCCGGCTCCTTGCAATTCCCGTACTTGCCAGCAAGGGAGGTCCTTACAGCACAGCTGGTGCTGTATGGGGTGGGCCAAAAACAATTGCCAGCATGCGACTTCCCCAAGCAGTGGCTTACCCTAGCCGCCATAAAAGACGCCATATGGACCTCCAGAAACTTGCTGGCAAGGAAGCACATGCAGATCCCCCCCGTGGCTGCGATCCGGATGGCCGCAGCGACGGTCCAAGCAGCCGAAGCTGCAGGCGGCAGGCCAAGGACACAGCCACAAAGAAGAATCGCATTTGTGCCCATTCGGACGAAGGAGCCGGAGCCACACAAAAGAAGTTCAAAGCAGCGGCGGCCTGACTCTCCGGGTGAGGCAGGTGGGAAGGAGCAACAGGGCGAAGGTCTCCTCTGAGCACCAAGAAAGGATTCCGAGAGACCAAATCTGTTTGGGAGAGCGGAATGACTTATCCTTGGTAGGGAATCACTATGCTCCTGCACAGCAATGGAGTTGGAAGGGAGGATTTTTACCGAAGCACTCCCCATTTGTTTTTTGTTTTTTTTGTTTTTTTTAAAGACATTTTAAAATGGACACTCAAAACACACAGACATGCACAAAATGTATAATTTTTTACTTGTGAGAAATCTCATCTGTAATACCTCTGACGACAGTGTTTTGAATATTTAAATATGGTCTTACCTGTTGCACCATTGTATTGATTGATTTCTTGTATTTTAAAAGGTATTTTGTATGTCTTAACTCTGGGTTTTATGTGAAATTACTATGAAATGAGTGTCAATAAATCTTTTCGAAAGAAAGAAAAATCTGTTCTTATCAGTTTAATATCTGATATGTCCTCTATAAGGGGACAACATATTAAATGGATTTTTAGCACCGGGAGCTGAAAAAGGGGCTTGCCCCGTTCACTCCATGCATCGACCCGGTATTGCAGTGCCGCCGGGAACGGTGCACCCATCTCCTGCCTTGTGAAAAAGCAAATACCGACACAAACAGAGAGTCGGGGTCAAACCCTCTGCTGACTGCCTGACGTCCCTCGCCGAGCCTCATCTGGGCTCCCGCTCTCAAATGACTGTGTATCATCCGTGACCACTGGGGTGGGGGCAGAGGGCAGCTCAGCATCAACAGCCAGATGAAGCCACCCAAAAAAATGCAGCCAGATTCGCACTTTTGACTCGCAGACAGATAGGGAACATTGCCCTAATGCCAACCGGTACGTACGGTTAAACGTGCCCTGCACTTTCGCTCCCCTCGTCACAGAGAGTCCGCAAGGGCCTGAGTGTTTGGGACACTTGGTAGCCTGTGTCCAAAAGCCAGGCCTTCATTTCTCCGCGATCCCATTGGATAGAGCCTGTGCTAATGTGGGGAGGGCTAGGGGAATGTGCGTGGCCTGGTATTTGGGACTCCACAAGCAGAGTGTGGCTTACCGTGAGGGTAGTGACCGGGGCGACTAGGCTCCTCGGCCGCTCTCCTGGAGAGGCCTGTACTTACTCGGGTTTCTCTTCATCACGTACAAGCCTTTCGCCTTTTACTAAAGACTTCCGTGGAGAGGAACACCAATGAGTTAAAACTATTTTTGGCAGGCTCTGCCGTGTGGCTGAGCCTCGTGCGTTTGTGAAAAGCAACAAGAAGCTGTCCTTAACAAGATTTAGGCTGCCACCTTGTCGGCTTGGGAGGAGGCGCTGAGAAGCAGCCATTGTTATGCGCGCTTGAAACGACTGCGCCAGGACAAGGGAGAGCTGTTCCAGAATGTGGCCTCTGGAAGCAAACAGCCAGGGCTCATCGCTTCTCGGCCTTTTGGCTAAGATCAAGTGTAGTATCTGTTCTTATCAGTTTAATATCTGATATGTCCTCTATAAGGGGACAACATATTAAATGGATTTTTAGCACCGGGAGCTGAAAAAGGGGCTTGCCCCGTTCACTCCACGCATCGACCCGGTATTGCAGTGCCGCCGGGAACGGTGCACCCATCTCCTGCCTTGTGAAAAAGCAAATACCGACACAAACAGAGAGTCGGGGTCAAACCCTCTGCTGACTGCCTGACGTCCCTCGCCGAGCCTCATCTGGGCTCCCGCTCTCAAATGACTGTGTATCATCCGTGACCACTGGGGTGGGGGCAGAGGGCAGCTCAGCATCAACAGCCAGATGAAGCCACCCAAAAAAATGCAGCCAGATTCGCACTTTTGACTCGCAGACAGATAGGGAACATTGCCCTAATGCCAACCGGTACGTACGGTTAAACGTGCCCTGCACTTTCGCTCCCCTCGTCACAGAGAGTCCGCAAGGGCCTGAGTGTTTGGGACATTTGGTAGCCTGTGTCCAAAAGCCAGGCCTTCATTTCTCCGCGATCCCATTGGATAGAGCCTGTGCTAATGTGGGGAGGGCTAGGGGAATGTGCGTGGCCTGGTATTTGGGACTCCACAAGCAGAGTGAGGCTTACCGTGAGGGTAGTGACCGGGGCGACTAGGCTCCTCGGCCGCTCTCCTGGAGAGGCCTGTACTTACTCGGGTTTCTCTTCATCACGTACAAGCCTTTCGCCTTTTACTAAAGACTTCCGTGGAGAGGAACACCAATGAGTTAAAACTATTTTTGGCAGGCTCTGCCGTGTGGCTGAGCCTCGTGCGTTTGTGAAAAGCAACAAGAAGCTGTCCTTAACAAGATTTAGGCTGCCACCTTGTCGGCTTGGGAGGAGGCGCTGAGAAGCAGCCATTGTTATGCGCGCTTGAAACGACTGCGCCAGGACAAGGGAGAGCTGTTCCAGAATGTGGCCTCTGGAAGCAAACAGCCAGGGCTCATCGCTTCTCGGCCTTTTGGCTAAGATCAAGTGTAGTATCTGTTCTTATCAGTTTAAGATAAGACTGTTTTATCCTTTCTTAATTCTTTTAAGTCAGATGTGTTTTTAATACAGGAATGTGGCCTGCCATTTTTAAACCACTACAGAGAGTGGGAGGAGCTATGGCCACAAACATCGATGTGGAGCGGATCAAACGCAAACAGAAATGACGGAGTGGCCATTTTAATCAAAAACCCCCTGGTTTTGGTGAAGGGCAGCACTGTGGTGAGAGATGGTCGGGCACTTTTAGCACACCTGACTTTTATGGGAAAAGATTTTAACGTCTTAAATATTTATGGCTTTAACGACAGAAATGACAGGTATGATCTTTTAGAAGACTTGCAGTTCCACATGCTAGGTAGGGCACCTTTAGTTGTAGGGGGAGATTTTAAATTGTATTTTAAGCAGGAATGATAGGAAGAGAGCAGGTGAAGATTTTAAAGTGGACAAAACCTCAGTCTTATTTCAGGGCATATGCAGGGATTTTAAACTTCTGGACTGTTTTAAAACCACGCATCCCAGAGAGGAGGGCTTCACCTGGTTTAGTGGTGATGGCACCCGAGCCTCTCGCATTGATTACATTTTATCACGTGATTGCCCACCAACTGATGCTAGATTGACACCTGTTTTCTTTTCAGACCACGCAATGCTCTCCTGCACTCTCTCACTCTCTTCGGGTGTGACATCAGGAAGCGGTCTGTGGAAGCTCAACTGCTCCCTTTTAGAAGATAGGGAGTTAGGTAGACAGTATAGAGAGCAGTACCAAGAGTGGCAGACCCTTCAAGACTTCTACGATACACGTGCACACTGGTGGGAAATGGTGAAAGCAAGGACCCAGACTTTCTTTAGACAGGCAGGCAAGAAAAAAAAAGACAGGGACAACAGACGCATGTTGGGACTGCAGAAACGACTCCAGCGGTATTTTAAACTAAACCAACAGGGGATGGATTTTAATGAAGAAATCAAACAAATTAAAACCCAGATGTCAGCCTCAGCAGAAATTAAAAGCAAGGGTGTCATTTTGAGAAGCAAGGAGAGGGAAATAGAGGAAGGAGAGAAGTGCACAAGATACTTTTTTAAGAAAATTATGAATAAAGGGGGGAGTATTTTTAGACTAAGAAAAGAAAATGGGTGCATAGCTGACACCACAGAGGAAATCATAGAAACTGTCGGACATTTTTATAGAGAACTATACAAAGAAAAACACGTTAAGTGGGACACCATGACTGAAGTCTTAGAAGTTATTGACCAAGCAGTAAATGACAGTGAGCTTTTAACCCAAGATTTTAACATTCTCGAGTTAAATAAATGTCTCAAGTCTTTTAAGGCAGGTAAGTCTCCAGGAGAAGATGGGCTCCCTCTGGAATTTTATGTGACGTTCTGGGACATTTTAGCACCTGACTTGATTGCTGTTTTTATGGATTTTGAAAAACTTGACCGACTTCCTGACAGTTTTAGAGTAGGGATAGTGACTCTCCTTCACAAAGACAAAGACAAGACAGATTTGAAGAACTGGAGACCCATTACACTTTTAAATTTTGATTGTAAACTTTTTAGTAAGGTTTTAGCATCCCGCATGTCTTTGTTTTTAGAAGACCTGATTCACCCTGATCAAGCCTGTGCTGTCCCGGGGAGGAAGATCACCGACAGCCTCGTACTGATCCGAGACACCATCTGTTATGCGAGAGACAGAAACATCCGGCTAGTTGTCCTAAATTTAGATTTTGAGAAAGCCTTTGATCGGATCTCGCACCAGTACCTTTTCCAGGTGCTGCAAAAAATGGGGTTTCCAAGAAGGTTTATAGCCTGGGTGAGAATGCTGTACCAGGGCATTACCAGCAAATTCACTGTTAACGGGCATCTTACAGAAGCAGTGGATATAAACTGCGGTGTCCGTCAGGGTTGTCCGTTATCTGCCCTCCTCTATGTTCTCTGCATAGAACCACTGGCACAGATCTTGAGAAGGGACCAACAAATCAATGGGGTTGGAGCCCCAGGGAGCGGGGGACTGGAGACAAAGTGTTTTTTATACATGGACGACGTGAACATTTTATGCACTGACCTTTTATCTGTCAACAGGACGCTGGACTTGACTGACTGGTTTGGACGGGCCTCTGGGTCAAAACTCAACAGAGGCAAGACCCAAGCCCACTTTTATGGACCGTGGACAGCGACTGAGATGACAGGACTCCCCCTGACTGTGACCCAGACAGACCAAAAGATACTTGGGATCAAATTTGATAGGGAGGGGGGAGGGAAAACAAATTGGCCAGACATTGTAGGGAAAGTCAGGCAGAGACTAGGGTACTGGAGACTTAGAAGACTGACAATGGAAGGAAAGGTTTTAATCATCAAAGCTGTGATTTTACCTTTGCTTTTACTCATCAGTTCTGTTTTTTTCCCACCTAGAAGAGTGCTTTTAGACTTGGAAAGAGCCATCTTTTATTTCCTGTGGGGCTCCAAGTGGGAACGTCTGAGGAGATATGTGATGAAGAAGCCGAAGGAGAAAGGAGGAAAAGGAGTCCCTGACCTGTACTTGTTTTTAGGGAGCAGATACACAGCACTACACATCACAACCGCCACAGCCCCATCCAGAAACCCCAAAACAACAGCAATGACACGGTTCTGGATGGGGTCCTACCTCAGACGATTAAAAATTTTACCCAATGATCTTAAAGTACCTGTGTCTTTTAACCTGCCACCAACCTACGCTTTTATCCAGACATTTTTAAGGCATTTTAACCTTGAGCAGGAGGAGTTGAAAGTTTTAACCAACCACCGTTCTGTCATTTCTGTTGTGCAGGAGCAGGAACCAGTGAGTCCAGTGCGCGGGCTCGCATTGGGCGAGCCTTCAGCAGTGTGGCGCAACGTGAACCATTCCGCTCTTCCAAACAGACTCCGGGACCTGTCATGGATGGTGGCTCACGAGATCCTCCCAGTCAGGTCCGTAATGCACTCCCGGGGCTTGTCCACACATTCAACTTGTCCCCGACCAGGTTGTGGCGCGCCCGAGTCGGTGAGGCATTTGCTCTGGGAGTGCAGCGCTGCCGTAGAACAGTGGGCAACGGCCGGCTCCTTGCAATTCCCGTACTTGCCAGCAAGGGAGGTCCTTACAGCACAGCTGGTGCTGTATGGGGTGGGCCAAAAACAATTGCCAGCATGCGACTTCCCCAAGCAGTGGCTTACCCTAGCCGCCATAAAAGACGCCATATGGACCTCCAGAAACTTGCTGGCAAGGAAGCACATGCAGATCCCCCCCGTGGCTGCGATCCGGATGGCCGCAGCGACGGTCCAAGCAGCCGAAGCTGCAGGCGGCAGGCCAAGGACACAGCCACAAAGAAGAATCGCATTTGTGCCCATTCGGACGAAGGAGCCGGAGCCACACAAAAGAAGTTCAAAGCAGCGGCGGCCTGACTCTCCGGGTGAGGCAGGTGGGAAGGAGCAACAGGGCGAAGGTCTCCTCTGAGCACCAAGAAAGGATTCCGAGAGACCAAATCTGTTTGGGAGAGCGGAATGACTTATCCTTGGTAGGGAATCACTATGCTCCTGCACAGCAATGGAGTTGGAAGGGAGGATTTTTACCGAAGCACTCCCCATTTGTTTTTTGTTTTTTTTGTTTTTTTTAAAGACATTTTAAAATGGACACTCAAAACACACAGACATGCACAAAATGTATAATTTTTTACTTGTGAGAAATCTCATCTGTAATACCTCTGACGACAGTGTTTTGAATATTTAAATATGGTCTTACCTGTTGCACCATTGTATTGATTGATTTCTTGTATTTTAAAAGGTATTTTGTATGTCTTAACTCTGGGTTTTATGTGAAATTACTATGAAATGAGTGTCAATAAATCTTTTCGAAAGAAAAAAAAAAAAAAAAAATCTGTTCTTATCAGTTTAATATCTGATATGTCCTCTATAAGGGGACAACATATTAAATGGATTTTTAGCACCGGGAGCTGAAAAAGGGGCTTGCCCCGTTCACTCCACGCATCGACCCGGTATTGCAGTGCCGCCGGGAACGGTGCACCCATCTCCTGCCTTGTGAAAAAGCAAATACCGACACAAACAGAGAGTCGGGGTCAAACCCTCTGCTGACTGCCTGACGTCCCTCGCCGAGCCTCATCTGGGCTCCCGCTCTCAAATGACTGTGTATCATCCGTGACCACTGGGGTGGGGGCAGAGGGCAGCTCAGCATCAACAGCCAGATGAAGCCACCCAAAAAAATGCAGCCAGATTCGCACTTTTGACTCGCAGACAGATAGGGAACATTGCCCTAATGCCAACCGGTACGTACGGTTAAACGTGCCCTGCACTTTCGCTCCCCTCGTCACAGAGAGTCCGCAAGGGCCTGAGTGTTTGGGACACTTGGTAGCCTGTGTCCAAAAGCCAGGCCTTCATTTCTCCGCGATCCCATTGGATAGAGCCTGTGCTAATGTGGGGAGGGCTAGGGGAATGTGCGTGGCCTGGTATTTGGGACTCCACAAGCAGAGTGAGGCTTACCGTGAGGGTAGTGACCGGGGCGACTAGGCTCCTCGGCCGCTCTCCTGGAGAGGCCTGTACTTACTCGGGTTTCTCTTCATCACGTACAAGCCTTTCGCCTTTTACTAAAGACTTCCGTGGAGAGGAACACCAATGAGTTAAAACTATTTTTGGCAGGCTCTGCCGTGTGGCTGAGCCTCGTGCGTTTGTGAAAAGCAACAAGAAGCTGTCCTTAACAAGATTTAGGCTGCCACCTTGTCGGCTTGGGAGGAGGCGCTGAGAAGCAGCCATTGTTATGCGCGCTTGAAACGACTGCGCCAGGACAAGGGAGAGCTGTTCCAGAATGTGGCCTCTGGAAGCAAACAGCCAGGGCTCATCGCTTCTCGGCCTTTTGGCTAAGATCAAGTGTAGTATCTGTTCTTATCAGTTTAATATCTGATATGTCCTCTATAAGGGGACAACATATTAAATGGATTTTTAGCACCGGGAGCTGAAAAAGGGGCTTGCCCCGTTCACTCCACGCATCGACCCGGTATTGCAGTGCCGCCGGGAACGGTGCACCCATCTCCTGCCTTGTGAAAAAGCAAATACCGACACAAACAGAGAGTCGGGGTCAAACCCTCTGCTGACTGCCTGACGTCCCTCGCCGAGCCTCATCTGGGCTCCCGCTCTCAAATGACTGTGTATCATCCGTGACCACTGGGGTGGGGGCAGAGCGCAGCTCAGCATCAACAGCCAGATGAAGCCACCCAAAAAAATGCAGCCAGATTCGCACTTTTGACTCGCAGACAGATAGGGAACATTGCCCTACTGCCACCGGTACGTACGGTTAAACGTGCCCTGCACTTTCGCTCCCCTCGTCACAGAGAGTCCGCAAGGGCCTGAGTGTTTGGGACACTTGGTAGCCTGTGTCCAAAAGCCAGGCCTTCATTTCTCCGCGATCCCATTGGATAGAGCCTGTGCTAATGTGGGGAGGGCTAGGGGAATGTGCGTGGCCTGGTATTTGGGACTCCACAAGCAGAGTGAGGCTTACCGTGAGGGTAGTGACCGGGGCGACTAGGCTCCTCGGCCGCTCTCCTGGAGAGGCCTGTACTTACTCGGGTTTCTCTTCATCACGTACAAGCCTTTCGCCTTTTACTAAAGACTTCCGTGGAGAGGAACACCAATGAGTTAAAACTATTTTTGGCAGGCTCTGCCGTGTGGCTGAGCCTCGTGCGTTTGTGAAAAGCAACAAGAAGCTGTCCTTAACAAGATTTAGGCTGCCACCTTGTCGGCTTGGGAGGAGGCGCTGAGAAGCAGCCATTGTTATGCGCGCTTGAAACGACTGCGCCAGGACAAGGGAGAGCTGTTCCAGAATGTGGCCTCTGGAAGCAAACAGCCAGGGCTCATCGCTTCTCGGCCTTTTGGCTAAGATCAAGTGTAGTATCTGTTCTTATCAGTTTAATATCTGATATGTCCTCTATAAGGGGACAACATATTAAATGGATTTTTAGCACCGGGAGCTGAAAAAGGGGCTTGCCCCGTTCACTCCACGCATCGACCCGGTATTGCAGTGCCGCCGGGAACGGTGCACCCATCTCCTGCCTTGTGAAAAAGCAAATACCGACACAAACAGAGAGTCGGGGTCAAACCCTCTGCTGACTGCCTGACGTCCCTCGCCGAGCCTCATCTGGGCTCCCGCTCTCAAATGACTGTGTATCATCCGTGACCACTGGGGTGGGGGCAGAGCGCAGCTCAGCATCAACAGCCAGATGAAGCCACCCAAAAAAATGCAGCCAGATTCGCACTTTTGACTCGCAGACAGATAGGGAACATTGCCCTACTGCCACCGGTACGTACGGTTAAACGTGCCCTGCACTTTCGCTCCCCTCGTCACAGAGAGTCCGCAAGGGCCTGAGTGTTTGGGACACTTGGTAGCCTGTGTCCAAAAGCCAGGCCTTCATTTCTCCGCGATCCCATTGGATAGAGCCTGTGCTAATGTGGGGAGGGCTAGGGGAATGTGCGTGGCCTGGTATTTGGGACTCCACAAGCAGAGTGAGGCTTACCGTGAGGGTAGTGACCGGGGCGACTAGGCTCCTCGGCCGCTCTCCTGGAGAGGCCTGTACTTACTCGGGTTTCTCTTCATCACGTACAAGCCTTTCGCCTTTTACTAAAGACTTCCGTGGAGAGGAACACCAATGAGTTAAAACTATTTTTGGCAGGCTCTGCCGTGTGGCTGAGCCTCGTGCGTTTGTGAAAAGCAACAAGAAGCTGTCCTTAACAAGATTTAGGCTGCCACCTTGTCGGCTTGGGAGGAGGCGCTGAGAAGCAGCCATTGTTATGCGCGCTTGAAACGACTGCGCCAGGACAAGGGAGAGCTGTTCCAGAATGTGGCCTCTGGAAGCAAACAGCCAGGGCTCATCGCTTCTCGGCCTTTTGGCTAAGACTGTGATCGCTTCCTGTTGGTGGTAAAAACTTTTGCCTGTTTGTGGCATTGTGTTTTACTTCCCATTCTCGGGAGGACATTCACCTTATTCCTTGTGGAGAAAATTTCAACTCTATTGTAGTTGTAAATCCTACACCTAAAGGAATTCATTGGCACAGAGTACTGCTTACCTCTACTCTGTTGATTTAACATCTTGTCCCGGCTAAACAAGAAAAGGTAAGTTCGTTTTAATTATTTGCTGGTTTTAACATATTTATTGATCTTAGTTCTATTTATATCGTCTTTGTTTCTTTTTGTTTTGTTTTTTTTTTTAGACAGTTCTTAAGTGTTTTAGTCCTTCTTTTTAATCCTTTCAGTTTGTGGTGCCTCCACCATGTCGGCCAACATTTCCGGCATGCGGAGGCACCACAGTGTCAGATTTACCTTTAAAGAAAATGACCATGGAAAGCCCCTGGGGATGTCCAGAATTGACTTCTCCAGGAGGTTAATCCAAAAAACCCTTAAGTTTGAACCAGAGAATATAAATTGCATTGTTACTCTACCAACGAATAAAGGTTTCGATGTAAGCTTTCGGTCTGCCGCGCTGCTGAGAGAGTTTTGGACACGCTTTGAAAATGTAAAACCCCAGTTTTCCGCTTTTAATGTTGAGAAACTGACTGATAATGCCTCCAAAACCATCATTATCAGAATGTTCAATGAGACCGTGAATGCGGATGACATTTGTTTGTGGCTGGGTAGATACTGCACTGTAAAAGGACAGGCTACCAAAGTGAAAGATGAGGATGGCATTTGGAATTGCGCTTGGAGGGTCCCCATCCAACAATGGCAGGACCCCCAAGGCTTCCAGGGCCTGAAACATCTGCCATCTGTGATAGTTCTGGGAAACAACAGAGGCTACATTCACTACCAGGGCCAGCCCAAGCTGTGCCGCAAGTGTGGTGAGCATGGGCACCTGGCAGAAGCGTGTCAGCAGACTATTTGTGGAAAATGTAGAGAAATTGGGCACACCTTTGAGGAATGTACCAATGGTAGAAAGTGCAATCTTTGTGGAGAAACAACCCACCTCTTCAGAGATTGCCCAAAGTCATTTGCCAACAAACTGAAGGCAGCGAAAACCCCACAAAATGGTGGACAAGAGGAAGCAGTTAGAGAGCTAATTGAAGAAGCTGGGCTGGGAAATTCAAATCTCCCGCCAAATCCTGTGACTGGAAGGCCAGGATCAGGAGAGGCGGGAGAGGGGGAGGGGCCTGCAATTGCCCCACAAATGGAGAGTGGTGAGGAAGATGGGGCAATGCAGGCAGAAGGCGGAGCTAGCTCCGGATATGAAGGAGAGGAGGGGCCTGCAATTGCCCCGCAACTGGAAAGTCTTGAGGAAGATGGGGCAATGCAGGCAAAAGCCGGAGCTTGCTCAGAATGTGAAAATGACCAATCACAGGGCGATAGTGAGGACGCCTCCCTCCCCAACGCCCAGCAGACCAAGAGGCCTATATCAGAATTGTCCTCTGAGTCTCCTGTAGTCTCAGAGAAGAGGGGAAGAGCTGGGAACTACTCAAACAGCCCATCTGTGGAGGAGCCTAGAGTCTTCCCCTCCAATTCTCCAAATGAGGTCTCTTTCCTAACAATAGCTCTGCAATCAACCCCTAAGGACTCAAATCTCAATGCGACCATGCGTCCAAGGCCTACCCCTAGAGTCCGACAGGGGAATGAAGCTCAACCCCGTCACTCTTCACCCATGAGAGTGAAGGAAGAGCTCCGTTCACAAGAAATTAAATAACTGCTTTTTTTTAACATTGATAATCCCTTTTAGACTTTTAAGATTTCATACCTGTTAATTTTAACCATACTCATGGCACTCACCTTCTCAACCATCAATGTGAGAAGCGTGAAGTCACGAGTTAGAGCCCAGACTGTTCTATCCTTTCTTAATTCTTTTAAGTCAGATGTGTTTTTAATACAGGAATGTGGCCTGCCATTTTTAAACCACTACAGAGAGTGGGAGGAGCTATGGCCACAAACATCGATGTGGAGCGGATCAAACGCAAACAGAAATGACGGAGTGGCCATTTTAATCAAAAACCCCCTGGTTTTGGTGAAGGGCAGCACTGTGGTGAGAGATGGTCGGGCACTTTTAGCACACCTGACTTTTATGGGAAAAGATTTTAACATCTTAAATATTTATGGCTTTAACGACAGAAATGACAGGTATGATCTTTTAGAAGACTTGCAGTTCCACATGCTAGGTAGGGCACCTTTAGTTGTAGGGGGAGATTTTAATTGTATTTTAAGCAGGAATGATAGGAAGAGAGCAGGTGAAGATTTTAAAGTGGACAAAACCTCAGTTTTATTTCAGGGCATATGCAGGGATTTTAAACTTCTGGACTGTTTTAAAACCATGCATCCCAGAGAAGAGGGCTTCACCTGGTTTAGTGGTGATGGCACCCGAGCCTCTCGCATTGATTACATTTTATCACGTGATTGCCCACCAACTGATGCTAGATTGACACCTGTTTTCTTTTCAGACCACGCAATGCTCTCCTGCACTCTCTCACTCTCTTCGGGTGTGACATCAGGAAGCGGTCTGTGGAAGCTCAACTGCTCCCTTTTAGAAGATAGGGAGTTAGGTAGACAGTATAGAGAGCAGTACCAAGAGTGGCAGACCCTTCAAGACTTCTACGATACACGTGCACACTGGTGGGAAATGGTGAAAGCAAGGACCCAGACTTTCTTTAGACAGGCAGGCAAGAAAAAAAAAGACAGGGACAACAGACGCATGTTGGGACTGCAGAAACGACTCCAGCGGTATTTTAAACTAAACCAACAGGGGATGGATTTTAATGAAGAAATCAAACAAATTAAAACCGAGATGTCAGCCTCAGCAGAAATTAAAAGCAAGGGTGTCATTTTGAGAAGCAAGGAGAGGGAAATAGAGGAAGGAGAGAAGTGCACAAGATATTTTTTTAAGAAAATTATGAATAAAGGGGGGAGTATTTTTAGACTAAGAAAAGAAAATGGGTGCATAGCTGACACCACAGAGGAAATCATAGAAACTGTCGGACATTTTTATAGAGAACTATACAAAGAAAAACACATTAAGTGGGACACCATGACTGAAGTCTTAGAAGTTATTGACCAAGCAGTAAATGACAGTGAGCTTTTAACCCAAGATTTTAACATTCTCGAGTTAAATAAATGTCTCAAGTCTTTTAAGGCAGGTAAGTCTCCAGGAGAAGATGGGCTCCCTCTGGAATTTTATGTGACGTTCTGGGACATTTTAGCACCTGACTTGCTTGCTGTTTTTATGGATTTTGAAAAACTTGACCGACTTCCTGACAGTTTTAGAGTAGGGATAGTGACTCTCCTTCACAAAGACAAAGACAAGACAGATTTGAAGAACTGGAGACCCATTACACTTTTAAATTTTGATTGTAAACTTTTTAGTAAGGTTTTAGCATCCCGCATGTCTTTGTTTTTAGAAGACCTGATTCACCCTGATCAAGCCTGTGCTGTCCCGGGGAGGAAGATCACCGACAGCCTCGTACTGATCCGAGACACCATCTGTTATGCGAGAGACAGAAACATCCGGCTAGTTGTCCTAAATTTAGATTTTGAGAAAGCCTTTGATCGGATCTCGCACCAGTACCTTTTCCAGGTGCTGCAAAAAATGGGGTTTCCAAGAAGGTTTATAGCCTGGGTGAGAATGCTGTACCAGGGCATTACCAGCAAATTCACTGTTAACGGGCATCTTACAGAAGCAGTGGATATAAACTGCGGTGTCCGTCAGGGTTGTCCGTTATCTGCCCTCCTCTATGTTCTCTGCATAGAACCACTGGCACAGATCTTGAGAAGGGACCAACAAATCAATGGGGTTGGAGCCCCAGGGAGCGGGGGACTGGAGACAAAGTGTTTTTTATACATGGACGACGTGAACATTTTATGCACTGACCTTTTATCTGTCAACAGGACGCTGGACTTGACTGACTGGTTTGGACGGGCCTCTGGGTCAAAACTCAACAGAGGCAAGACCCAAGCCCACTTTTATGGACCGTGGACAGCGACTGAGATGACAGGACTCCCCCTGACTGTGACCCAGACAGACCAAAAGATACTTGGGATCAAATTTGATAGGGAGGGGGGAGGGAAAACAAATTGGCCAGACATTGTAGGGAAAGTCAGGCAGAGACTAGGGTACTGGAGACTTAGAAGACTGACAATGGAAGGAAAGGTTTTAATCATCAAAGCTGTGATTTTACCTTTGCTTTTACTCATCAGTTCTGTTTTTTTCCCACCTAGAAGAGTGCTTTTAGACTTGGAAAGAGCCATCTTTTATTTCCTGTGGGGCTCCAAGTGGGAACGTCTGAGGAGATATGTGATGAAGAAGCCGAAGGAGAAAGGAGGAAAAGGAGTCCCTGACCTGTACTTGTTTTTAGGGAGCAGATACACAGCACTACACATCACAACCGCCACAGCCCCATCCAGAAACCCCAAAACAACAGCAATGACACGGTTCTGGATGGGGTCCTACCTCAGACGATTAAAAATTTTACCCAATGATCTTAAAGTACCTGTGTCTTTTAACCTGCCACCAACCTACGCTTTTATCCAGACATTTTTAAGGCATTTTAACCTTGAGCAGGAGGAGTTGAAAGTTTTAACCAACCACCGTTCTGTCATTTCTGTTGTGCAGGAGCAGGAACCAGTGAGTCCAGTGCGCGGGCTCGCATTGGGCGAGCCTTCAGCAGTGTGGCGCAACGTGAACCATTCCGCTCTTCCAAACAGACTCCGGGACCTGTCATGGATGGTGGCTCACGAGATCCTCCCAGTCAGGTCCGTAATGCACTCCCGGGGCTTGTCCACACATTCAACTTGTCCCCGACCAGGTTGTGGCGCACCCGAGTCGGTGAGGCATTTGCTCTGGGAGTGCAGCGCTGCCGTAGAACAGTGGGCAACGGCCGGCTCCTTGCAATTCCCGTACTTGCCAGCAAGGGAGGTCCTTACAGCACAGCTGGTGCTGTATGGGGTGGGCCAAAAACAATTGCCAGCATGCGACTTCCCCAAGCAGTGGCTTACCCTAGCCGCCATAAAAGACGCCATATGGACCTCCAGAAACTTGCTGGCAAGGAAGCACATGCAGATCCCCCCCGTGGCTGCGATCCGGATGGCCGCAGCGACGGTCCAAGCAGCCGAAGCTGCAGGCGGCAGGCCAAGGACACAGCCACAAAGAAGAATCGCATTTGTGCCCATTCGGACGAAGGAGCCGGAGCCACACAAAAGAAGTTCAAAGCAGCGGCGGCCTGACTCTCCGGGTGAGGCAGGTGGGAAGGAGCAACAGGGCGAAGGTCTCCTCTGAGCACCAAGAAAGGATTCCGAGAGACCAAATCTGTTTGGGAGAGCGGAATGACTTATCCTTGGTAGGGAATCACTATGCTCCTGCACAGCAATGGAGTTGGAAGGGAGGATTTTTACCGAAGCACTCCCCATTTGTTTTTGTTTTTTTTGTTTTTTTTTTAAAGACATTTTAAAATGGACACTCAAAACACACAGACATGCACAAAATGTTTAATTTTTAACTTGTGAGAAATCTCATCTGTAATACCTCTGACGACAGTGTTTTGAATATTTAAATATGGTCTTACCTGTTGCACCATTGTATTGATTGATTTCTTGTATTTTAAAAGGTAATTTGTATGTCTTAACTCTGGGTTTTATGTGAAATTACTATGAAATGGGTGTCAATAAATCTTTTCGAAAGAAAAAAAAATCTGTTCTTATCAGTTTAATATCTGATATGTCCTCTATAAGGGGACAACATATTAAATGGATTTTTAGCACCGGGAGCTGAAAAAGGGGCTTGCCCCGTTCACTCCACGCATCGACCCGGTATTGCAGTGCCGCCGGGAACGGTGCACCCATCTCCTGCCTTGTGAAAAAGCAAATACCGACACAAACAGAGAGTCGGGGTCAAACCCTCTGCTGACTGCCTGACGTCCCTCGCCGAGCCTCATCTGGGCTCCCGCTCTCAAATGACTGTGTATCATCCGTGACCACTGGGGTGGGGGCAGAGGACAGCTCAGCATCAACAGCCAGATGAAGCCACCCAAAAAAATGCAGCCAGATTCGCACTTTTGACTCGCAGACAGATAGGGAACATTGCCCTAATGCCAACCGGTACGTACGGTTAAACGTGCCCTGCACTTTCGCTCCCCTCGTCACAGAGAGTCCGCAAGGGCCTGAGTGTTTGGGACATTTGATAGCCTGTGTCCAAAAGCCAGGCCTTCATTTCTCCGCGATCCCATTGGATAGAGCCTGTGCTAATGTGGGGAGGGCTAGGGGAATGTGCGTGGCCTGGTATTTGGGACTCCACAAGCAGAGTGAGGCTTACCGTGAGGGTAGTGACCGGGGCGACTAGGCTCCTCGGCCGCTCTCCTGGAGAGGCCTGTACTTACTCGGGTTTCTCTTCATCACGTACAAGCCTTTCGCCTTTTACTAAAGACTTCCGTGGAGAGGAACACCAATGAGTTAAAACTATTTTTGGCAGGCTCTGCCGTGTGGCTGAGCCTCGTGCGTTTGTGAAAAGCAACAAGAAGCTGTCCTTAACAAGATTTAGGCTGCCACCTTGTCGGCTTGGGAGGAGGCGCTGAGAAGCAGCCATTGTTATGCGCGCTTGAAACGACTGCGCCAGGACAAGGGAGAGCTGTTCCAGAATGTGGCCTCTGGAAGCAAACAGCCAGGGCTCATCGCTTCTCGGCCTTTTGGCTAAGATCAAGTGTAGTATCTGTTCTTATCAGTTTAATATCTGATATGTCCTCTATAAGGGGACAACATATTAAATGGATTTTTAGCACCGGGAGCTGAAAAAGGGGCTTGCCCCGTTCACTCCACGCATCGACCCGGTATTGCAGTGCCGCCGGGAACGGTGCACCCATCTCCTGCCTTGTGAAAAAGCAAATACCGACACAAACAGAGAGTCGGGGTCAAACCCTCTGCTGACTGCCTGACGTCCCTCGCCGAGCCTCATCTGGGCTCCCGCTCTCAAATGACTGTGTATCATCCGTGACCACTGGGGTGGGGGCAGAGCGCAGCTCAGCATCAACAGCCAGATGAAGCCACCCAAAAAAATGCAGCCAGATTCGCACTTTTGACTCGCAGACAGATAGGGAACATTGCCCTACTGCCACCGGTACGTACGGTTAAACGTGCCCTGCACTTTCGCTCCCCTCGTCACAGAGAGTCCGCAAGGGCCTGAGTGTTTGGGACACTTGGTAGCCTGTGTCCAAAAGCCAGGCCTTCATTTCTCCGCGATCCCATTGGATAGAGCCTGTGCTAATGTGGGGAGGGCTAGGGGAATGTGCGTGGCCTGGTATTTGGGACTCCACAAGCAGAGTGAGGCTTACCGTGAGGGTAGTGACCGGGGCGACTAGGCTCCTCGGCCGCTCTCCTGGAGAGGCCTGTACTTACTCGGGTTTCTCTTCATCACGTACAAGCCTTTCGCCTTTTACTAAAGACTTCCGTGGAGAGGAACACCAATGAGTTAAAACTATTTTTGGCAGGCTCTGCCGTGTGGCTGAGCCTCGTGCGTTTGTGAAAAGCAACAAGAAGCTGTCCTTAACAAGATTTAGGCTGCCACCTTGTCGGCTTGGGAGGAGGCGCTGAGAAGCAGCCATTGTTATGCGCGCTTGAAACGACTGCGCCAGGACAAGGGAGAGCTGTTCCAGAATGTGGCCTCTGGAAGCAAACAGCCAGGGCTCATCGCTTCTCGGCCTTTTGGCTAAGATCAAGTGTAGTATCTGTTCTTATCAGTTTAATATCTGATATGTCCTCTATAAGGGGACAACATATTAAATGGATTTTTAGCACCGGGAGCTGAAAAAGGGGCTTGCCCCGTTCACTCCACGCATCGACCCGGTATTGCAGTGCCGCCGGGAACGGTGCACCCATCTCCTGCCTTGTGAAAAAGCAAATACCGACACAAACAGAGAGTCGGGGTCAAACCCTCTGCTGACTGCCTGACGTCCCTCGCCGAGCCTCATCTGGGCTCCCGCTCTCAAATGACTGTGTATCATCCGTGACCACTGGGGTGGGGGCAGAGCGCAGCTCAGCATCAACAGCCAGATGAAGCCACCCAAAAAAATGCAGCCAGATTCGCACTTTTGACTCGCAGACAGATAGGGAACATTGCCCTACTGCCACCGGTACGTACGGTTAAACGTGCCCTGCACTTTCGCTCCCCTCGTCACAGAGAGTCCGCAAGGGCCTGAGTGTTTGGGACACTTGGTAGCCTGTGTCCAAAAGCCAGGCCTTCATTTCTCCGCGATCCCATTGGATAGAGCCTGTGCTAATGTGGGGAGGGCTAGGGGAATGTGCGTGGCCTGGTATTTGGGACTCCACAAGCAGAGTGAGGCTTACCGTGAGGGTAGTGACCGGGGCGACTAGGCTCCTCGGCCGCTCTCCTGGAGAGGCCTGTACTTACTCGGGTTTCTCTTCATCACGTACAAGCCTTTCGCCTTTTACTAAAGACTTCCGTGGAGAGGAACACCAATGAGTTAAAACTATTTTTGGCAGGCTCTGCCGTGTGGCTGAGCCTCGTGCGTTTGTGAAAAGCAACAAGAAGCTGTCCTTAACAAGATTTAGGCTGCCACCTTGTCGGCTTGGGAGGAGGCGCTGAGAAGCAGCCATTGTTATGCGCGCTTGAAACGACTGCGCCAGGACAAGGGAGAGCTGTTCCAGAATGTGGCCTCTGGAAGCAAACAGCCAGGGCTCATCGCTTCTCGGCCTTTTGGCTAAGATCAAGTGTAGTATCTGTTCTTATCAGTTTAATATCTGATATGTCCTCTATAAGGGGACAACATATTAAATGGATTTTTAGCACCGGGAGCTGAAAAAGGGGCTTGCCCCGTTCACTCCACGCATCGACCCGGTATTGCAGTGCCGCCGGGAACGGTGCACCCATCTCCTGCCTTGTGAAAAAGCAAATACCGACACAAACAGAGAGTCGGGGTCAAACCCTCTGCTGACTGCCTGACGTCCCTCGCCGAGCCTCATCTGGGCTCCCGCTCTCAAATGACTGTGTATCATCCGTGACCACTGGGGTGGGGGCAGAGCGCAGCTCAGCATCAACAGCCAGATGAAGCCACCCAAAAAAATGCAGCCAGATTCGCACTTTTGACTCGCAGACAGATAGGGAACATTGCCCTACTGCCACCGGTACGTACGGTTAAACGTGCCCTGCACTTTCGCTCCCCTCGTCACAGAGAGTCCGCAAGGGCCTGAGTGTTTGGGACATTTGATAGCCTGTGTCCAAAAGCCAGGCCTTCATTTCTCCGCGATCCCATTGGATAGAGCCTGTGCTAATGTGGGGAGGGCTAGGGGAATGTGCGTGGCCTGGTATTTGGGACTCCACAAGCAGAGTGAGGCTTACCGTGAGGGTAGTGACCGGGGCGACTAGGCTCCTCGGCCGCTCTCCTGGAGAGGCCTGTACTTACTCGGGTTTCTCTTCATCACGTACAAGCCTTTCGCCTTTTACTAAAGACTTCCGTGGAGAGGAACACCAATGAGTTAAAACTATTTTTGGCAGGCTCTGCCGTGTGGCTGAGCCTCGTGCGTTTGTGAAAAGCAACAAGAAGCTGTCCTTAACAAGATTTAGGCTGCCACCTTGTCGGCTTGGGAGGAGGCGCTGAGAAGCAGCCATTGTTATGCGCGCTTGAAACGACTGCGCCAGGACAAGGGAGAGCTGTTCCAGAATGTGGCCTCTGGAAGCAAACAGCCAGGGCTCATCGCTTCTCGGCCTTTTGGCTAAGATCAAGTGTAGTATCTGTTCTTATCAGTTTAATATCTGATATGTCCTCTATAAGGGGACAACATATTAAATGGATTTTTAGCACCGGGAGCTGAAAAAGGGGCTTGCCCCGTTCACTCCACGCATCGACCCGGTATTGCAGTGCCGCCGGGAACGGTGCACCCATCTCCTGCCTTGTGAAAAAGCAAATACCGACACAAACAGAGAGTCGGGGTCAAACCCTCTGCTGACTGCCTGACGTCCCTCGCCGAGCCTCATCTGGGCTCCCGCTCTCAAATGACTGTGTATCATCTGTGACCACTGGGGTGGGGGCAGAGCGCAGCTCAGCATCAACAGCCAGATGAAGCCACCCAAAAAAATGCAGCCAGATTCGCACTTTTGACTCGCAGACAGATAGGGAACATTGCCCTAATGCCAACCGGTACGTACGGTTAAACGTGCCCTGCACTTTCGCTCCCCTCGTCACAGAGAGTCCGCAAGGGCCTGAGTGTTTGGGACATTTGGTAGCCTGTGTCCAAAAGCCAGGCCTTCATTTCTCCGCGATCCCATTGGATAGAGCCTGTGCTAATGTGGGGAGGGCTAGGGGAATGTGCGTGGCCTGGTATTTGGGACTCCACAAGCAGAGTGAGGCTTACCGTGAGGGTAGTGACCGGGGCGACTAGGCTCCTCGGCCGCTCTCCTGGAGAGGCCTGTACTTACTCGGGTTTCTCTTCATCACGTACAAGCCTTTCGCCTTTTACTAAAGACTTCCGTGGAGAGGAACACCAATGAGTTAAAACTATTTTTGGCAGGCTCTGCCGTGTGGCTGAGCCTCGTGCGTTTGTGAAAAGCAACAAGAAGCTGTCCTTAACAAGATTTAGGCTGCCACCTTGTCGGCTTGGGAGGAGGCGCTGAGAAGCAGCCATTGTTATGCGCGCTTGAAACGACTGCGCCAGGACAAGGGAGAGCTGTTCCAGAATGTGGCCTCTGGAAGCAAACAGCCAGGGCTCATCGCTTCTCGGCCTTTTGGCTAAGATCAAGTGTAGTATCTGTTCTTATCAGTTTAATATCTGATATGTCCTCTACAAGGGGACAACATATTAAATGGATTTTTAGCACCGGGAGCTGAAAAAGGGGCTTGCCCCGTTCACTCCACGCATCGACCCGGTATTGCAGTGCCGCCGGGAACGGTGCACCCATCTCCTGCCTTGTGAAAAAGCAAATACCGACACAAACAGAGAGTCGGGGTCAAACCCTCTGCTGACTGCCTGACGTCCCTCGCCGAGCCTCATCTGGGCTCCCGCTCTCAAATGACTGTGTATCATCCGTGACCACTGGGGTGGGGGCAGAGCGCAGCTCAGCATCAACAGCCAGATGAAGCCACCCAAAAAAATGCAGCCAGATTCGCACTTTTGACTCGCAGACAGATAGGGAACATTGCCCTACTGCCACCGGTACGTACGGTTAAACGTGCCCTGCACTTTCGCTCCCCTCGTCACAGAGAGTCCGCAAGGGCCTGAGTGTTTGGGACACTTGGTAGCCTGTGTCCAAAAGCCAGGCCTTCATTTCTCCGCGATCCCATTGGATAGAGCCTGTGCTAATGTGGGGAGGGCTAGGGGAATGTGCGTGGCCTGGTATTTGGGACTCCACAAGCAGAGTGAGGCTTACCGTGAGGGTAGTGACCGGGGCGACTAGGCTCCTCGGCCGCTCTCCTGGAGAGGCCTGTACTTACTCGGGTTTCTCTTCATCACGTACAAGCCTTTCGCCTTTTACTAAAGACTTCCGTGGAGAGGAACACCAATGAGTTAAAACTATTTTTGGCAGGCTCTGCCGTGTGGCTGAGCCTCGTGCGTTTGTGAAAAGCAACAAGAAGCTGTCCTTAACAAGATTTAGGCTGCCACCTTGTCGGCTTGGGAGGAGGCGCTGAGAAGCAGCCATTGTTATGCGCGCTTGAAACGACTGCGCCAGGACAAGGGAGAGCTGTTCCAGAATGTGGCCTCTGGAAGCAAACAGCCAGGGCTCATCGCTTCTCGGCCTTTTGGCTAAGATCAAGTGTAGTATCTGTTCTTATCAGTTTAATATCTGATATGTCCTCTATAAGGGGACAACATATTAAATGGATTTTTAGCACCGGGAGCTGAAAAAGGGGCTTGCCCCGTTCACTCCACGCATCGACCCGGTATTGCAGTGCCGCCGGGAACGGTGCACCCATCTCCTGCCTTGTGAAAAAGCAAATACCGACACAAACAGAGAGTCGGGGTCAAACCCTCTGCTGACTGCCTGACGTCCCTCGCCGAGCCTCATCTGGGCTCCCGCTCTCAAATGACTGTGTATCATCCGTGACCACTGGGGTGGGGGCAGAGCGCAGCTCAGCATCAACAGCCAGATGAAGCCACCCAAAAAAATGCAGCCAGATTCGCACTTTTGACTCGCAGACAGATAGGGAACATTGCCCTACTGCCACCGGTACGTACGGTTAAACGTGCCCTGCACTTTCGCTCCCCTCGTCACAGAGAGTCCGCAAGGGCCTGAGTGTTTGGGACATTTGATAGCCTGTGTCCAAAAGCCAGGCCTTCATTTCTCCGCGATCCCATTGGATAGAGCCTGTGCTAATGTGGGGAGGGCTAGGGGAATGTGCGTGGCCTGGTATTTGGGACTCCACAAGCAGAGTGAGGCTTACCGTGAGGGTAGTGACCGGGGCGACTAGGCTCCTCGGCCGCTCTCCTGGAGAGGCCTGTACTTACTCGGGTTTCTCTTCATCACGTACAAGCCTTTCGCCTTTTACTAAAGACTTCCGTGGAGAGGAACACCAATGAGTTAAAACTATTTTTGGCAGGCTCTGCCGTGTGGCTGAGCCTCGTGCGTTTGTGAAAAGCAACAAGAAGCTGTCCTTAACAAGATTTAGGCTGCCACCTTGTCGGCTTGGGAGGAGGCGCTGAGAAGCAGCCATTGTTATGCGCGCTTGAAACGACTGCGCCAGGACAAGGGAGAGCTGTTCCAGAATGTGGCCTCTGGAAGCAAACAGCCAGGGCTCATCGCTTCTCGGCCTTTTGGCTAAGACTGCGATCGCTTCCTGTTGGTGGTAAAAACTTTTGCCTGTTTGTGGCATTGTGTTTTACTTTCCATTCTCGGGAGGACATTCACCTTATTCCTTGTGGAGAAAATTTCAACTCTATTGTAGTTGTAAATCCTACACCTAAAGGAATTCATTGGCACAGAGTACTGCTTACCTCTACTCTGTTGATTTAACATCTTGTCCAGGCTAAACAAGAAAAGGTAAGTTCGTTTTAATCATTTGCTGGTTTTAACATATTTATTGATCTTAGTCCTATTTATATCGTCTTTGTTTCTTTTTGTTTTGTTTTTTAGACAATTCTTAAGTGTTTTAGTCCTTCTTTTTAATCCTTTCAGTTTGTGGTGCCTCCACCATGTCGGCCAACATTTCCGGCATGCGGAGGCACCACAGTGTCAGATTTACCTTTAAAGAAAATGACCATGGAAAGCCCCTGGGGATGTCCAGAATTGACTTCTCCAGGAGGTTAATCCAAAAAACCCTTAAGTTTGAACCAGAGAATATAAATTGCATTGTTACTCTACCAACGAATAAAGGTTTCGATGTAAGCTTTCGGTCTGCCGCGCTGCTGAGAGAGTTTTGGACACGCTTTGAAAATGTAAAACCCCAGTTTTCCGCTTTTAATGTTGAGAAACTGACTGATAATGCCTCCAAAACCATCATTATCAGAATGTTCAATGAGACCGTGAATGCGGATGACATTTGTTTGTGGCTGGGTAGATACTGCACTGTAAAAGGACAGGCTACCAAAGTGAAAGATGAGGATGGCATTTGGAATTGCGCTTGGAGGGTCCCCATCCAACAATGGCAGGACCCCCAAGGCTTCCAGGGCCTGAAACATCTGCCATCTGTGATAGTTCTGGGAAACAACAGAGGCTACATTCACTACCAGGGCCAGCCCAAGCTGTGCCGCAAGTGTGGTGAGCATGGGCACCTGGCAGAAGCGTGTCAGCAGACTATTTGTGGAAAATGTAGAGAAATTGGGCACACCTTTGAGGAATGTACCAATGGCAGAAAGTGCAATCTTTGTGGAGAAACAACCCACCTCTTCAGAGATTGCCCAAAGTCATTTGCCAACAAACTGAAGGCAGCGAAAACCCCACAAAATGGTGGACAAGAGGAAGCAGTTAGAGAGCTAATTGAAGAAGCTGGGCTGGGAAATTCAAATCTCCCGCCAAATCCTGTGACTGGAAGGCCAGGATCAGGAGAGGCGGGAGAGGGGGAGGGGCCTGCAATTGCCCCACAAATGGAGAGTGGTGAGGAAGATGGGGCAATGCAGGCAGAAGGCGGAGCTAGCTCCGGATATGAAGGAGAGGAGGGGCCTGCAATTGCCCCGCAACTGGAAAGTCTTGAGGAAGATGGGGCAATGCAGGCAAAAGCCGGAGCTTGCTCAGAATGTGAAAATGACCAATCACAGGGCGATAGTGAGGACGCCTCCCTCCCCAACGCCCAGCAGACCAAGAGGCCTATATCAGAATTGTCCTCTGAGTCTCCTGTAGTCTCAGAGAAGAGGGGAAGAGCTGGGAACTACTCAAACAGCCCATCTGTGGAGGAGCCTAGAGTCTTCCCCTCCAATTCTCCAAATGAGGTCTCTTTCCTAACAATAGCTCTGCAATCAACCCCTAAGGACTCAAATCTCAATGCGACCATGCGTCCAAGGCCTACCCCTAGAGTCCGACAGGGGAATGAAGCTCAACCCCGTCACTCTTCACCCATGAGAGTGAAGGAAGAGCTCCGTTCACAAGAAATTTAAATAACTGCTTTTTTTTTTTAACATTGATAATCCCTTTTAGACTTTTAAGATTTCATACCTGTTAATTTTAACCATACTCATGGCACTCACCTTCTCAACCATCAATGTGAGAAGCGTGAAGTCACGAGTTAGAGCCCAGACTGTTTTATCCTTTCTTAATTCTTTTAAGTCAGATGTGTTTTTAATACAGGAATGTGGCCTGCCATTTTTAAACCACTACAGAGAGTGGGAGGAGCTATGGCCACAAACATCGATGTGGAGCGGATCAAACGCAAACAGAAATGACGGAGTGGCCATTTTAATCAAAAACCCACTGGTTTTGGTGAAGGGCAGCACTGTGGTGAGAGATGGTCGGGCACTTTTAGCACACCTGACTTTTATGGGAAAAGATTTTAACGTCTTAAATATTTATGGCTTTAACGACAGAAATGACAGGTATGATCTTTTAGAAGACTTGCAGTTCCACATGCTAGGTAGGGCACCTTTAGTTGTAGGGGGAGATTTTAATTGTATTTTAAGCAGGAATGATAGGAAGAGAGCAGGTGAAGATTTTAAAGTGGACAAAACCTCAGTTTTATTTCAGGGCATATGCAGGGATTTTAAACTTCTGGACTGTTTTAAAACCATGCATCCCAGAGAAGAGGGCTTCACCTGGTTTAGTGGTGATGGCACCCGAGCCTCTCGCATTGATTACATTTTATCACGTGATTGCCCACCAACTGATGCTAGATTGACACCTGTTTTCTTTTCAGACCACGCAATGCTCTCCTGCACTCTCTCACTCTCTTCGGGTGTGACATCAGGAAGCGGCCTGTGGAAGCTCAACTGCTCCCTTTTAGAAGATAGGGAGTTAGGTAGACAGTATAGAGAGCAGTACCAAGAGTGGCAGACCCTTCAAGACTTCTACGATACACGTGCACACTGGTGGGAAATGGTGAAAGCAAGGACCCAGACTTTCTTTAGACAGGCAGGCAAGAAAAAAAAAGACAGGGACAACAGACGCATGTTGGGACTGCAGAAACGACTCCAGCGGTATTTTAAACTAAACCAACAGGGGATGGATTTTAATGAAGAAATCAAACAAATTAAAACCCAGATGTCAGCCTCAGCAGAAATTAAAAGCAAGGGTGTCATTTTGAGAAGCAAGGAGAGGGAAATAGAGGAAGGAGAGAAGTGCACAAGATACTTTTTTAAGAAAATTATGAATAAAGGGGGGAGTATTTTTAGACTAAGAAAAGAAAATGGGTGCATAGCTGACACCACAGAGGAAATCATAGAAACTGTCGGACATTTTTATAGAGAACTATACAAAGAAAAACACGTTAAGTGGGACACCATGACTGAAGTCTTAGAAGTTATTGACCAAGCAGTAAATGACAGTGAGCTTTTAACCCAAGATTTTAACATTCTCGAGTTAAATAAATGTCTCAAGTCTTTTAAGGCAGGTAAGTCTCCAGGAGAAGATGGGCTCCCTCTGGAATTTTATGTGACGTTCTGGGACATTTTAGCACCTGACTTGCTTGCTGTTTTTATGGATTTTGAAAAACTTGACCGACTTCCTGACAGTTTTAGAGTAGGGATAGTGACTCTCCTTCACAAAGACAAAGACAAGACAGATTTGAAGAACTGGAGACCCATTACACTTTTAAATTTTGATTGTAAACTTTTTAGTAAGGTCTTAGCATCCCGCATGTCTTTGTTTTTAGAAGACCTGATTCACCCTGATCAAGCCTGTGCTGTCCCGGGGAGGAAGATCACCGACAGCCTCGTACTGATCCGAGACACCATCTGTTATGCGAGAGACAGAAACATCCGGCTAGTTGTCCTAAATTTAGATTTTGAAAAAGCCTTTGATCGGATCTCGCACCAGTACCTTTTCCAGGTGCTGCAAAAAATGGGGTTTCCAAGAAGGTTTATAGCCTGGGTGGGAATGCTGTACCAGGGCATTACCAGCAAATTCACTGTTAACGGGCATCTTACGGAAGCAGTGGATATAAACTGCGGTGTCCGTCAGGGTTGTCCGTTATCTGCCCTCCTCTATGTTCTCTGCATAGAACCACTGGCACAGATCTTGAGAAGGGACCAACAAATCAATGGGGTTGGAGCCCCAGGGAGCGGGGGACTGGAGACAAAGTGTTTTTTATACATGGACGACATGAACATTTTATGCACTGACCTTTTATCTGTCAACAGGACGCTGGACTTGACTGACTGGTTTGGACGGGCCTCTGGGTCAAAACTCAACAGAGGCAAGACCCAAGCCCACTTTTATGGACCGTGGACAGCGACTGAGATGACAGGACTCCCCCTGACTGTGACCCAGACAGACCAAAAGATACTTGGGATCAAATTTGATAGGGAGGGGGGAGGGAAAACAAATTGGCCAGACATTGTAGGGAAAGTCAGGCAGAGACTAGGGTACTGGAGACTTAGAAGACTGACAATGGAAGGAAAGGTTTTAATCATCAAAGCTGTGATTTTACCTTTGCTTTTACTCATCAGTTCTGTTTTTTTCCCACCTAGAAGAGTGCTTTTAGACTTGGAAAGAGCCATCTTTTATTTCCTGTGGGGCTCCAAGTGGGAACGTCTGAGGAGATATGTGATGAAGAAGCCGAAGGAGAAAGGAGGAAAAGGAGTCCCGGACCTGTACTTGTTTTTAGGGAGCAGATACACAGCACTACACATCACAACCGCCACAGCCCCATCCAGAAACCCCAAAACAACAGCAATGACACGGTTCTGGATGGGGTCCTACCTCAGACGATTAAAAATTTTACCCAATGATCTTAAAGTACCTGTGTCTTTTAACCTGCCACCAACCTACGCTTTTATCCAGACATTTTTAAGGCATTTTAACCTTGAGCAGGAGGAGTTGAAAGTTTTAACCAACCACCGTTCTGTCATTTCTGTTGTGCAGGAGCAGGAACCAGTGAGTCCAGTGCGCGGGCTCGCATTGGGCGAGCCTTCAGCAGTGTGGCGCAACGTGAACCATTCCGCTCTTCCAAACAGACTCCGGGACCTGTCATGGATGGTGGCTCACGAGATCCTCCCAGTCAGGTCCGTAATGCACTCCCGGGGCTTGTCCACACATTCAACTTGTCCCCGACCAGGTTGTGGCGCGCCCGAGTCGGTGAGGCATTTGCTCTGGGAGTGCAGCGCTGCCGTAGAACAGTGGGCAACGGCCGGCTCCTTGCAATTCCCGTACTTGCCAGCAAGGGAGGTCCTTACAGCACAGCTGGTGCTGTATGGGGTGGGCCAAAAACAATTGCCAGCATGCGACTTCCCCAAGCAGTGGCTTACCCTAGCCGCCATAAAAGACGCCATATGGACCTCCAGAAACTTGCTGGCAAGGAAGCACATGCAGATCCCCCCCGTGGCTGCGATCCGGATGGCCGCAGCGACGGTCCAAGCAGCCGAAGCTGCAGGCGGCAGGCCAAGGACACAGCCACAAAGAAGAATCGCATTTGTGCCCATTCGGACGAAGGAGCCGGAGCCACACAAAAGAAGTTCAAAGCAGCGGCGGCCTGACTCTCCGGGTGAGGCAGGTGGGAAGGAGCAACAGGGCGAAGGTCTCCTCTGAGCACCAAGAAAGGATTCCGAGAGACCAAATCTGTTTGGGAGAGCGGAATGACTTATCCTTGGTAGGGAATCACTATGCTCCTGCACAGCAATGGAGTTGGAAGGGAGGATTTTTACCGAAGCACTCCCCATTTGTTTTTGTTTTTTTTTGTTGGGTTGGACATTTTAAAATGGACACTCAAAACACACAGACATGCACAAAATGTATAATTTTTAACTTGTGAGAAATCTCATCTGTAATACCTCTGACGACAGTGTTTTGAATATTTAAATATGGTCTTACATGTTGCACCATTGTATTGATTGATTTCTTGTATTTTAAAAGGTAATTTGTATGTCTTAACTCTGGGTTTTATGTGAAATTACTATGAAATGAGTGTCAATAAATCTTTTCGAAAGAAAAAAATCTGTTCTTATCAGTTTAATATCTGATATGTCCTCTATAAGGGGACAACATATTAAATGGATTTTTAGCACCGGGAGCTGAAAAAGGGGCTTGCCCCGTTCACTCCACGCATCGACCCGGTATTGCAGTGCCGCCGGGAACGGTGCACCCATCTCCTGCCTTGTGAAAAAGCAAATACCGACACAAACAGAGAGTCGGGGTCAAACCCTCTGCTGACTGCCTGACGTCCCTCGCCGAGCCTCATCTGGGCTCCCGCTCTCAAATGACTGTGTATCATCCGTGACCACTGGGGTGGGGGCAGAGCGCAGCTCAGCATCAACAGCCAGATGAAGCCACCCAAAAAAATGCAGCCAGATTCGCACTTTTGACTCGCAGACAGATAGGGAACATTGCCCTAATGCCAACCGGTACGTACGGTTAAACGTGCCCTGCACTTTCGCTCCCCTCGTCACAGAGAGTCCGCAAGGGCCTGAGTGTTTGGGACATTTGGTAGCCTGTGTCCAAAAGCCAGGCCTTCATTTCTCCGCGATCCCATTGGATAGAGCCTGTGCTAATGTGGGGAGGGCTAGGGGAATGTGCGTGGCCTGGTATTTGGGACTCCACAAGCAGAGTGAGGCTTACCGTGAGGGTAGTGACCGGGGCGACTAGGCTCCTCGGCCGCTCTCCTGGAGAGGCCTGTACTTACTCGGGTTTCTCTTCATCACGTACAAGCCTTTCGCCTTTTACTAAAGACTTCCGTGGAGAGGAACACCAATGAGTTAAAACTATTTTTGGCAGGCTCTGCCGTGTGGCTGAGCCTCGTGCGTTTGTGAAAAGCAACAAGAAGCTGTCCTTAACAAGATTTAGGCTGCCACCTTGTCGGCTTGGGAGGAGGCGCTGAGAAGCAGCCATTGTTATGCGCGCTTGAAACGACTGCGCCAGGACAAGGGAGAGCTGTTCCAGAATGTGGCCTCTGGAAGCAAACAGCCAGGGCTCATCGCTTCTCGGCCTTTTGGCTAAGATCAAGTGTAGTATCTGTTCTTATCAGTTTAATATCTGATATGTCCTCTATAAGGGGACAACATATTAAATGGATTTTTAGCACCGGGAGCTGAAAAAGGGGCTTGCCCCGTTCACTCCATGCATCGACCCGGTATTGCAGTGCCGGCGGGAACGGTGCACCCATCTCCTGCCTTGTGAAAAAGCAAATACCGACACAAACAGAGAGTCGGGGTCAAACCCTCTGCTGACTGCCTGACGTCCCTCGCCGAGCCTCATCTGGGCTCCCGCTCTCAAATGACTGTGTATCATCCGTGACCACTGGGGTGGGGGCAGAGGGCAGCTCAGCATCAACAGCCAGATGAAGCCACCCAAAAAAATGCAGCCAGATTCGCACTTTTGACTCGCAGACAGATAGGGAACATTGCCCTAATGCCAACCGGTACGTACGGTTAAACGTGCCCTGCACTTTCGCTCCCCTCGTCACAGAGAGTCCGCAAGGGCCTGAGTGTTTGGGACACTTGGTAGCCTGTGTCCAAAAGCCAGGCCTTCATTTCTCCGCGATCCCATTGGATAGAGCCTGTGCTAATGTGGGGAGGGCTAGGGGAATGTGCGTGGCCTGGTATTTGGGACTCCACAAGCAGAGTGTGGCTTACCGTGAGGGTAGTGACCGGGGCGACTAGGCTCCTTGGCCGCTCTCCTGGAGAGGCCTGTACTTACTCGGGTTTCTCTTCATCACGTACAAGCCTTTCGCCTTTTACTAAAGACTTCCGTGGAGAGGAACACCAATGAGTTAAAACTATTTTTGGCAGGCTCTGCCGTGTGGCTGAGCCTCGTGCGTTTGTGAAAAGCAACAAGAAGCTGTCCTTAACAAGATTTAGGCTGCCACCTTGTCGGCTTGGGAGGAGGCGCTGAGAAGCAGCCATTGTTATGCGCGCTTGAAACGACTGCGCCAGGACAAGGGAGAGCTGTTCCAGAATGTGGCCTCTGGAAGCAAACAGCCAGGGCTCATCGCTTCTCGGCCTTTTGGCTAAGATCAAGTGTAGTATCTGTTCTTATCAGTTTAATATCTGATATGTCCTCTATAAGGGGACAACATATTAAATGGATTTTTAGCACCGGGAGCTGAAAAAGGGGCTTGCCCCGTTCACTCCACGCATCGACCCGGTATTGCAGTGCCGCCGGGAACGGTGCACCCATCTCCTGCCTTGTGAAAAAGCAAATACCGACACAAACAGAGAGTCGGGGTCAAACCCTCTGCTGACTGCCTGACGTCCCTCGCCGAGCCTCATCTGGGCTCCCGCTCTCAAATGACTGTGTATCATCCGTGACCACTGGGGTGGGGGCAGAGGGCAGCTCAGCATCAACAGCCAGATGAAGCCACCCAAAAAAATGCAGCCAGATTCGCACTTTTGACTCGCAGACAGATAGGGAACATTGCCCTAATGCCAACCGGTACGTACGGTTAAACGTGCCCTGCACTTTCGCTCCCCTCGTCACAGAGAGTCCGCAAGGGCCTGAGTGTTTGGGACATTTGGTAGCCTGTGTCCAAAAGCCAGGCCTTCATTTCTCCGCGATCCCATTGGATAGAGCCTGTGCTAATGTGGGGAGGGCTAGGGGAATGTGCGTGGCCTGGTATTTGGGACTCCACAAGCAGAGTGAGGCTTACCGTGAGGGTAGTGACCGGGGCGACTAGGCTCCTCGGCCGCTCTCCTGGAGAGGCCTGTACTTACTCGGGTTTCTGTTCATCACGTACAAGCCTTTCGCCTTTTACTAAAGACTTCCGTGGAGAGGAACACCAATGAGTTAAAACTATTTTTGGCAGGCTCTGCCGTGTGGCTGAGCCTCGTGCGTTTGTGAAAAGCAACAAGAAGCTGTCCTTAACAAGATTTAGGCTGCCACCTTGTCGGCTTGGGAGGAGGCGCTGAGAAGCAGCCATTGTTATGCGCGCTTGAAACGACTGCGCCAGGACAAGGGAGAGCTGTTCCAGAATGTGGCCTCTGGAAGCAAACAGCCAGGGCTCATCGCTTCTCGGCCTTTTGGCTAAGATCAAGTGTAGTATCTGTTCTTATCAGTTTAATATCTGATATGTCCTCTATAAGGGGACAACATATTAAATGGATTTTTAGCACCGGGAGCTGAAAAAGGGGCTTGCCCCGTTCACTCCACGCATCGACCCGGTATTGCAGTGCCGCCGGGAACGGTGCACCCATCTCCTGCCTTGTGAAAAAGCAAATACCGACACAAACAGAGAGTCGGGGTCAAACCCTCTGCTGACTGCCTGACGTCCCTCGCCGAGCCTCATCTGGGCTCCCGCTCTCAAATGACTGTGTATCATCCGTGACCACTGGGGTGGGGGCAGAGGACAGCTCAGCATCAACAGCCAGATGAAGCCACCCAAAAAAATGCAGCCAGATTCGCACTTTTGACTCGCAGACAGATAGGGAACATTGCCCTAATGCCAACCGGTACGTACGGTTAAACGTGCCCTGCACTTTCGCTCCCCTCGTCACAGAGAGTCCGCAAGGGCCTGAGTGTTTGGGACATTTGATAGCCTGTGTCCAAAAGCCAGGCCTTCATTTCTCCGCGATCCCATTGGATAGAGCCTGTGCTAATGTGGGGAGGGCTAGGGGAATGTGCGTGGCCTGGTATTTGGGACTCCACAAGCAGAGTGAGGCTTACCGTGAGGGTAGTGACCGGGGCGACTAGGCTCCTCGGCCGCTCTCCTGGAGAGGCCTGTACTTACTCGGGTTTCTCTTCATCACGTACAAGCCTTTCGCCTTTTACTAAAGACTTCCGTGGAGAGGAACACCAATGAGTTAAAACTATTTTTGGCAGGCTCTGCCGTGTGGCTGAGCCTCGTGCGTTTGTGAAAAGCAACAAGAAGCTGTCCTTAACAAGATTTAGGCTGCCACCTTGTCGGCTTGGGAGGAGGCGCTGAGAAGCAGCCATTGTTATGCGCGCTTGAAACGACTGCGCCAGGACAAGGGAGAGCTGTTCCAGAATGTGGCCTCTGGAAGCAAACAGCCAGGGCTCATCGCTTCTCGGCCTTTTGGCTAAGATCAAGTGTAGTATCTGTTCTTATCAGTTTAATATCTGATATGTCCTCTATAAGGGGACAACATATTAAATGGATTTTTAGCACCGGGAGCTGAAAAAGGGGCTTGCCCCGTTCACTCCACGCATCGACCCGGTATTGCAGTGCCGCCGGGAACGGTGCACCCATCTCCTGCCTTGTGAAAAAGCAAATACCGACACAAACAGAGAGTCGGGGTCAAACCCTCTGCTGACTGCCTGACGTCCCTCGCCGAGCCTCATCTGGGCTCCCGCTCTCAAATGACTGTGTATCATCCGTGACCACTGGGGTGGGGGCAGAGGGCAGCTCAGCATCAACAGCCAGATGAAGCCACCCAAAAAAATGCAGCCAGATTCGCACTTTTGACTCGCAGACAGATAGGGAACATTGCCCTAATGCCAACCGGTACGTACGGTTAAACGTGCCCTGCACTTTCGCTCCCCTCGTCACAGAGAGTCCGCAAGGGCCTGAGTGTTTGGGACATTTGGTAGCCTGTGTCCAAAAGCCAGGCCTTCATTTCTCCGCGATCCCATTGGATAGAGCCTGTGCTAATGTGGGGAGGGCTAGGGGAATGTGCGTGGCCTGGTATTTGGGACTCCACAAGCAGAGTGAGGCTTACCGTGAGGGTAGTGACCGGGGCGACTAGGCTCCTCGGCCGCTCTCCTGGAGAGGCCTGTACTTACTCGGGTTTCTGTTCATCACGTACAAGCCTTTCGCCTTTTACTAAAGACTTCCGTGGAGAGGAACACCAATGAGTTAAAACTATTTTTGGCAGGCTCTGCCGTGTGGCTGAGCCTCGTGCGTTTGTGAAAAGCAACAAGAAGCTGTCCTTAACAAGATTTAGGCTGCCACCTTGTCGGCTTGGGAGGAGGCGCTGAGAAGCAGCCATTGTTATGCGCGCTTGAAACGACTGCGCCAGGACAAGGGAGAGCTGTTCCAGAATGTGGCCTCTGGAAGCAAACAGCCAGGGCTCATCGCTTCTCGGCCTTTTGGCTAAGATCAAGTGTAGTATCTGTTCTTATCAGTTTAATATCTGATATGTCCTCTATAAGGGGACAACATATTAAATGGATTTTTAGCACCGGGAGCTGAAAAAGGGGCTTGCCCCGTTCACTCCACGCATCGACCCGGTATTGCAGTGCCGCCGGGAACGGTGCACCCATCTCCTGCCTTGTGAAAAAGCAAATACCGACACAAACAGAGAGTCGGGGTCAAACCCTCTGCTGACTGCCTGACGTCCCTCGCCGAGCCTCATCTGGGCTCCCGCTCTCAAATGACTGTGTATCATCCGTGACCACTGGGGTGGGGGCAGAGGACAGCTCAGCATCAACAGCCAGATGAAGCCACCCAAAAAAATGCAGCCAGATTCGCACTTTTGACTCGCAGACAGATAGGGAACATTGCCCTAATGCCAACCGGTACGTACGGTTAAACGTGCCCTGCACTTTCGCTCCCCTCGTCACAGAGAGTCCGCAAGGGCCTGAGTGTTTGGGACATTTGATAGCCTGTGTCCAAAAGCCAGGCCTTCATTTCTCCGCGATCCCATTGGATAGAGCCTGTGCTAATGTGGGGAGGGCTAGGGGAATGTGCGTGGCCTGGTATTTGGGACTCCACAAGCAGAGTGAGGCTTACCGTGAGGGTAGTGACCGGGGCGACTAGGCTCCTCGGCCGCTCTCCTGGAGAGGCCTGTACTTACTCGGGTTTCTCTTCATCACGTACAAGCCTTTCGCCTTTTACTAAAGACTTCCGTGGAGAGGAACACCAATGAGTTAAAACTATTTTTGGCAGGCTCTGCCGTGTGGCTGAGCCTCGTGCGTTTGTGAAAAGCAACAAGAAGCTGTCCTTAACAAGATTTAGGCTGCCACCTTGTCGGCTTGGGAGGAGGCGCTGAGAAGCAGCCATTGTTATGCGCGCTTGAAACGACTGCGCCAGGACAAGGGAGAGCTGTTCCAGAATGTGGCCTCTGGAAGCAAACAGCCAGGGCTCATCGCTTCTCGGCCTTTTGGCTAAGATCAAGTGTAGTATCTGTTCTTATCAGTTTAATATCTGATATGTCCTCTATAAGGGGACAACATATTAAATGGATTTTTAGCACCGGGAGCTGAAAAAGGGGCTTGCCCCGTTCACTCCACGCATCGACCCGGTATTGCAGTGCCGCCGGGAACGGTGCACCCATCTCCTGCCTTGTGAAAAAGCAAATACCGACACAAACAGAGAGTCGGGGTCAAACCCTCTGCTGACTGCCTGACGTCCCTCGCCGAGCCTCATCTGGGCTCCCGCTCTCAAATGACTGTGTATCATCCGTGACCACTGGGGTGGGGGCAGAGCGCAGCTCAGCATCAACAGCCAGATGAAGCCACCCAAAAAAATGCAGCCAGATTCGCACTTTTGACTCGCAGACAGATAGGGAACATTGCCCTACTGCCACCGGTACGTACGGTTAAACGTGCCCTGCACTTTCGCTCCCCTCGTCACAGAGAGTCCGCAAGGGCCTGAGTGTTTGGGACACTTGGTAGCCTGTGTCCAAAAGCCAGGCCTTCATTTCTCCGCGATCCCATTGGATAGAGCCTGTGCTAATGTGGGGAGGGCTAGGGGAATGTGCGTGGCCTGGTATTTGGGACTCCACAAGCAGAGTGAGGCTTACCGTGAGGGTAGTGACCGGGGCGACTAGGCTCCTCGGCCGCTCTCCTGGAGAGGCCTGTACTTACTCGGGTTTCTCTTCATCACGTACAAGCCTTTCGCCTTTTACTAAAGACTTCCGTGGAGAGGAACACCAATGAGTTAAAACTATTTTTGGCAGGCTCTGCCGTGTGGCTGAGCCTCGTGCGTTTGTGAAAAGCAACAAGAAGCTGTCCTTAACAAGATTTAGGCTGCCACCTTGTCGGCTTGGGAGGAGGCGCTGAGAAGCAGCCATTGTTATGCGCGCTTGAAACGACTGCGCCAGGACAAGGGAGAGCTGTTCCAGAATGTGGCCTCTGGAAGCAAACAGCCAGGGCTCATCGCTTCTCGGCCTTTTGGCTAAGATCAAGTGTAGTATCTGTTCTTATCAGTTTAATATCTGATATGTCCTCTATAAGGGGACAACATATTAAATGGATTTTTAGCACCGGGAGCTGAAAAAGGGGCTTGCCCCGTTCACTCCACGCATCGACCCGGTATTGCAGTGCCGCCGGGAACGGTGCACCCATCTCCTGCCTTGTGAAAAAGCAAATACCGACACAAACAGAGAGTCGGGGTCAAACCCTCTGCTGACTGCCTGACGTCCCTCGCCGAGCCTCATCTGGGCTCCCGCTCTCAAATGACTGTGTATCATCCGTGACCACTGGGGTGGGGGCAGAGCGCAGCTCAGCATCAACAGCCAGATGAAGCCACCCAAAAAAATGCAGCCAGATTCGCACTTTTGACTCGCAGACAGATAGGGAACATTGCCCTACTGCCACCGGTACGTACGGTTAAACGTGCCCTGCACTTTCGCTCCCCTCGTCACAGAGAGTCCGCAAGGGCCTGAGTGTTTGGGACACTTGGTAGCCTGTGTCCAAAAGCCAGGCCTTCATTTCTCCGCGATCCCATTGGATAGAGCCTGTGCTAATGTGGGGAGGGCTAGGGGAATGTGCGTGGCCTGGTATTTGGGACTCCACAAGCAGAGTGAGGCTTACCGTGAGGGTAGTGACCGGGGCGACTAGGCTCCTCGGCCGCTCTCCTGGAGAGGCCTGTACTTACTCGGGTTTCTCTTCATCACGTACAAGCCTTTCGCCTTTTACTAAAGACTTCCGTGGAGAGGAACACCAATGAGTTAAAACTATTTTTGGCAGGCTCTGCCGTGTGGCTGAGCCTCGTGCGTTTGTGAAAAGCAACAAGAAGCTGTCCTTAACAAGATTTAGGCTGCCACCTTGTCGGCTTGGGAGGAGGCGCTGAGAAGCAGCCATTGTTATGCGCGCTTGAAACGACTGCGCCAGGACAAGGGAGAGCTGTTCCAGAATGTGGCCTCTGGAAGCAAACAGCCAGGGCTCATCGCTTCTCGGCCTTTTGGCTAAGACTGCGATCGCTTCCTGTTGGTCGTAAAAACTTTTGCCTGTTTGTGGCATTGTGTTTTACTTTCCATTCTCGGGAGGACATTCACCTTATTCCTTGTGGAGAAAATTTCAACTCTATTGTAGTTGTAAATCCTACACCTAAAGGAATTCATTGGCACAGAGTACTGCTTACCTCTACTCTGTTGATTTAACATCTTGTCCAGGCTAAACAAGAAAAGGTAAGTTCGTTTTAATTATTTGCTGGTTTTAACATATTTATTGATCTTAGTCCTATTTATATCGTCTTTGTTTCTTTTTGTTTTGTTTTTTTTAGACAATTCTTAAGTGTTTTAGTCCTTCTTTTTAATCCTTTCAGTTTGTGGTGCCTCCACCATGTCGGCCAACATTTCCGGCATGCGGAGGCACCACAGTGTCAGATTTACCTTTAAAGAAAATGACCATGGAAAGCCCCTGGGGATGTCCAGAATTGACTTCTCCAGGAGGTTAATCCAAAAAACCCTTAAGTTTGAACCAGAGAATATAAATTGCATTGTTACTCTACCAACGAATAAAGGTTTCGATGTAAGCTTTCGGTCTGCCGCGCTGCTGAGAGAGTTTTGGACACGCTTTGAAAATGTAAAACCCCAGTTTTCCGCTTTTAATGTTGAGAAACTGACTGATAATGCCTCCAAAACCATCATTATCAGAATGTTCAATGAGACCGTGAATGCGGATGACATTTGTTTGTGGCTGGGTAGATACTGCACTGTAAAAGGACAGGCTACCAAAGTGAAAGATGAGGATGGCATTTGGAATTGCGCTTGGAGGGTCCCCATCCAACAATGGCAGGACCCCCAAGGCTTCCAGGGCCTGAAACATCTGCCATCTGTGATAGTTCTGGGAAACAACAGAGGCTACATTCACTACCAGGGCCAGCCCAAGCTGTGCCGCAAGTGTGGTGAGCATGGGCACCTGGCAGAAGCGTGTCAGCAGACTATTTGTGGAAAATGTAGAGAAATTGGGCACACCTTTGAGGAATGTACCAATGGCAGAAAGTGCAATCTTTGTGGAGAAACAACCCACCTCTTCAGAGATTGCCCAAAGTCATTTGCCAACAAACTGAAGGCAGCGAAAACCCCACAAAATGGTGGACAAGAGGAAGCAGTTAGAGAGCTAATTGAAGAAGCTGGGCTGGGAAATTCAAATCTCCCGCCAAATCCTGTGACTGGAAGGCCAGGATCAGGAGAGGCGGGAGAGGGGGAGGGGCCTGCAATTGCCCCACAAATGGAGAGTGGTGAGGAAGATGGGGCAATGCAGGCAGAAGGCGGAGCTAGCTCCGGATATGAAGGAGAGGAGGGGCCTGCAATTGCCCCGCAACTGGAAAGTCTTGAGGAAGATGGGGCAATGCAGGCAAAAGCCGGAGCTTGCTCAGAATGTGAAAATGACCAATCACAGGGCGATAGTGAGGACGCTTCCCTCCCCAACGCCCAGCAGACCAAGAGGCCTATATCAGAATTGTCCTCTGAGTCTCCTGTAGTCTCAGAGAAGAGGGGAAGAGCTGGGAACTACTCAAACAGCCCATCTGTGGAGGAGCCTAGAGTCTTCCCCTCCAATTCTCCAAATGAGGTCTCTTTCCTAACAATAGCTCTGCAATCAACCCCTAAGGACTCAAATCTCAATGCGACCATGCGTCCAAGGCCTACCCCTAGAGTCCGACAGGGGAATGAAGCTCAACCCCGTCACTCTTCACCCATGAGAGTGAAGGAAGAGCTCCGTTCACAAGAAATTTAAATAACTGCTTTTTTTTTAACATTGATAATCCCTTTTAGACTTTTAAGATTTCATACCTGTTAATTTTAACCATACTCATGGCACTCACCTTCTCAACCATCAATGTGAGAAGCGTGAAGTCACGAGTTAGAGCCCAGACTGTTTTATCCTTTCTTAATTCTTTTAAGTCAGATGTGTTTTTAATACAGGAATGTGGCCTGCCATTTTTAAACCACTACAGAGAGTGGGAGGAGCTATGGCCACAAACATCGATGTGGAGCGGATCAAACGCAAACAGAAATGACGGAGTGGCCATTTTAATCAAAAACCCCCTGGTTTTGGTGAAGGGCAGCACTGTGGTGAGAGATGGTCGGGCACTTTTAGCACACCTGACTTTTATGGGAAAAGATTTTAACGTCTTAAATATTTATGGCTTTAACGACAGAAATGACAGGTATGATCTTTTAGAAGACTTGCAGTTCCACATGCTAGGTAGGGCACCTTTAGTTGTAGGGGGAGATTTTAATTGTATTTTAAGCAGGAATGATAGGAAGAGAGCAGGTGAAGATTTTAAAGTGGACAAAACCTCAGTCTTATTTCAGGGCATATGCAGGGATTTTAAACTTCTGGACTGTTTTAAAACCACGCATCCCAGAGAGGAGGGCTTCACCTGGTTTAGTGGTGATGGCACCCGAGCCTCTCGCATTGATTACATTTTATCACGTGATTGCCCACCAACTGATGCTAGATTGACACCTGTTTTCTTTTCAGACCACGCAATGCTCTCCTGCACTCTCTCACTCTCTTCGGGTGTGACATCAGGAAGCGGTCTGTGGAAGCTCAACTGCTCCCTTTTAGAAGATAGGGAGTTAGGTAGACAGTATAGAGAGCAGTACCAAGAGTGGCAGACCCTTCAAGACTTCTACGATACACGTGCACACTGGTGGGAAATGGTGAAAGCAAGGACCCAGACTTTCTTTAGACAGGCAGGCAAGAAAAAAAAAGACAGGGACAACAGACGCATGTTGGGACTGCAGAAACGACTCCAGCGGTATTTTAAACTAAACCAACAGGGGATGGATTTTAATGAAGAAATCAAACAAATTAAAACCCAGATGTCAGCCTCAGCAGAAATTAAAAGCAAGGGTGTCATTTTGAGAAGCAAGGAGAGGGAAATAGAGGAAGGAGAGAAGTGCACAAGATACTTTTTTAAGAAAATTATGAATAAAGGGGGGAGTATTTTTAGACTAAGAAAAGAAAATGGGTGCATAGCTGACACCACAGAGGAAATCATAGAAACTGTCGGACATTTTTATAGAGAACTATACAAAGAAAAACACGTTAAGTGGGACACCATGACTGAAGTCTTAGAAGTTATTGACCAAGCAGTAAATGACAGTGAGCTTTTAACCCAAGATTTTAACATTCTCGAGTTAAATAAATGTCTCAAGTCTTTTAAGGCAGGTAAGTCTCCAGGAGAAGATGGGCTCCCTCTGGAATTTTATGTGACGTTCTGGGACATTTTAGCACCTGACTTGCTTGCTGTTTTTATGGATCTTGAAAAACTTGACCGACTTCCTGACAGTTTTAGAGTAGGGATAGTGACTCTCCTTCACAAAGACAAAGACAAGACAGATTTGAAGAACTGGAGACCCATTACACTTTTAAATTTTGATTGTAAACTTTTTAGTAAGGTTTTAGCATCCCGCATGTCTTTGTTTTTAGAAGACCTGATTCACCCTGATCAAGCCTGTGCTGTCCCGGGGAGGAAGATCACCGACAGCCTCGTACTGATCCGAGACACCATCTGTTATGCGAGAGACAGAAACATCCGGCTAGTTGTCCTAAATTTAGATTTTGAGAAAGCCTTTGATCGGATCTCGCACCAGTACCTTTTCCAGGTGCTGCAAAAAATGGGGTTTCCAAGAAGGTTTATAGCCTGGGTGAGAATGCTGTACCAGGGCATTACCAGCAAATTCACTGTTAACGGGCATCTTACGGAAGCAGTGGATATAAACTGCGGTGTCCGTCAGGGTTGTCCGTTATCTGCCCTCCTCTATGTTCTCTGCATAGAACCACTGGCACAGATCTTGAGAAGGGACCAACAAATCAATGGGGTTGGAGCCCCAGGGAGTGGGGGACTGGAGACAAAGTGTTTTTTATACATGGACGACGTGAACATTTTATGCACTGACCTTTTAGCTGTCAACAGGACGCTGGACTTGACTGACTGGTTTGGACGGGCCTCTGGGTCAAAACTCAACAGAGGCAAGACCCAAGCCCACTTTTATGGACCGTGGACAGCGACTGAGATGACAGGACTCCCCCTGACTGTGACCCAGACAGACCAAAAGATACTTGGGATCAAATTTGATAGGGAGGGGGGAGGGAAAACAAATTGGCCAGACATTGTAGGGAAAGTCAGGCAGAGACTAGGGTACTGGAGACTTAGAAGACTGACAATGGAAGGAAAGGTTTTAATCATCAAAGCTGTGATTTTACCTTTGCTTTTACTCATCAGTTCTGTTTTTTTCCCACCTAGAAGAGTGCTTTTAGATTTGGAAAGAGCCATCTTTTATTTCCTGTGGGGCTCCAAGTGGGAACGTCTGAGGAGATATGTGATGAAGAAGCCGAAGGAGAAAGGAGGAAAAGGAGTCCCGGACCTGTACTTGTTTTTAGGGAGCAGATACACAGCACTACACATCACAACCGCCACAGCCCCATCCAGAAACCCCAAAACAACAGCAATGACACGGTTCTGGATGGGGTCCTACCTCAGACGATTAAAAATTTTACCCAATGATCTTAAAGTACCTGTGTCTTTTAACCTGCCACCAACCTACGCTTTTATACAGACATTTTTAAGGCATTTTAACCTTGAGCAGGAGGAGTTGAAAGTTTTAACCAACCACCGTTCTGTCATTTCTGTTGTGCAGGAGCAGGAACCAGTGAGTCCAGTGCGCGGGCTCGCATTGGGTGAGCCTTCAGCAGTGTGGCGCAACGTGAACCATTCCGCTCTTCCAAACAGACTCCGGGACCTGTCATGGATGGTGGCTCACGAGATCCTCCCAGTCAGGTCCGTAATGCACTCCCGGGGCTTGTCCACACATTCAACTTGTCCCCGACCAGGTTGTGGCGCGCCCGAGTCGGTGAGGCATTTGCTCTGGGAGTGCAGCGCTGCCGTAGAACAGTGGGCAACGGCCGGCTCCTTGCAATTCCCGTACTTGCCAGCAAGGGAGGTCCTTACAGCACAGCTGGTGCTGTATGGGGTGGGCCAAAAACAATTGCCAGCATGCGACTTCCCCAAGCAGTGGCTTACCCTAGCCGCCATAAAAGACGCCATATGGACCTCCAGAAACTTGCTGGCAAGGAAGCACATGCAGATCCCCCCCGTGGCTGCGATCCGGATGGCCGCAGCGACGGTCCAAGCAGCCGAAGCTGCAGGCGGCAGGCCAAGGACACAGCCACAAAGAAGAATCGCATTTGTGCCCATTCGGACGAAGGAGCCGGAGCCACACAAAAGAAGTTCAAAGCAGCGGCGGCCTGACTCTCCGGGTGAGGCAGGTGGGAAGGAGCAACAGGGCGAAGGTCTCCTCTGAGCACCAAGAAAGGATTCCGAGAGACCAAATCTGTTTGGGAGAGCGGAATGACTTATCCTTGGTAGGGAATCACTATGCTCCTGCACAGCAATGGAGTTGGAAGGGAGGATTTTTACCGAAGCACTCCCCATTTGTTTTTGTTTTTTTTGTTGGGTTGGACATTTTAAAATGGACACTCAAAACACACAGACATGCACAAAATGTATAATTTTTAACTTGTGAGAAATCTCATCTGTAATACCTCTGACGACAGTGTTTTGAATATTTAAATATGGTCTTACCTGTTGCACCATTGTATTGATTGATTTCTTGTATTTTAAAAGGTAATTTGTATGTCTTAACTCTGGGTTTTATGTGAAATTACTATGAAATGAGTGTCAATAAATCTTTTCGAAAGAAAAAATCTGTTCTTATCAGTTTAATATCTGATATGTCCTCTATAAGGGGACAACATATTAAATGGATTTTTAGCACCGGGAGCTGAAAAAGGGGCTTGCCCCGTTCACTCCACGCATCGACCCGGTATTGCAGTGCCGCCGGGAACGGTGCACCCATCTCCTGCCTTGTGAAAAAGCAAATACCGACACAAACAGAGAGTCGGGGTCAAACCCTCTGCTGACTGCCTGACGTCCCTCTGCGAGCCTCATCTGGGCTCCCGCTCTCAAATGACTGTGTATCATCCGTGACCACTGGGGTGGGGGCAGAGGGCAGCTCAGCATCAACAGCCAGATGAAGCCACCCAAAAAAATGCAGCCAGATTCGCACTTTTGACTCGCAGACAGATAGGGAACATTGCCCTAATGCCAACCGGTACGTACGGTTAAACGTGCCCTGCACTTTCGCTCCCCTCATCACAGAGAGTCCGCAAGGGCCTGAGTGTTTGGGACATTTGATAGCCTGTGTCCAAAAGCCAGGCCTTCATTTCTCCGCGATCCCATTGGATAGAGCCTGTGCTAATGTGGGGAGGGCTAGGGGAATGTGCGTGGCCTGGTATTTGGGACTCCACAAGCAGAGTGAGGCTTACCGTGAGGGTAGTGACCGGGGCGACTAGGCTCCTCGGCCGCTCTCCTGGAGAGGCCTGTACTTACTCGGGTTTCTCTTCATCACGTACAAGCCTTTCGCCTTTTACTAAAGACTTCCGTGGAGAGGAACACCAATGAGTTAAAACTATTTTTGGCAGGCTCTGCCGTGTGGCTGAGCCTCGTGCGTTTGTGAAAAGCAACAAGAAGCTGTCCTTAACAAGATTTAGGCTGCCACCTTGTCGGCTTGGGAGGAGGCGCTGAGAAGCAGCCATTGTTATGCGCGCTTGAAACGACTGCGCCAGGACAAGGGAGAGCTGTTCCAGAATGTGGCCTCTGGAAGCAAACAGCCAGGGCTCATCGCTTCTCGGCCTTTTGGCTAAGATCAAGTGTAGTATCTGTTCTTATCAGTTTAATATCTGATATGTCCTCTATAAGGGGACAACATATTAAATGGATTTTTAGCACCGGGAGCTGAAAAAGGGGCTTGCCCCGTTCACTCCACGCATCGACCCGGTATTGCAGTGCCGCCGGGAACGGTGCACCCATCTCCTGCCTTGTGAAAAAGCAAATACCGACACAAACAGAGAGTCGGGGTCAAACCCTCTGCTGACTGCCTGGCGTCCCTCGCCGAGCCTCATCTGGGCTCCCGCTCTCAAATGACTGTGTATCATCCGTGACCACTGGGGTGGGGGCAGAGCGCAGCTCAGCATCAACAGCCAGATGAAGCCACCCAAAAAAATGCAGCCAGATTCGCACTTTTGACTCGCAGACAGATAGGGAACATTGCCCTACTGCCACCGGTACGTACGGTTAAACGTGCCCTGCACTTTCGCTCCCCTCGTCACAGAGAGTCCGCAAGGGCCTGAGTGTTTGGGACATTTGGTAGCCTGTGTCCAAAAGCCAGGCCTTCATTTCTCCGCGATCCCATTGGATAGAGCCTGTGCTAATGTGGGGAGGGCTAGGGGAATGTGCGTGGCCTGGTATTTGGGACTCCACAAGCAGAGTGAGGCTTACCGTGAGGGTAGTGACCGGGGCGACTAGGCTCCTCGGCCGCTCTCCTGGAGAGGCCTGTACTTACTCGGGTTTCTCTTCATCACGTACAAGCCTTTCGCCTTTTACTAAAGACTTCCGTGGAGAGGAACACCAATGAGTTAAAACTATTTTTGGCAGGCTCTGCCGTGTGGCTGAGCCTCGTGCGTTTGTGAAAAGCAACAAGAAGCTGTCCTTAACAAGATTTAGGCTGCCACCTTGTCGGCTTGGGAGGAGGCGCTGAGAAGCAGCCATTGTTATGCGCGCTTGAAACGACTGCGCCAGGACAAGGGAGAGCTGTTCCAGAATGTGGCCTCTGGAAGCAAACAGCCAGGGCTCATCGCTTCTCGGCCTTTTGGCTAAGATCAAGTGTAGTATCTGTTCTTATCAGTTTAATATCTGATATGTCCTCTATAAGGGGACAACATATTAAATGGATTTTTAGCACCGGGAGCTGAAAAAGGGGCTTGCCCCGTTCACTCCACGCATCGACCCGGTATTGCAGTGCCGCCGGGAACGGTGCACCCATCTCCTGCCTTGTGAAAAAGCAAATACCGACACAAACAGAGAGTCGGGGTCAAACCCTCTGCTGACTGCCTGACGTCCCTCGCCGAGCCTCATCTGGGCTCCCGCTCTCAAATGACTGTGTATCATCCGTGACCACTGGGGTGGGGGCAGAGCGCAGCTCAGCATCAACAGCCAGATGAAGCCACCCAAAAAAATGCAGCCAGATTCGCACTTTTGACTCGCAGACAGATAGGGAACATTGCCCTACTGCCACCGGTACGTACGGTTAAACGTGCCCTGCACTTTCGCTCCCCTCGTCACAGAGAGTCCGCAAGGGCCTGAGTGTTTGGGACACTTGGTAGCCTGTGTCCAAAAGCCAGGCCTTCATTTCTCCGCGATCCCATTGGATAGAGCCTGTGCTAATGTGGGGAGGGCTAGGGGAATGTGCGTGGCCTGGTATTTGGGACTCCACAAGCAGAGTGAGGCTTACCGTGAGGGTAGTGACCGGGGCGACTAGGCTCCTCGGCCGCTCTCCTGGAGAGGCCTGTACTTACTCGGGTTTCTCTTCATCACGTACAAGCCTTTCGCCTTTTACTAAAGACTTCCGTGGAGAGGAACACCAATGAGTTAAAACTATTTTTGGCAGGCTCTGCCGTGTGGCTGAGCCTCGTGCGTTTGTGAAAAGCAACAAGAAGCTGTCCTTAACAAGATTTAGGCTGCCACCTTGTCGGCTTGGGAGGAGGCGCTGAGAAGCAGCCATTGTTATGCGCGCTTGAAACGACTGCGCCAGGACAAGGGAGAGCTGTTCCAGAATGTGGCCTCTGGAAGCAAACAGCCAGGGCTCATCGCTTCTCGGCCTTTTGGCTAAGATCAAGTGTAGTATCTGTTCTTATCAGTTTAATATCTGATATGTCCTCTATAAGGGGACAACATATTAAATGGATTTTTAGCACCGGGAGCTGAAAAAGGGGCTTGCCCCGTTCACTCCACGCATCGACCCGGTATTGCAGTGCCGCCGGGAACGGTGCACCCATCTCCTGCCTTGTGAAAAAGCAAATACCGACACAAACAGAGAGTCGGGGTCAAACCCTCTGCTGACTGCCTGACGTCCCTCGCCGAGCCTCATCTGGGCTCCCGCTCTCAAATGACTGTGTATCATCCGTGACCACTGGGGTGGGGGCAGAGCGCAGCTCAGCATCAACAGCCAGATGAAGCCACCCAAAAAAATGCAGCCAGATTCGCACTTTTGACTCGCAGACAGATAGGGAACATTGCCCTAATGCCAACCGGTACGTACGGTTAAACGTGCCCTGCACTTTCGCTCCCCTCGTCACAGAGAGTCCGCAAGGGCCTGAGTGTTTGGGACATTTGGTAGCCTGTGTCCAAAAGCCAGGCCTTCATTTCTCCGCGATCCCATTGGATAGAGCCTGTGCTAATGTGGGGAGGGCTAGGGGAATGTGCGTGGCCTGGTATTTGGGACTCCACAAGCAGAGTGAGGCTTACCGTGAGGGTAGTGACCGGGGCGACTAGGCTCCTCGGCCGCTCTCCTGGAGAGGCCTGTACTTACTCGGGTTTCTCTTCATCACGTACAAGCCTTTCGCCTTTTACTAAAGACTTCCGTGGAGAGGAACACCAATGAGTTAAAACTATTTTTGGCAGGCTCTGCCGTGTGGCTGAGCCTCGTGCGTTTGTGAAAAGCAACAAGAAGCTGTCCTTAACAAGATTTAGGCTGCCACCTTGTCGGCTTGGGAGGAGGCGCTGAGAAGCAGCCATTGTTATGCGCGCTTGAAACGACTGCGCCAGGACAAGGGAGAGCTGTTCCAGAATGTGGCCTCTGGAAGCAAACAGCCAGGGCTCATCGCTTCTCGGCCTTTTGGCTAAGATCAAGTGTAGTATCTGTTCTTATCAGTTTAATATCTGATATGTCCTCTATAAGGGGACAACATATTAAATGGATTTTTAGCACCGGGAGCTGAAAAAGGGGCTTGCCCCGTTCACTCCACGCATCGACCCGGTATTGCAGTGCCGCCGGGAACGGTGCACCCATCTCCTGCCTTGTGAAAAAGCAAATACCGACACAAACAGAGAGTCGGGGTCAAACCCTCTGCTGACTGCCTGACGTCCCTCGCCGAGCCTCATCTGGGCTCCCGCTCTCAAATGACTGTGTATCATCCGTGACCACTGGGGTGGGGGCAGAGCGCAGCTCAGCATCAACAGCCAGATGAAGCCACCCAAAAAAATGCAGCCAGATTCGCACTTTTGACTCGCAGACAGATAGGGAACATTGCCCTACTGCCACCGGTACGTACGGTTAAACGTGCCCTGCACTTTCGCTCCCCTCGTCACAGAGAGTCCGCAAGGGCCTGAGTGTTTGGGACACTTGGTAGCCTGTGTCCAAAAGCCAGGCCTTCATTTCTCCGCGATCCCATTGGATAGAGCCTGTGCTAATGTGGGGAGGGCTAGGGGAATGTGCGTGGCCTGGTATTTGGGACTCCACAAGCAGAGTGAGGCTTACCGTGAGGGTAGTGACCGGGGCGACTAGGCTCCTCGGCCGCTCTCCTGGAGAGGCCTGTACTTACTCGGGTTTCTCTTCATCACGTACAAGCCTTTCGCCTTTTACTAAAGACTTCCGTGGAGAGGAACACCAATGACTTAAAACTATTTTTGGCAGGCTCTGCCGTGTGGCTGAGCCTCGTGCGTTTGTGAAAAGCAACAAGAAGCTGTCCTTAACAAGATTTAGGCTGCCACCTTGTCGGCTTGGGAGGAGGCGCTGAGAAGCAGCCATTGTTATGCGCGCTTGAAACGACTGCGCCAGGACAAGGGAGAGCTGTTCCAGAATGTGGCCTCTGGAAGCAAACAGCCAGGGCTCATCGCTTCTCGGCCTTTTGGCTAAGATCAAGTGTAGTATCTGTTCTTATCAGTTTAATATCTGATATGTCCTCTATAAGGGGACAACATATTAAATGGATTTTTAGCACCGGGAGCTGAAAAAGGGGCTTGCCCCGTTCACTCCACGCATCGACCCGGTATTGCAGTGCCGCCGGGAACGGTGCACCCATCTCCTGCCTTGTGAAAAAGCAAATACCGACACAAACAGAGAGTCGGGGTCAAACCCTCTGCTGACTGCCTGACGTCCCTCGCCGAGCCTCATCTGGGCTCCCGCTCTCAAATGATTGTGTATCATCCGTGACCACTGGGGTGGGGGCAGAGCGCAGCTCAGCATCAACAGCCAGATGAAGCCACCCAAAAAAATGCAGCCAGATTCGCACTTTTGACTCGCAGACAGATAGGGAACATTGCCCTAATGCCAACCGGTACGTACGGTTAAACGTGCCCTGCACTTTCGCTCCCCTCGTCACAGAGAGTCCGCAAGGGCCTGAGTGTTTGGGACATTTGGTAGCCTGTGTCCAAAAGCCAGGCCTTCATTTCTCCGCGATCCCATTGGATAGAGCCTGTGCTAATGTGGGGAGGGCTAGGGGAATGTGCGTGGCCTGGTATTTGGGACTCCACAAGCAGAGTGAGGCTTACCGTGAGGGTAGTGACCGGGGCGACTAGGCTCGTCGGCCGCTCTCCTGGAGAGGCCTGTACTTACTCGGGTTTCTCTTCATCACGTACAAGCCTTTTGCCTTTTACTAAAGACTTCCGTGGAGAGGAACACCAATGAGTTAAAACTATTTTTGGCAGGCTCTGCCGTGTGGCTGAGCCTCGTGCGTTTGTGAAAAGCAACAAGAAGCTGTCCTTAACAAGATTTAGGCTGCCACCTTGTCGGCTTGGGAGGAGGCGCTGAGAAGCAGCCATTGTTATGCGCGCTTGAAACGACTGCGCCAGGACAAGGGAGAGCTGTTCCAGAATGTGGCCTCTGGAAGCAAACAGCCAGGGCTCATCGCTTCTCGGCCTTTTGGCTAAGATCAAGTGTAGTATCTGTTCTTATCAGTTTAATATCTGATATGTCCTCTATAAGGGGACAACATATTAAATGGATTTTTAGCACCGGGAGCTGAAAAAGGGGCTTGCCCCGTTCACTCCACGCATCGACCCGGTATTGCAGTGCCGCCGGGAACGGTGCACCCATCTCCTGCCTTGTGAAAAAGCAAATACCGACACAAACAGAGAGTCGGGGTCAAACCCTCTGCTGACTGCCTGACGTCCCTCGCCGAGCCTCATCTGGGCTCCCGCTCTCAAATGACTGTGTATCATCCGTGACCACTGGGGTGGGGGCAGAGCGCAGCTCAGCATCAACAGCCAGATGAAGCCACCCAAAAAAATGCAGCCAGATTCGCACTTTTGACTCGCAGACAGATAGGGAACATTGCCCTACTGCCACCGGTACGTACGGTTAAACGTGCCCTGCACTTTCGCTCCCCTCGTCACAGAGAGTCCGCAAGGGCCTGAGTGTTTGGGACATTTGGTAGCCTGTGTCCAAAAGCCAGGCCTTCATTTCTCCGCGATCCCATTGGATAGAGCCTGTGCTAATGTGGGGAGGGCTAGGGGAATGTGCGTGGCCTGGTATTTGGGACTCCACAAGCAGAGTGAGGCTTACCGTGAGGGTAGTGACCGGGGCGACTAGGCTCCTCGGCCGCTCTCCTGGAGAGGCCTGTACTTACTCGGGTTTCTCTTCATCACGTACAAGCCTTTCGCCTTTTACTAAAGACTTCCGTGGAGAGGAACACCAATGAGTTAAAACTATTTTTGGCAGGCTCTGCCGTGTGGCTGAGCCTCGTGCGTTTGTGAAAAGCAACAAGAAGCTGTCCTTAACAAGATTTAGGCTGCCACCTTGTCGGCTTGGGAGGAGGCGCTGAGAAGCAGCCATTGTTATGCGCGCTTGAAACGACTGCGCCAGGACAAGGGAGAGCTGTTCCAGAATGTGGCCTCTGGAAGCAAACAGCCAGGGCTCATCGCTTCTCGGCCTTTTGGCTAAGATCAAGTGTAGTATCTGTTCTTATCAGTTTAATATCTGATATGTCCTCTATAAGGGGACAACATATTAAATGGATTTTTAGCACCGGGAGCTGAAAAAGGGGCTTGCCCCGTTCACTCCACGCATCGACCCGGTATTGCAGTGCCGCCGGGAACGGTGCACCCATCTCCTGCCTTGTGAAAAAGCAAATACCGACACAAACAGAGAGTCGGGGTCAAACCCTCTGCTGACTGCCTGACGTCCCTCGCCGAGCCTCATCTGGGCTCCCGCTCTCAAATGACTGTGTATCATCCGTGACCACTGGGGTGGGGGCAGAGCGCAGCTCAGCATCAACAGCCAGATGAAGCCACCCAAAAAAATGCAGCCAGATTCGCACTTTTGACTCGCAGACAGATAGGGAACATTGCCCTACTGCCACCGGTACGTACGGTTAAACGTGCCCTGCACTTTCGCTCCCCTCGTCACAGAGAGTCCGCAAGGGCCTGAGTGTTTGGGACATTTGGTAGCCTGTGTCCAAAAGCCAGGCCTTCATTTCTCCGCGATCCCATTGGATAGAGCCTGTGCTAATGTGGGGAGGGCTAGGGGAATGTGCGTGGCCTGGTATTTGGGACTCCACAAGCAGAGTGAGGCTTACCGTGAGGGTAGTGACCGGGGCGACTAGGCTCCTCGGCCGCTCTCCTGGAGAGGCCTGTACTTACTCGGGTTTCTCTTCATCACGTACAAGCCTTTCGCCTTTTACTAAAGACTTCCGTGGAGAGGAACACCAATGAGTTAAAACTATTTTTGGCAGGCTCTGCCGTGTGGCTGAGCCTCGTGCGTTTGTGAAAAGCAACAAGAAGCTGTCCTTAACAAGATTTAGGCTGCCACCTTGTCGGCTTGGGAGGAGGCGCTGAGAAGCAGCCATTGTTATGCGCGCTTGAAACGACTGCGCCAGGACAAGGGAGAGCTGTTCCAGAATGTGGCCTCTGGAAGCAAACAGCCAGGGCTCATCGCTTCTCGGCCTTTTGGCTAAGATCAAGTGTAGTATCTGTTCTTATCAGTTTAATATCTGATATGTCCTCTATAAGGGGACAACATATTAAATGGATTTTTAGCACCGGGAGCTGAAAAAGGGGCTTGCCCCGTTCACTCCACGCATCGACCCGGTATTGCAGTGCCGCCGGGAACGGTGCACCCATCTCCTGCCTTGTGAAAAAGCAAATACCGACACAAACAGAGAGTCGGGGTCAAACCCTCTGCTGACTGCCTGACGTCCCTCGCCGAGCCTCATCTGGGCTCCCGCTCTCAAATGACTGTGTATCATCCGTGACCACTGGGGTGGGGGCAGAGCGCAGCTCAGCATCAACAGCCAGATGAAGCCACCCAAAAAAATGCAGCCAGATTCGCACTTTTGACTCGCAGACAGATAGGGAACATTGCCCTACTGCCACCGGTACGTACGGTTAAACGTGCCCTGCACTTTCGCTCCCCTCGTCACAGAGAGTCCGCAAGGGCCTGAGTGTTTGGGACATTTGGTAGCCTGTGTCCAAAAGCCAGGCCTTCATTTCTCCGCGATCCCATTGGATAGAGCCTGTGCTAATGTGGGGAGGGCTAGGGGAATGTGCGTGGCCTGGTATTTGGGACTCCACAAGCAGAGTGAGGCTTACCGTGAGGGTAGTGACCGGGGCGACTAGGCTCCTCGGCCGCTCTCCTGGAGAGGCCTGTACTTACTCGGGTTTCTCTTCATCACGTACAAGCCTTTCGCCTTTTACTAAAGACTTCCGTGGAGAGGAACACCAATGAGTTAAAACTATTTTTGGCAGGCTCTGCCGTGTGGCTGAGCCTCGTGCGTTTGTGAAAAGCAACAAGAAGCTGTCCTTAACAAGATTTAGGCTGCCACCTTGTCGGCTTGGGAGGAGGCGCTGAGAAGCAGCCATTGTTATGCGCGCTTGAAACGACTGCGCCAGGACAAGGGAGAGCTGTTCCAGAATGTGGCCTCTGGAAGCAAACAGCCAGGGCTCATCGCTTCTCGGCCTTTTGGCTAAGATCAAGTGTAGTATCTGTTCTTATCAGTTTAATATCTGATATGTCCTCTATAAGGGGACAACATATTAAATGGATTTTTAGCACCGGGAGCTGAAAAAGGGGCTTGCCCCGTTCACTCCACGCATCGACCCGGTATTGCAGTGCCGCCGGGAACGGTGCACCCATCTCCTGCCTTGTGAAAAAGCAAATACCGACACAAACAGAGAGTCGGGGTCAAACCCTCTGCTGACTGCCTGACGTCCCTCGCCGAGCCTCATCTGGGCTCCCGCTCTCAAATGACTGTGTATCATCCGTGACCACTGGGGTGGGGGCAGAGCGCAGCTCAGCATCAACAGCCAGATGAAGCCACCCAAAAAAATGCAGCCAGATTCGCACTTTTGACTCGCAGACAGATAGGGAACATTGCCCTACTGCCACCGGTACGTACGGTTAAACGTGCCCTGCACTTTCGCTCCCCTCGTCACAGAGAGTCCGCAAGGGCCTGAGTGTTTGGGACATTTGGTAGCCTGTGTCCAAAAGCCAGGCCTTCATTTCTCCGCGATCCCATTGGATAGAGCCTGTGCTAATGTGGGGAGGGCTAGGGGAATGTGCGTGGCCTGGTATTTGGGACTCCACAAGCAGAGTGAGGCTTACCGTGAGGGTAGTGACCGGGGCGACTAGGCTCCTCGGCCGCTCTCCTGGAGAGGCCTGTACTTACTCGGGTTTCTCTTCATCACGTACAAGCCTTTCGCCTTTTACTAAAGACTTCCGTGGAGAGGAACACCAATGAGTTAAAACTATTTTTGGCAGGCTCTGCCGTGTGGCTGAGCCTCGTGCGTTTGTGAAAAGCAACAAGAAGCTGTCCTTAACAAGATTTAGGCTGCCACCTTGTCGGCTTGGGAGGAGGCGCTGAGAAGCAGCCATTGTTATGCGCGCTTGAAACGACTGCGCCAGGACAAGGGAGAGCTGTTCCAGAATGTGGCCTCTGGAAGCAAACAGCCAGGGCTCATCGCTTCTCGGCCTTTTGGCTAAGATCAAGTGTAGTATCTGTTCTTATCAGTTTAATATCTGATATGTCCTCTATAAGGGGACAACATATTAAATGGATTTTTAGCACCGGGAGCTGAAAAAGGGGCTTGCCCCGTTCACTCCACGCATCGACCCGGTATTGCAGTGCCGCCGGGAACGGTGCACCCATCTCCTGCCTTGTGAAAAAGCAAATACCGACACAAACAGAGAGTCGGGGTCAAACCCTCTGCTGACTGCCTGACGTCCCTCGCCGAGCCTCATCTGGGCTCCCGCTCTCAAATGACTGTGTATCATCCGTGACCACTGGGGTGGGGGCAGAGCGCAGCTCAGCATCAACAGCCAGATGAAGCCACCCAAAAAAATGCAGCCAGATTCGCACTTTTGACTCGCAGACAGATAGGGAACATTGCCCTACTGCCACCGGTACGTACGGTTAAACGTGCCCTGCACTTTCGCTCCCCTCGTCACAGAGAGTCCGCAAGGGCCTGAGTGTTTGGGACATTTGGTAGCCTGTGTCCAAAAGCCAGGCCTTCATTTCTCCGCGATCCCATTGGATAGAGCCTGTGCTAATGTGGGGAGGGCTAGGGGAATGTGCGTGGCCTGGTATTTGGGACTCCACAAGCAGAGTGAGGCTTACCGTGAGGGTAGTGACCGGGGCGACTAGGCTCCTCGGCCGCTCTCCTGGAGAGGCCTGTACTTACTCGGGTTTCTCTTCATCACGTACAAGCCTTTCGCCTTTTACTAAAGACTTCCGTGGAGAGGAACACCAATGAGTTAAAACTATTTTTGGCAGGCTCTGCCGTGTGGCTGAGCCTCGTGCGTTTGTGAAAAGCAACAAGAAGCTGTCCTTAACAAGATTTAGGCTGCCACCTTGTCGGCTTGGGAGGAGGCGCTGAGAAGCAGCCATTGTTATGCGCGCTTGAAACGACTGCGCCAGGACAAGGGAGAGCTGTTCCAGAATGTGGCCTCTGGAAGCAAACAGCCAGGGCTCATCGCTTCTCGGCCTTTTGGCTAAGATCAAGTGTAGTATCTGTTCTTATCAGTTTAATATCTGATATGTCCTCTATAAGGGGACAACATATTAAATGGATTTTTAGCACCGGGAGCTGAAAAAGGGGCTTGCCCCGTTCACTCCACGCATCGACCCGGTATTGCAGTGCCGCCGGGAACGGTGCACCCATCTCCTGCCTTGTGAAAAAGCAAATACCGACACAAACAGAGAGTCGGGGTCAAACCCTCTGCTGACTGCCTGACGTCCCTCGCCGAGCCTCATCTGGGCTCCCGCTCTCAAATGACTGTGTATCATCCGTGACCACTGGGGTGGGGGCAGAGCGCAGCTCAGCATCAACAGCCAGATGAAGCCACCCAAAAAAATGCAGCCAGATTCGCACTTTTGACTCGCAGACAGATAGGGAACATTGCCCTAATGCCAACCGGTACGTACGGTTAAACGTGCCCTGCACTTTCGCTCCCCTCGTCACAGAGAGTCCGCAAGGGCCTGAGTGTTTGGGACATTTGGTAGCCTGTGTCCAAAAGCCAGGCCTTCATTTCTCCGCGATCCCATTGGATAGAGCCTGTGCTAATGTGGGGAGGGCTAGGGGAATGTGCGTGGCCTGGTATTTGGGACTCCACAAGCAGAGTGAGGCTTACCATGAGGGTAGTGACCGGGGCGACTAGGCTCCTCGGCCGCTCTCCTGGAGAGGCCTGTACTTACTCGGGTTTCTCTTCATCACGTACAAGCCTTTCGCCTTTTACTAAAGACTTCCGTGGAGAGGAACACCAATGAGTTAAAACTATTTTTGGCAGGCTCTGCCGTGTGGCTGAGCCTCGTGCGTTTGTGAAAAGCAACAAGAAGCTGTCCTTAACAAGATTTAGGCTGCCACCTTGTCGGCTTGGGAGGAGGCGCTGAGAAGCAGCCATTGTTATGCGCGCTTGAAACGACTGCGCCAGGACAAGGGAGAGCTGTTCCAGAATGTGGCCTCTGGAAGCAAACAGCCAGGGCTCATCGCTTCTCGGCCTTTTGGCTAAGATCAAGTGTAGTATCTGTTCTTATCAGTTTAATATCTGATATGTCCTCTATAAGGGGACAACATATTAAATGGATTTTTAGCACCGGGAGCTGAAAAAGGGGCTTGCCCCGTTCACTCCACGCATCGACCCGGTATTGCAGTGCCGCCGGGAACGGTGCACCCATCTCCTGCCTTGTGAAAAAGCAAATACCGACACAAACAGAGAGTCGGGGTCAAACCCTCTGCTGACTGCCTGACGTCCCTCGCCGAGCCTCATCTGGGCTCCCGCTCTCAAATGACTGTGTATCATCCGTGACCACTGGGGTGGGGGCAGAGGGCAGCTCAGCATCAACAGCCAGATGAAGCCACCCAAAAAAATGCAGCCAGATTCGCACTTTTGACTCGCAGACAGATAGGGAACATTGCCCTAATGCCAACCGGTACGTACGGTTAAACGTGCCCTGCACTTTCGCTCCCCTCGTCACAGAGAGTCCGCAAGGGCCTGAGTGTTTGGGACATTTGGTAGCCTGTGTCCAAAAGCCAGGCCTTCATTTCTCCGCGATCCCATTGGATAGAGCCTGTGCTAATGTGGGGAGGGCTAGGGGAATGTGCGTGGCCTGGTATTTGGGACTCCACAAGCAGAGTGAGGCTTACCGTGAGGGTAGTGACCGGGGCGACTAGGCTCCTCGGCCGCTCTCCTGGAGAGGCCTGTACTTACTCGGGTTTCTCTTCATCACGTACAAGCCTTTCGCCTTTTACTAAAGACTTCCGTGGAGAGGAACACCAATGAGTTAAAACTATTTTTGGCAGGCTCTGCCGTGTGGCTGAGCCTCGTGCGTTTGTGAAAAGCAACAAGAAGCTGTCCTTAACAAGATTTAGGCTGCCACCTTGTCGGCTTGGGAGGAGGCGCTGAGAAGCAGCCATTGTTATGCGCGCTTGAAACGACTGCGCCAGGACAAGGGAGAGCTGTTCCAGAATGTGGCCTCTGGAAGCAAACAGCCAGGGCTCATCGCTTCTCGGCCTTTTGGCTAAGATCAAGTGTAGTATCTGTTCTTATCAGTTTAATATCTGATATGTCCTCTATAAGGGGACAACATATTAAATGGATTTTTAGCACCGGGAGCTGAAAAAGGGGCTTGCCCCGTTCACTCCACGCATCGACCCGGTATTGCAGTGCCGCCGGGAACGGTGCACCCATCTCCTGCCTTGTGAAAAAGCAAATACCGACACAAACAGAGAGTCGGGGTCAAACCCTCTGCTGACTGCCTGACGTCCCTCGCCGAGCCTCATCTGGGCTCCCGCTCTCAAATGACTGTGTATCATCCGTGACCACTGGGGTGGGGGCAGAGCGCAGCTCAGCATCAACAGCCAGATGAAGCCACCCAAAAAAATTCAGCCAGATTCGCACTTTTGACTCGCAGACAGATAGGGAACATTGCCCTAATGCCAACCGGTACGTACGGTTAAACGTGCCCTGCACTTTCGCTCCCCTCGTCACAGAGAGCCCGCAAGGGCCTGAGTGTTTGGGACATTTGGTAGCCTGTGTCCAAAAGCCAGGCCTTCATTTCTCCGCGATCCCATTGGATAGAGCCTGTGCTAATGTGGGGAGGGCTAGGGGAATGTGCGTGGCCTGGTATTTGGGACTCCACAAGCAGAGTGAGGCTTACCGTGAGGGTAGTGACCGGGGCGACTAGGCTCCTCGGCCGCTCTCCTGGAGAGGCCTGTACTTACTCGGGTTTCTCTTCATCACGTACAAGCCTTTCGCCTTTTACTAAAGACTTCCGTGGAGAGGAACACCAATGAGTTAAAACTATTTTTGGCAGGCTCTGCCGTGTGGCTGAGCCTCGTGCGTTTGTGAAAAGCAACAAGAAGCTGTCCTTAACAAGATTTAGGCTGCCACCTTGTCGGCTTGGGAGGAGGCGCTGAGAAGCAGCCATTGTTATGCGCGCTTGAAACGACTGCGCCAGGACAAGGGAGAGCTGTTCCAGAATGTGGCCTCTGGAAGCAAACAGCCAGGGCTCATCGCTTCTCGGCCTTTTGGCTAAGATCAAGTGTAGTATCTGTTCTTATCAGTTTAATATCTGATATGTCCTCTATAAGGGGACAACATATTAAATGGATTTTTAGCACCGGGAGCTGAAAAAGGGGCTTGCCCCGTTCACTCCACGCATCGACCCGGTATTGCAGTGCCGCCGGGAACGGTGCACCCATCTCCTGCCTTGTGAAAAAGCAAATACCGACACAAACAGAGAGTCGGGGTCAAACCCTCTGCTGACTGCCTGACGTCCCTCGCCGAGCCTCATCTGGGCTCCCGCTCTCAAATGACTGTGTATCATCCGTGACCACTGGGGTGGGGGCAGAGCGCAGCTCAGCATCAACAGCCAGATGAAGCCACCCAAAAAAATGCAGCCAGATTCGCACTTTTGACTCGCAGACAGATAGGGAACATTGCCCTAATGCCAACCGGTACGTACGGTTAAACGTGCCCTGCACTTTCGCTCCCCTCGTCACAGAGAGTCCGCAAGGGCCTGAGTGTTTGGGACATTTGATAGCCTGTGTCCAAAAGCCAGGCCTTCATTTCTCCGCGATCCCATTGGATAGAGCCTGTGCTAATGTGGGGAGGGCTAGGGGAATGTGCGTGGCCTGGTATTTGGGACTCCACAAGCAGAGTGAGGCTTACCGTGAGGGTAGTGACCGGGGCGACTAGGCTCCTCGGCCGCTCTCCTGGAGAGGCCTGTACTTACTCGGGTTTCTCTTCATCACGTACAAGCCTTTCGCCTTTTACTAAAGACTTCCGTGGAGAGGAACACCAATGAGTTAAAACTATTTTTGGCAGGCTCTGCCGTGTGGCTGAGCCTCGTGCGTTTGTGAAAAGCAACAAGAAGCTGTCCTTAACAAGATTTAGGCTGCCACCTTGTCGGCTTGGGAGGAGGCGCTGAGAAGCAGCCATTGTTATGCGCGCTTGAAACGACTGCGCCAGGACAAGGGAGAGCTGTTCCAGAATGTGGCCTCTGGAAGCAAACAGCCAGGGCTCATCGCTTCTCGGCCTTTTGGCTAAGATCAAGTGTAGTATCTGTTCTTATCAGTTTAATATCTGATATGTCCTCTATAAGGGGACAACATATTAAATGGATTTTTAGCACCGGGAGCTGAAAAAGGGGCTTGCCCCGTTCACTCCACGCATCGACCCGGTATTGCAGTGCCGCCGGGAACGGTGCACCCATCTCCTGCCTTGTGAAAAAGCAAATACCGACACAAACAGAGAGTCGGGGTCAAACCCTCTGCTGACTGCCTGACGTCCCTCGCCGAGCCTCATCTGGGCTCCCGCTCTCAAATGACTGTGTATCATCCGTGACCACTGGGGTGGGGGCAGAGCGCAGCTCAGCATCAACAGCCAGATGAAGCCACCCAAAAAAATGCAGCCAGATTCGCACTTTTGACTCGCAGACAGATAGGGAACATTGCCCTAATGCCAACCGGTACGTACGGTTAAACGTGCCCTGCACTTTCGCTCCCCTCGTCACAGAGAGTCCGCAAGGGCCTGAGTGTTTGGGACATTTGATAGCCTGTGTCCAAAAGCCAGGCCTTCATTTCTCCGCGATCCCATTGGATAGAGCCTGTGCTAATGTGGGGAGGGCTAGGGGAATGTGCGTGGCCTGGTATTTGGGACTCCACAAGCAGAGTGAGGCTTACCGTGAGGGTAGTGACCGGGGCGACTAGGCTCCTCGGCCGCTCTCCTGGAGAGGCCTGTACTTACTCGGGTTTCTCTTCATCACGTACAAGCCTTTCGCCTTTTACTAAAGACTTCCGTGGAGAGGAACACCAATGAGTTAAAACTATTTTTGGCAGGCTCTGCCGTGTGGCTGAGCCTCGTGCGTTTGTGAAAAGCAACAAGAAGCTGTCCTTAACAAGATTTAGGCTGCCACCTTGTCGGCTTGGGAGGAGGCGCTGAGAAGCAGCCATTGTTATGCGCGCTTGAAACGACTGCGCCAGGACAAGGGAGAGCTGTTCCAGAATGTGGCCTCTGGAAGCAAACAGCCAGGGCTCATCGCTTCTCGGCCTTTTGGCTAAGATCAAGTGTAGTATCTGTTCTTATCAGTTTAATATCTGATATGTCCTCTATAAGGGGACAACATATTAAATGGATTTTTAGCACCGGGAGCTGAAAAAGGGGCTTGCCCCGTTCACTCCACGCATCGACCCGGTATTGCAGTGCCGCCGGGAACGGTGCACCCATCTCCTGCCTTGTGAAAAAGCAAATACCGACACAAACAGAGAGTCGGGGTCAAACCCTCTGCTGACTGCCTGACGTCCCTCGCCGAGCCTCATCTGGGCTCCCGCTCTCAAATGACTGTGTATCATCCGTGACCACTGGGGTGGGGGCAGAGGGCAGCTCAGCATCAATAGCCAGATGAAGCCACCCAAAAAAATGCAGCCAGATTCGCACTTTTGACTCGCAGACAGATAGGGAACATTGCCCTAATGCCAACCGGTACGTACGGTTAAACGTGCCCTGCACTTTCGCTCCCCTCGTCACAGAGAGTCCGCAAGGGCCTGAGTGTTTGGGACATTTGATAGCCTGTGTCCAAAAGCCAGGCCTTCATTTCTCCGCGATCCCATTGGATAGAGCCTGTGCTAATGTGGGGAGGGCTAGGGGAATGTGCGTGGCCTGGTATTTGGGACTCCACAAGCAGAGTGAGGCTTACCGTGAGGGTAGTGACCGGGGCGACTAGGCTCCTCGGCCGCTCTCCTGGAGAGGCCTGTACTTACTCGGGTTTCTCTTCATCACGTACAAGCCTTTCGCCTTTTACTAAAGACTTCCGTGGAGAGGAACACCAATGAGTTAAAACTATTTTTGGCAGGCTCTGCCGTGTGGCTGAGCCTCGTGCGTTTGTGAAAAGCAACAAGAAGCTGTCCTTAACAAGATTTAGGCTGCCACCTTGTCGGCTTGGGAGGAGGCGCTGAGAAGCAGCCATTGTTATGCGCGCTTGAAACGACTGCGCCAGGACAAGGGAGAGCTGTTCCAGAATGTGGCCTCTGGAAGCAAACAGCCAGGGCTCATCGCTTCTCGGCCTTTTGGCTAAGATCAAGTGTAGTATCTGTTCTTATCAGTTTAATATCTGATATGTCCTCTATAAGGGGACAACATATTAAATGGATTTTTAGCACCGGGAGCTGAAAAAGGGGCTTGCCCCGTTCACTCCACGCATCGACCCGGTATTGCAGTGCCGCCGGGAACGGTGCACCCATCTCCTGCCTTGTGAAAAAGCAAATACCGACACAAACAGAGAGTCGGGGTCAAACCCTCTGCTGACTGCCTGACGTCCCTCGCCGAGCCTCATCTGGGCTCCCGCTCTCAAATGACTGTGTATCATCCGTGACCACTGGGGTGGGGGCAGAGGGCAGCTCAGCATCAACAGCCAGATGAAGCCACCCAAAAAAATGCAGCCAGATTCGCACTTTTGACTCGCAGACAGATAGGGAACATTGCCCTAATGCCAACCGGTACGTACGGTTAAACGTGCCCTGCACTTTCGCTCCCCTCGTCACAGAGAGTCCGCAAGGGCCTGAGTGTTTGGGACATTTGGTAGCCTGTGTCCAAAAGCCAGGCCTTCATTTCTCCGCGATCCCATTGGATAGAGCCTGTGCTAATGTGGGGAGGGCTAGGGGAATGTGCGTGGCCTGGTATTTGGGACTCCACAAGCAGAGTGAGGCTTACCGTGAGGGTAGTGACCGGGGCGACTAGGCTCCTCGGCCGCTCTCCTGGAGAGGCCTGTACTTACTCGGGTTTCTCTTCATCACGTACAAGCCTTTCGCCTTTTACTAAAGACTTCCGTGGAGAGGAACACCAATGAGTTAAAACTATTTTTGGCAGGCTCTGCCGTGTGGCTGAGCCTCGTGCGTTTGTGAAAAGCAACAAGAAGCTGTCCTTAACAAGATTTAGGCTGCCACCTTGTCGGCTTGGGAGGAGGCGCTGAGAAGCAGCCATTGTTATGCGCGCTTGAAACGACTGCGCCAGGACAAGGGAGAGCTGTTCCAGAATGTGGCCTCTGGAAGCAAACAGCCAGGGCTCATCGCTTCTCGGCCTTTTGGCTAAGATCAAGTGTAGTATCTGTTCTTATCAGGAATACAGGAATGTGGCCTGCCATTTTTAAACCACTACAGAGAGTGGGAGGAGCTATGGCCACAAACATCGATGTGGAGCGGATCAAACGCAAACAGAAATGACGGAGTGGCCATTTTAATCAAAAACCCACTGGTTTTGGTGAAGGGCAGCACTGTGGTGAGAGATGGTCGGGCACTTTTAGCACACCTGACTTTTATGGGAAAAGATTTTAACGTCTTAAATATTTATGGCTTTAACGACAGAAATGACAGGTATGATCTTTTAGAAGACTTGCAGTTCCACATGCTAGGTAGGGCACCTTTAGTTGTAGGGGGAGATTTTAATTGTATTTTAAGCAGGAATGATAGGAAGAGAGCAGGTGAAGATTTTAAAGTGGACAAAACCTCAGTTTTATTTCAGGGCATATGCAGGGATTTTAAACTTCTGGACTGTTTTAAAACCATGCATCCCAGAGAAGAGGGCTTCACCTGGTTTAGTGGTGATGGCACCCGAGCCTCTCGCATTGATTACATTTTATCACGTGATTGCCCACCAACTGATGCTAGATTGACACCTGTTTTCTTTTCAGACCACGCAATGCTCTCCTGCACTCTCTCACTCTCTTCGGGTGTGACATCAGGAAGCGGCCTGTGGAAGCTCAACTGCTCCCTTTTAGAAGATAGGGAGTTAGGTAGACAGTATAGAGAGCAGTACCAAGAGTGGCAGACCCTTCAAGACTTCTACGATACACGTGCACACTGGTGGGAAATGGTGAAAGCAAGGACCCAGACTTTCTTTAGACAGGCAGGCAAGAAAAAAAAAGACAGGGACAACAGACGCATGTTGGGACTGCAGAAACGACTCCAGCGGTATTTTAAACTAAACCAACAGGGGATGGATTTTAATGAAGAAATCAAACAAATTAAAACCCAGATGTCAGCCTCAGCAGAAATTAAAAGCAAGGGTGTCATTTTGAGAAGCAAGGAGAGGGAAATAGAGGAAGGAGAGAAGTGCACAAGATACTTTTTTAAGAAAATTATGAATAAAGGGGGGAGTATTTTTAGACTAAGAAAAGAAAATGGGTGCATAGCTGACACCACAGAGGAAATCATAGAAACTGTCGGACATTTTTATAGAGAACTATACAAAGAAAAACACGTTAAGTGGGACACCATGACTGAAGTCTTAGAAGTTATTGACCAAGCAGTAAATGACAGTGAGCTTTTAACCCAAGATTTTAACATTCTCGAGTTAAATAAATGTCTCAAGTCTTTTAAGGCAGGTAAGTCTCCAGGAGAAGATGGGCTCCCTCTGGAATTTTATGTGACGTTCTGGGACATTTTAGCACCTGACTTGCTTGCTGTTTTTATGGATTTTGAAAAACTTGACCGACTTCCTGACAGTTTTAGAGTAGGGATAGTGACTCTCCTTCACAAAGACAAAGACAAGACAGATTTGAAGAACTGGAGACCCATTACACTTTTAAATTTTGATTGTAAACTTTTTAGTAAGGTTTTAGCATCCCGCATGTCTTTGTTTTTAGAAGACCTGATTCACCCTGATCAAGCCTGTGCTGTCCCGGGGAGGAAGATCACCGACAGCCTCGTACTGATCCGAGACACCATCTGTTATGCGAGAGACAGAAACATCCGGCTAGTTGTCCTAAATTTAGATTTTGAGAAAGCCTTTGATCGGATCTCGCACCAGTACCTTTTCCAGGTGCTGCAAAAAATGGGGTTTCCAAGAAGGTTTATAGCCTGGGTGAGAATGCTGTACCAGGGCATTACCAGCAAATTCACTGTTAACGGGCATCTTACAGAAGCAGTGGATATAAACTGCGGTGTCCGTCAGGGTTGTCCGTTATCTGCCCTCCTCTATGTTCTCTGCATAGAACCACTGGCACAGATCTTGAGAAGGGACCAACAAATCAATGGGGTTGGAGCCCCAGGGAGCGGGGGACTGGAGACAAAGTGTTTTTTATACATGGACGACGTGAACATTTTATGCACTGACCTTTTATCTGTCAACAGGACGCTGGACTTGACTGACTGGTTTGGACGGGCCTCTGGGTCAAAACTCAACAGAGGCAAGACCCAAGCCCACTTTTATGGACCGTGGACAGCGACTGAGATGACAGGACTCCCCCTGACTGTGACCCAGACAGACCAAAAGATACTTGGGATCAAATTTGATAGGGAGGGGGGAGGGAAAACAAATTGGCCAGACATTGTAGGGAAAGTCAGGCAGAGACTAGGGTACTGGAGACTTAGAAGACTGACAATGGAAGGAAAGGTTTTAATCATCAAAGCTGTGATTTTACCTTTGCTTTTACTCATCAGTTCTGTTTTTTTCCCACCTAGAAGAGTGCTTTTAGACTTGGAAAGAGCCATCTTTTATTTCCTGTGGGGCTCCAAGTGGGAACGTCTGAGGAGATATGTGATGAAGAAGCCGAAGGAGAAAGGAGGAAAAGGAGTCCCGGACCTGTACTTGTTTTTAGGGAGCAGATACACAGCACTACACATCACAACCGCCACAGCCCCATCCAGAAACCCCAAAACAACAGCAATGACACGGTTCTGGATGGGGTCCTACCTCAGACGATTAAAAATTTTACCCAATGATCTTAAAGTACCTGTGTCTTTTAACCTGCCACCAACCTACGCTTTTATCCAGACATTTTTAAGGCATTTTAACCTTGAGCAGGAGGAGTTGAAAGTTTTAACCAACCACCGTTCTGTCATTTCTGTTGTGCAGGAGCAGGAACCAGTGAGTCCAGTGCGCGGGCTCGCATTGGGCGAGCCTTCAGCAGTATGGTGCAACGTGAACCATTCCGCTCTTCCAAACAGACTCCGGGACCTGTCATGGATGGTGGCTCACGAGATCCTCCCAGTCAGGTCCGTAATGCACTCCCGGGGCTTGTCCACACATTCAACTTGTCCCCGACCAGGTTGTGGCGCGCCCGAGTCGGTGAGGCATTTGCTCTGGGAGTGCAGCGCTGCCGTAGAACAGTGGGCAACGGCCGGCTCCTTGCAATTCCCGTACTTGCCAGCAAGGGAGGTCCTTACAGCACAGCTGGTGCTGTATGGGGTGGGCCAAAAACAATTGCCAGCATGCGACTTCCCCAAGCAGTGGCTTACCCTAGCCGCCATAAAAGACGCCATATGGACCTCCAGAAACTTGCTGGCAAGGAAGCACATGCAGATCCCCCCCGTGGCTGCGATCCGGATGGCCGCAGCGACGGTCCAAGCAGCCGAAGCTGCAGGCGGCAGGCCAAGGACACAGCCACAAAGAAGAATCGCATTTGTGCCCATTCGGACGAAGGAGCCGGAGCCACACAAAAGAAGTTCAAAGCAGCGGCGGCCTGACTCTCCGGGTGAGGCAGGTGGGAAGGAGCAACAGGGCGAAGGTCTCCTCTGAGCACCAAGAAAGGATTCCGAGAGACCAAATCTGTTTGGGAGAGCGGAATGACTTATCCTTGGTAGGGAATCACTATGCTCCTGCACAGCAATGGAGTTGGAAGGGAGGATTTTTACCGAAGCACTCCCCATTTGTTTTTGTTTTTTTTGTTTTTTTTTAAAGACATTTTAAAATGGACACTCAAAACACACAGACATGCACAAAATGTATAATTTTTAACTTGTGAGAAATCTCATCTGTAATACCTCTGACGACAGTGTTTTGAATATTTAAATATGGTCTTACCTGTTGCACCATTGTATTGATTGATTTCTTGTATTTTAAAAGGTAATTTGTATGTCTTAACTCTGGGTTTTATGTGAAATTACTATGAAATGAGTGTCAATAAATATTTTCGAAAGAAAAAAAAATCTGTTCTTATCAGTTTAATATCTGATATGTCCTCTATAAGGGGACAACATATTAAATGGATTTTTAGCACCGGGAGCTGAAAAAGGGGCTTGCCCCGTTCACTCCACGCATCGACCCGGTATTGCAGTGCCGCCGGGAACGGTGCACCCATCTCCTGCCTTGTGAAAAAGCAAATACCGACACAAACAGAGAGTCGGGGTCAAACCCTCTGCTGACTGCCTGACGTCCCTCGCCGAGCCTCATCTGGGCTCCCGCTCTCAAATGACTGTGTATCATCCGTGACCACTGGGGTGGGGGCAGAGCGCAGCTCAGCATCAACAGCCAGATGAAGCCACCCAAAAAAATGCAGCCAGATTCGCACTTTTGACTCGCAGACAGATAGGGAACATTGCCCTACTGCCACCGGTACGTACGGTTAAACGTGCCCTGCACTTTCGCTCCCCTCGTCACAGAGAGTCCGCAAGGGCCTGAGTGTTTGGGACACTTGGTAGCCTGTGTCCAAAAGCCAGGCCTTCATTTCTCCGCGATCCCATTGGATAGAGCCTGTGCTAATGTGGGGAGGGCTAGGGGAATGTGCGTGGCCTGGTATTTGGGACTCCACAAGCAGAGTGAGGCTTACCGTGAGGGTAGTGACCGGGGCGACTAGGCTCGTCGGCCGCTCTCCTGGAGAGGCCTGTACTTACTCGGGTTTCTCTTCATCACGTACAAGCCTTTCGCCTTTTACTAAAGACTTCCGTGGAGAGGAACACCAATGAGTTAAAACTATTTTTGGCAGGCTCTGCCGTGTGGCTGAGCCTCGTGCGTTTGTGAAAAGCAACAAGGAGCTGTCCTTAACAAGATTTAGGCTGCCACCTTGTCGGCTTGGGAGGAGGCGCTGAGAAGCAGCCATTGTTATGCGCGCTTGAAACGACTGCGCCAGGACAAGGGAGAGCTGTTCCAGAATGTGGCCTCTGGAAGCAAACAGCCAGGGCTCATCGCTTCTCGGCCTTTTGGCTAAGATCAAGTGTAGTATCTGTTCTTATCAGTTTAATATCTGATATGTCCTCTATAAGGGGACAACATATTAAATGGATTTTTAGCACCGGGAGCTGAAAAAGGGGCTTGCCCCGTTCACTCCACGCATCGACCCGGTATTGCAGTGCCGCCGGGAACGGTGCACCCATCTCCTGCCTTGTGAAAAAGCAAATACCGACACAAACAGAGAGTCGGGGTCAAACCCTCTGCTGACTGCCTGACGTCCCTCGCCGAGCCTCATCTGGGCTCCCGCTCTCAAATGACTGTGTATCATCCGTGACCACTGGGGTGGGGGCAGAGCGCAGCTCAGCATCAACAGCCAGATGAAGCCACCCAAAAAAATGCAGCCAGATTCGCACTTTTGACTCGCAGACAGATAGGGAACATTGCCCTACTGCCACCGGTACGTACGGTTAAACGTGCCCTGCACTTTCGCTCCCCTCGTCACAGAGAGTCCGCAAGGGCCTGAGTGTTTGGGACACTTGGTAGCCTGTGTCCAAAAGCCAGGCCTTCATTTCTCCGCGATCCCATTGGATAGAGCCTGTGCTAATGTGGGGAGGGCTAGGGGAATGTGCGTGGCCTGGTATTTGGGACTCCACAAGCAGAGTGAGGCTTACCGTGAGGGTAGTGACCGGGGCGACTAGGCTCCTCGGCCGCTCTCCTGGAGAGGCCTGTACTTACTCGGGTTTCTCTTCATCACGTACAAGCCTTTCGCCTTTTACTAAAGACTTCCGTGGAGAGGAACACCAATGAGTTAAAACTATTTTTGGCAGGCTCTGCCGTGTGGCTGAGCCTCGTGCGTTTGTGAAAAGCAACAAGAAGCTGTCCTTAACAAGATTTAGGCTGCCACCTTGTCGGCTTGGGAGGAGGCGCTGAGAAGCAGCCATTGTTATGCGCGCTTGAAACGACTGCGCCAGGACAAGGGAGAGCTGTTCCAGAATGTGGCCTCTGGAAGCAAACAGCCAGGGCTCATCGCTTCTCGGCCTTTTGGCTAAGATCAAGTGTAGTATCTGTTCTTATCAGTTTAATATCTGATATGTCCTCTATAAGGGGACAACATATTAAATGGATTTTTAGCACCGGGAGCTGAAAAAGGGGCTTGCCCCGTTCACTCCACGCATCGACCCGGTATTGCAGTGCCGCCGGGAACGGTGCACCCATCTCCTGCCTTGTGAAAAAGCAAATACCGACACAAACAGAGAGTCGGGGTCAAACCCTCTGCTGACTGCCTGACGTCCCTCGCCGAGCCTCATCTGGGCTCCCGCTCTCAAATGACTGTGTATCATCCGTGACCACTGGGGTGGGGGCAGAGGGCAGCTCAGCATCAACAGCCAGATGAAGCCACCCAAAAAAATGCAGCCAGATTCGCACTTTTGACTCGCAGACAGATAGGGAACATTGCCCTAATGCCAACCGGTACGTACGGTTAAACGTGCCCTGCACTTTCGCTCCCCTCGTCACAGAGAGTCCGCAAGGGCCTGAGTGTTTGGGACATTTGGTAGCCTGTGTCCAAAAGCCAGGCCTTCATTTCTCCGCGATCCCATTGGATAGAGCCTGTGCTAATGTGGGGAGGGCTAGGGGAATGTGCGTGGCCTGGTATTTGGGACTCCACAAGCAGAGTGAGGCTTACCGTGAGGGTAGTGACCGGGGCGACTAGGCTCCTCGGCCGCTCTCCTGGAGAGGCCTGTACTTACTCGGGTTTCTCTTCATCACGTACAAGCCTTTCGCCTTTTATTAAAGACTTCCGTGGAGAGGAACACCAATGAGTTAAAACTATTTTTGGCAGGCTCTGCCGTGTGGCTGAGCCTCGTGCGTTTGTGAAAAGCAACAAGAAGCTGTCCTTAACAAGATTTAGGCTGCCACCTTGTCGGCTTGGGAGGAGGCGCTGAGAAGCAGCCATTGTTATGCGCGCTTGAAACGACTGCGCCAGGACAAGGGAGAGCTGTTCCAGAATGTGGCCTCTGGAAGCAAACAGCCAGGGCTCATCGCTTCTCGGCCTTTTGGCTAAGATCAAGTGTAGTATCTGTTCTTATCAGTTTAATATCTGATATGTCCTCTATAAGGGGACAACATATTAAATGGATTTTTAGCACCGGGAGCTGAAAAAGGGGCTTGCCCCGTTCACTCCACGCATCGACCCGGTATTGCAGTGCCGCCGGGAACGGTGCACCCATCTCCTGCCTTGTGAAAAAGCAAATACCGACACAAACAGAGAGTCGGGGTCAAACCCTCTGCTGACTGCCTGACGTCCCTCGCCGAGCCTCATCTGGGCTCCCGCTCTCAAATGACTGTGTATCATCCGTGACCACTGGGGTGGGGGCAGAGCGCAGCTCAGCATCAACAGCCAGATGAAGCCACCCAAAAAAATGCAGCCAGATTCGCACTTTTGACTCGCAGACAGATAGGGAACATTGCCCTACTGCCACCGGTACGTACGGTTAAACGTGCCCTGCACTTTCGCTCCCCTCGTCACAGAGAGTCCGCAAGGGCCTGAGTGTTTGGGACACTTGGTAGCCTGTGTCCAAAAGCCAGGCCTTCATTTCTCCGCGATCCCATTGGATAGAGCCTGTGCTAATGTGGGGAGGGCTAGGGGAATGTGCGTGGCCTGGTATTTGGGACTCCACAAGCAGAGTGAGGCTTACCGTGAGGGTAGTGACCGGGGCGACTAGGCTCGTCGGCCGCTCTCCTGGAGAGGCCTGTACTTACTCGGGTTTCTCTTCATCACGTACAAGCCTTTCGCCTTTTACTAAAGACTTCCGTGGAGAGGAACACCAATGAGTTAAAACTATTTTTGGCAGGCTCTGCCGTGTGGCTGAGCCTCGTGCGTTTGTGAAAAGCAACAAGGAGCTGTCCTTAACAAGATTTAGGCTGCCACCTTGTCGGCTTGGGAGGAGGCGCTGAGAAGCAGCCATTGTTATGCGCGCTTGAAACGACTGCGCCAGGACAAGGGAGAGCTGTTCCAGAATGTGGCCTCTGGAAGCAAACAGCCAGGGCTCATCGCTTCTCGGCCTTTTGGCTAAGATCAAGTGTAGTATCTGTTCTTATCAGTTTAATATCTGATATGTCCTCTATAAGGGGACAACATATTAAATGGATTTTTAGCACCGGGAGCTGAAAAAGGGGCTTGCCCCGTTCACTCCACGCATCGACCCGGTATTGCAGTGCCGCCGGGAACGGTGCACCCATCTCCTGCCTTGTGAAAAAGCAAATACCGACACAAACAGAGAGTCGGGGTCAAACCCTCTGCTGACTGCCTGACGTCCCTCGCCGAGCCTCATCTGGGCTCCCGCTCTCAAATGACTGTGTATCATCCGTGACCACTGGGGTGGGGGCAGAGCGCAGCTCAGCATCAACAGCCAGATGAAGCCACCCAAAAAAATGCAGCCAGATTCGCACTTTTGACTCGCAGACAGATAGGGAACATTGCCCTACTGCCACCGGTACGTACGGTTAAACGTGCCCTGCACTTTCGCTCCCCTCGTCACAGAGAGTCCGCAAGGGCCTGAGTGTTTGGGACACTTGGTAGCCTGTGTCCAAAAGCCAGGCCTTCATTTCTCCGCGATCCCATTGGATAGAGCCTGTGCTAATGTGGGGAGGGCTAGGGGAATGTGCGTGGCCTGGTATTTGGGACTCCACAAGCAGAGTGAGGCTTACCGTGAGGGTAGTGACCGGGGCGACTAGGCTCCTCGGCCGCTCTCCTGGAGAGGCCTGTACTTACTCGGGTTTCTCTTCATCACGTACAAGCCTTTCGCCTTTTACTAAAGACTTCCGTGGAGAGGAACACCAATGAGTTAAAACTATTTTTGGCAGGCTCTGCCGTGTGGCTGAGCCTCGTGCGTTTGTGAAAAGCAACAAGAAGCTGTCCTTAACAAGATTTAGGCTGCCACCTTGTCGGCTTGGGAGGAGGCGCTGAGAAGCAGCCATTGTTATGCGCGCTTGAAACGACTGCGCCAGGACAAGGGAGAGCTGTTCCAGAATGTGGCCTCTGGAAGCAAACAGCCAGGGCTCATCGCTTCTCGGCCTTTTGGCTAAGATCAAGTGTAGTATCTGTTCTTATCAGTTTAATATCTGATATGTCCTCTATAAGGGGACAACATATTAAATGGATTTTTAGCACCGGGAGCTGAAAAAGGGGCTTGCCCCGTTCACTCCACGCATCGACCCGGTATTGCAGTGCCGCCGGGAACGGTGCACCCATCTCCTGCCTTGTGAAAAAGCAAATACCGACACAAACAGAGAGTCGGGGTCAAACCCTCTGCTGACTGCCTGACGTCCCTCGCCGAGCCTCATCTGGGCTCCCGCTCTCAAATGACTGTGTATCATCCGTGACCACTGGGGTGGGGGCAGAGGGCAGCTCAGCATCAACAGCCAGATGAAGCCACCCAAAAAAATGCAGCCAGATTCGCACTTTTGACTCGCAGACAGATAGGGAACATTGCCCTAATGCCAACCGGTACGTACGGTTAAACGTGCCCTGCACTTTCGCTCCCCTCGTCACAGAGAGTCCGCAAGGGCCTGAGTGTTTGGGACATTTGGTAGCCTGTGTCCAAAAGCCAGGCCTTCATTTCTCCGCGATCCCATTGGATAGAGCCTGTGCTAATGTGGGGAGGGCTAGGGGAATGTGCGTGGCCTGGTATTTGGGACTCCACAAGCAGAGTGAGGCTTACCGTGAGGGTAGTGACCGGGGCGACTAGGCTCCTCGGCCGCTCTCCTGGAGAGGCCTGTACTTACTCGGGTTTCTCTTCATCACGTACAAGCCTTTCGCCTTTTATTAAAGACTTCCGTGGAGAGGAACACCAATGAGTTAAAACTATTTTTGGCAGGCTCTGCCGTGTGGCTGAGCCTCGTGCGTTTGTGAAAAGCAACAAGAAGCTGTCCTTAACAAGATTTAGGCTGCCACCTTGTCGGCTTGGGAGGAGGCGCTGAGAAGCAGCCATTGTTATGCGCGCTTGAAACGACTGCGCCAGGACAAGGGAGAGCTGTTCCAGAATGTGGCCTCTGGAAGCAAACAGCCAGGGCTCATCGCTTCTCGGCCTTTTGGCTAAGATCAAGTGTAGTATCTGTTCTTATCAGTTTAATATCTGATATGTCCTCTATAAGGGGACAACATATTAAATGGATTTTTAGCACCGGGAGCTGAAAAAGGGGCTTGCCCCGTTCACTCCACGCATCGACCCGGTATTGCAGTGCCGCCGGGAACGGTGCACCCATCTCCTGCCTTGTGAAAAAGCAAATACCGACACAAACAGAGAGTCGGGGTCAAACCCTCTGCTGACTGCCTGACGTCCCTCGCCGAGCCTCATCTGGGCTCCCGCTCTCAAATGACTGTGTATCATCCGTGACCACTGGGGTGGGGGCAGAGCGCAGCTCAGCATCAACAGCCAGATGAAGCCACCCAAAAAAATGCAGCCAGATTCGCACTTTTGACTCGCAGACAGATAGGGAACATTGCCCTACTGCCACCGGTACGTACGGTTAAACGTGCCCTGCACTTTCGCTCCCCTCGTCACAGAGAGTCCGCAAGGGCCTGAGTGTTTGGGACACTTGGTAGCCTGTGTCCAAAAGCCAGGCCTTCATTTCTCCGCGATCCCATTGGATAGAGCCTGTGCTAATGTGGGGAGGGCTAGGGGAATGTGCGTGGCCTGGTATTTGGGACTCCACAAGCAGAGTGAGGCTTACCGTGAGGGTAGTGACCGGGGCGACTAGGCTCGTCGGCCGCTCTCCTGGAGAGGCCTGTACTTACTCGGGTTTCTCTTCATCACGTACAAGCCTTTCGCCTTTTACTAAAGACTTCCGTGGAGAGGAACACCAATGAGTTAAAACTATTTTTGGCAGGCTCTGCCGTGTGGCTGAGCCTCGTGCGTTTGTGAAAAGCAACAAGGAGCTGTCCTTAACAAGATTTAGGCTGCCACCTTGTCGGCTTGGGAGGAGGCGCTGAGAAGCAGCCATTGTTATGCGCGCTTGAAACGACTGCGCCAGGACAAGGGAGAGCTGTTCCAGAATGTGGCCTCTGGAAGCAAACAGCCAGGGCTCATCGCTTCTCGGCCTTTTGGCTAAGATCAAGTGTAGTATCTGTTCTTATCAGTTTAATATCTGATATGTCCTCTATAAGGGGACAACATATTAAATGGATTTTTAGCACCGGGAGCTGAAAAAGGGGCTTGCCCCGTTCACTCCACGCATCGACCCGGTATTGCAGTGCCGCCGGGAACGGTGCACCCATCTCCTGCCTTGTGAAAAAGCAAATACCGACACAAACAGAGAGTCGGGGTCAAACCCTCTGCTGACTGCCTGACGTCCCTCGCCGAGCCTCATCTGGGCTCCCGCTCTCAAATGACTGTGTATCATCCGTGACCACTGGGGTGGGGGCAGAGCGCAGCTCAGCATCAACAGCCAGATGAAGCCACCCAAAAAAATGCAGCCAGATTCGCACTTTTGACTCGCAGACAGATAGGGAACATTGCCCTACTGCCACCGGTACGTACGGTTAAACGTGCCCTGCACTTTCGCTCCCCTCGTCACAGAGAGTCCGCAAGGGCCTGAGTGTTTGGGACACTTGGTAGCCTGTGTCCAAAAGCCAGGCCTTCATTTCTCCGCGATCCCATTGGATAGAGCCTGTGCTAATGTGGGGAGGGCTAGGGGAATGTGCGTGGCCTGGTATTTGGGACTCCACAAGCAGAGTGAGGCTTACCGTGAGGGTAGTGACCGGGGCGACTAGGCTCCTCGGCCGCTCTCCTGGAGAGGCCTGTACTTACTCGGGTTTCTCTTCATCACGTACAAGCCTTTCGCCTTTTACTAAAGACTTCCGTGGAGAGGAACACCAATGAGTTAAAACTATTTTTGGCAGGCTCTGCCGTGTGGCTGAGCCTCGTGCGTTTGTGAAAAGCAACAAGAAGCTGTCCTTAACAAGATTTAGGCTGCCACCTTGTCGGCTTGGGAGGAGGCGCTGAGAAGCAGCCATTGTTATGCGCGCTTGAAACGACTGCGCCAGGACAAGGGAGAGCTGTTCCAGAATGTGGCCTCTGGAAGCAAACAGCCAGGGCTCATCGCTTCTCGGCCTTTTGGCTAAGATCAAGTGTAGTATCTGTTCTTATCAGTTTAATATCTGATATGTCCTCTATAAGGGGACAACATATTAAATGGATTTTTAGCACCGGGAGCTGAAAAAGGGGCTTGCCCCGTTCACTCCACGCATCGACCCGGTATTGCAGTGCCGCCGGGAACGGTGCACCCATCTCCTGCCTTGTGAAAAAGCAAATACCGACACAAACAGAGAGTCGGGGTCAAACCCTCTGCTGACTGCCTGACGTCCCTCGCCGAGCCTCATCTGGGCTCCCGCTCTCAAATGACTGTGTATCATCCGTGACCACTGGGGTGGGGGCAGAGGGCAGCTCAGCATCAACAGCCAGATGAAGCCACCCAAAAAAATGCAGCCAGATTCGCACTTTTGACTCGCAGACAGATAGGGAACATTGCCCTAATGCCAACCGGTACGTACGGTTAAACGTGCCCTGCACTTTCGCTCCCCTCGTCACAGAGAGTCCGCAAGGGCCTGAGTGTTTGGGACATTTGATAGCCTGTGTCCAAAAGCCAGGCCTTCATTTCTCCGCGATCCCATTGGATAGAGCCTGTGCTAATGTGGGGAGGGCTAGGGGAATGTGCGTGGCCTGGTATTTGGGACTCCACAAGCAGAGTGAGGCTTACCGTGAGGGTAGTGACCGGGGCGACTAGGCTCCTCGGCCGCTCTCCTGGAGAGGCCTGTACTTACTCGGGTTTCTCTTCATCACGTACAAGCCTTTCGCCTTTTACTAAAGACTTCCGTGGAGAGGAACACCAATGAGTTAAAACTATTTTTGGCAGGCTCTGCCGTGTGGCTGAGCCTCGTGCGTTTGTGAAAAGCAACAAGAAGCTGTCCTTAACAAGATTTAGGCTGCCACCTTGTCGGCTTGGGAGGAGGCGCTAAGAAGCAGCCATTGTTATGCGCGCTTGAAACGACTGCGCCAGGACAAGGGAGAGCTGTTCCAGAATGTGGCCTCTGGAAGCAAACAGCCAGGGCTCATCGCTTCTCGGCCTTTTGGCTAAGATCAAGTGTAGTATCTGTTCTTATCAGTTTAATATCTGATATGTCCTCTATAAGGGGACAACATATTAAATGGATTTTTAGCACCGGGAGCTGAAAAAGGGGCTTGCCCCGTTCACTCCACGCATCGACCCGGTATTGCAGTGCCGCCGGGAACGGTGCACCCATCTCCTGCCTTGTGAAAAAGCAAATACCGACACAAACAGAGAGTCGGGGTCAAACCCTCTGCTGACTGCCTGACGTCCCTCGCCGAGCCTCATCTGGGCTCCCGCTCTCAAATGACTGTGTATCATCCGTGACCACTGGGGTGGGGGCAGAGCGCAGCTCAGCATCAACAGCCAGATGAAGCCACCCAAAAAAATGCAGCCAGATTCGCACTTTTGACTCGCAGACAGATAGGGAACATTGCCCTAATGCCAACCGGTACGTACGGTTAAACGTGCCCTGCACTTTCGCTCCCCTCGTCACAGAGAGTCCGCAAGGGCCTGAGTGTTTGGGACATTTGGTAGCCTGTGTCCAAAAGCCAGGCCTTCATTTCTCCGCGATCCCATTGGATAGAGCCTGTGCTAATGTGGGGAGGGCTAGGGGAATGTGCGTGGCCTGGTATTTGGGACTCCACAAGCAGAGTGAGGCTTACCGTGAGGGTAGTGACCGGGGCGACTAGGCTCCTCGGCCGCTCTCCTGGAGAGGCCTGTACTTACTCGGGTTTCTCTTCATCACGTACAAGCCTTTCGCCTTTTACTAAAGACTTCCGTGGAGAGGAACACCAATGAGTTAAAACTATTTTTGGCAGGCTCTGCCGTGTGGCTGAGCCTCGTGCGTTTGTGAAAAGCAACAAGAAGCTGTCCTTAACAAGATTTAGGCTGCCACCTTGTCGGCTTGGGAGGAGGCGCTGAGAAGCAGCCATTGTTATGCGCGCTTGAAACGACTGCGCCAGGACAAGGGAGAGCTGTTCCAGAATGTGGCCTCTGGAAGCAAACAGCCAGGGCTCATCGCTTCTCGGCCTTTTGGCTAAGATCAAGTGTAGTATCTGTTCTTATCAGTTTAATATCTGATATGTCCTCTATAAGGGGACAACATATTAAATGGATTTTTAGCACCGGGAGCTGAAAAAGGGGCTTGCCCCGTTCACTCCACGCATCGACCCGGTATTGCAGTGCCGCCGGGAACGGTGCACCCATCTCCTGCCTTGTGAAAAAGCAAATACCGACACAAACAGAGAGTCGGGGTCAAACCCTCTGCTGACTGCCTGACGTCCCTCGCCGAGCCTCATCTGGGCTCCCGCTCTCAAATGACTGTGTATCATCCGTGACCACTGGGGTGGGGGCAGAGCGCAGCTCAGCATCAACAGCCAGATGAAGCCACCCAAAAAAATGCAGCCAGATTCGCACTTTTGACTCGCAGACAGATAGGGAACATTGCCCTACTGCCACCGGTACGTACGGTTAAACGTGCCCTGCACTTTCGCTCCCCTCGTCACAGAGAGTCCGCAAGGGCCTGAGTGTTTGGGACATTTGGTAGCCTGTGTCCAAAAGCCAGGCCTTCATTTCTCCGCGATCCCATTGGATAGAGCCTGTGCTAATGTGGGGAGGGCTAGGGGAATGTGCGTGGCCTGGTATTTGGGACTCCACAAGCAGAGTGAGGCTTACCGTGAGGGTAGTGACCGGGGCGACTAGGCTCCTCGGCCGCTCTCCTGGAGAGGCCTGTACTTACTCGGGTTTCTCTTCATCACGTACAAGCCTTTCGCCTTTTACTAAAGACTTCCGTGGAGAGGAACACCAATGAGTTAAAACTATTTTTGGCAGGCTCTGCCGTGTGGCTGAGCCTCGTGCGTTTGTGAAAAGCAACAAGAAGCTGTCCTTAACAAGATTTAGGCTGCCACCTTGTCGGCTTGGGAGGAGGCGCTGAGAAGCAGCCATTGTTATGCGCGCTTGAAACGACTGCGCCAGGACAAGGGAGAGCTGTTCCAGAATGTGGCCTCTGGAAGCAAACAGCCAGGGCTCATCGCTTCTCGGCCTTTTGGCTAAGATCAAGTGTAGTATCTGTTCTTATCAGTTTAATATCTGATATGTCCTCTATAAGGGGACAACATATTAAATGGATTTTTAGCACCGGGAGCTGAAAAAGGGGCTTGCCCCGTTCACTCCACGCATCGACCCGGTATTGCAGTGCCGCCGGGAACGGTGCACCCATCTCCTGCCTTGTGAAAAAGCAAATACCGACACAAACAGAGAGTCGGGGTCAAACCCTCTGCTGACTGCCTGACGTCCCTCGCCGAGCCTCATCTGGGCTCCCGCTCTCAAATGACTGTGTATCATCCGTGACCACTGGGGTGGGGGCAGAGCGCAGCTCAGCATCAACAGCCAGATGAAGCCACCCAAAAAAATGCAGCCAGATTCGCACTTTTGACTCGCAGACAGATAGGGAACATTGCCCTACTGCCACCGGTACGTACGGTTAAACGTGCCCTGCACTTTCGCTCCCCTCGTCACAGAGAGTCCGCAAGGGCCTGAGTGTTTGGGACATTTGGTAGCCTGTGTCCAAAAGCCAGGCCTTCATTTCTCCGCGATCCCATTGGATAGAGCCTGTGCTAATGTGGGGAGGGCTAGGGGAATGTGCGTGGCCTGGTATTTGGGACTCCACAAGCAGAGTGAGGCTTACCGTGAGGGTAGTGACCGGGGCGACTAGGCTCCTCGGCCGCTCTCCTGGAGAGGCCTGTACTTACTCGGGTTTCTCTTCATCACGTACAAGCCTTTCGCCTTTTACTAAAGACTTCCGTGGAGAGGAACACCAATGAGTTAAAACTATTTTTGGCAGGCTCTGCCGTGTGGCTGAGCCTCGTGCGTTTGTGAAAAGCAACAAGAAGCTGTCCTTAACAAGATTTAGGCTGCCACCTTGTCGGCTTGGGAGGAGGCGCTGAGAAGCAGCCATTGTTATGCGCGCTTGAAACGACTGCGCCAGGACAAGGGAGAGCTGTTCCAGAATGTGGCCTCTGGAAGCAAACAGCCAGGGCTCATCGCTTCTCGGCCTTTTGGCTAAGATCAAGTGTAGTATCTGTTCTTATCAGTTTAATATCTGATATGTCCTCTATAAGGGGACAACATATTAAATGGATTTTTAGCACCGGGAGCTGAAAAAGGGGCTTGCCCCGTTCACTCCACGCATCGACCCGGTATTGCAGTGCCGCCGGGAACGGTGCACCCATCTCCTGCCTTGTGAAAAAGCAAATACCGACACAAACAGAGAGTCGGGGTCAAACCCTCTGCTGACTGCCTGACGTCCCTCGCCGAGCCTCATCTGGGCTCCCGCTCTCAAATGACTGTGTATCATCCGTGACCACTGGGGTGGGGGCAGAGCGCAGCTCAGCATCAACAGCCAGATGAAGCCACCCAAAAAAATGCAGCCAGATTCGCACTTTTGACTCGCAGACAGATAGGGAACATTGCCCTACTGCCACCGGTACGTACGGTTAAACGTGCCCTGCACTTTCGCTCCCCTCGTCACAGAGAGTCCGCAAGGGCCTGAGTGTTTGGGACACTTGGTAGCCTGTGTCCAAAAGCCAGGCCTTCATTTCTCCGCGATCCCATTGGATAGAGCCTGTGCTAATGTGGGGAGGGCTAGGGGAATGTGCGTGGCCTGGTATTTGGGACTCCACAAGCAGAGTGAGGCTTACCGTGAGGGTAGTGACCGGGGCGACTAGGCTCCTCGGCCGCTCTCCTGGAGAGGCCTGTACTTACTCGGGTTTCTCTTCATCACGTACAAGCCTTTCGCCTTTTACTAAAGACTTCCGTGGAGAGGAACACCAATGAGTTAAAACTATTTTTGGCAGGCTCTGCCGTGTGGCTGAGCCTCGTGCGTTTGTGAAAAGCAACAAGAAGCTGTCCTTAACAAGATTTAGGCTGCCACCTTGTCGGCTTGGGAGGAGGCGCTGAGAAGCAGCCATTGTTATGCGCGCTTGAAACGACTGCGCCAGGACAAGGGAGAGCTGTTCCAGAATGTGGCCTCTGGAAGCAAACAGCCAGGGCTCATCGCTTCTCGGCCTTTTGGCTAAGATCAAGTGTAGTATCTGTTCTTATCAGTTTAATATCTGATATGTCCTCTATAAGGGGACAACATATTAAATGGATTTTTAGCACCGGGAGCTGAAAAAGGGGCTTGCCCCGTTCACTCCACGCATCGACCCGGTATTGCAGTGCCGCCGGGAACGGTGCACCCATCTCCTGCCTTGTGAAAAAGCAAATACCGACACAAACAGAGAGTCGGGGTCAAACCCTCTGCTGACTGCCTGACGTCCCTCGCCGAGCCTCATCTGGGCTCCCGCTCTCAAATGACTGTGTATCATCCGTGACCACTGGGGTGGGGGCAGAGCGCAGCTCAGCATCAACAGCCAGATGAAGCCACCCAAAAAAATGCAGCCAGATTCGCACTTTTGACTCGCAGACAGATAGGGAACATTGCCCTACTGCCACCGGTACGTACGGTTAAACGTGCCCTGCACTTTCGCTCCCCTCGTCACAGAGAGTCCGCAAGGGCCTGAGTGTTTGGGACATTTGGTAGCCTGTGTCCAAAAGCCAGGCCTTCATTTCTCCGCGATCCCATTGGATAGAGCCTGTGCTAATGTGGGGAGGGCTAGGGGAATGTGCGTGGCCTGGTATTTGGGACTCCACAAGCAGAGTGAGGCTTACCGTGAGGGTAGTGACCGGGGCGACTAGGCTCCTCGGCCGCTCTCCTGGAGAGGCCTGTACTTACTCGGGTTTCTCTTCATCACGTACAAGCCTTTCGCCTTTTACTAAAGACTTCCGTGGAGAGGAACACCAATGAGTTAAAACTATTTTTGGCAGGCTCTGCCGTGTGGCTGAGCCTCGTGCGTTTGTGAAAAGCAACAAGAAGCTGTCCTTAACAAGATTTAGGCTGCCACCTTGTCGGCTTGGGAGGAGGCGCTGAGAAGCAGCCATTGTTATGCGCGCTTGAAACGACTGCGCCAGGACAAGGGAGAGCTGTTCCAGAATGTGGCCTCTGGAAGCAAACAGCCAGGGCTCATCGCTTCTCGGCCTTTTGGCTAAGATCAAGTGTAGTATCTGTTCTTATCAGTTTAATATCTGATATGTCCTCTATAAGGGGACAACATATTAAATGGATTTTTAGCACCGGGAGCTGAAAAAGGGGCTTGCCCCGTTCACTCCACGCATCGACCCGGTATTGCAGTGCCGCCGGGAACGGTGCACCCATCTCCTGCCTTGTGAAAAAGCAAATACCGACACAAACAGAGAGTCGGGGTCAAACCCTCTGCTGACTGCCTGACGTCCCTCGCCGAGCCTCATCTGGGCTCCCGCTCTCAAATGACTGTGTATCATCCGTGACCACTGGGGTGGGGGCAGAGCGCAGCTCAGCATCAACAGCCAGATGAAGCCACCCAAAAAAATGCAGCCAGATTCGCACTTTTGACTCGCAGACAGATAGGGAACATTGCCCTACTGCCACCGGTACGTACGGTTAAACGTGCCCTGCACTTTCGCTCCCCTCGTCACAGAGAGTCCGCAAGGGCCTGAGTGTTTGGGACATTTGGTAGCCTGTGTCCAAAAGCCAGGCCTTCATTTCTCCGCGATCCCATTGGATAGAGCCTGTGCTAATGTGGGGAGGGCTAGGGGAATGTGCGTGGCCTGGTATTTGGGACTCCACAAGCAGAGTGAGGCTTACCGTGAGGGTAGTGACCGGGGCGACTAGGCTCCTCGGCCGCTCTCCTGGAGAGGCCTGTACTTACTCGGGTTTCTCTTCATCACGTACAAGCCTTTCGCCTTTTACTAAAGACTTCCGTGGAGAGGAACACCAATGAGTTAAAACTATTTTTGGCAGGCTCTGCCGTGTGGCTGAGCCTCGTGCGTTTGTGAAAAGCAACAAGAAGCTGTCCTTAACAAGATTTAGGCTGCCACCTTGTCGGCTTGGGAGGAGGCGCTGAGAAGCAGCCATTGTTATGCGCGCTTGAAACGACTGCGCCAGGACAAGGGAGAGCTGTTCCAGAATGTGGCCTCTGGAAGCAAACAGCCAGGGCTCATCGCTTCTCGGCCTTTTGGCTAAGATCAAGTGTAGTATCTGTTCTTATCAGTTTAATATCTGATATGTCCTCTATAAGGGGACAACATATTAAATGGATTTTTAGCACCGGGAGCTGAAAAAGGGGCTTGCCCCGTTCACTCCACGCATCGACCCGGTATTGCAGTGCCGCCGGGAACGGTGCACCCATCTCCTGCCTTGTGAAAAAGCAAATACCGACACAAACAGAGAGTCGGGGTCAAACCCTCTGCTGACTGCCTGACGTCCCTCGCCGAGCCTCATCTGGGCTCCCGCTCTCAAATGACTGTGTATCATCCGTGACCACTGGGGTGGGGGCAGAGCGCAGCTCAGCATCAACAGCCAGATGAAGCCACCCAAAAAAATGCAGCCAGATTCGCACTTTTGACTCGCAGACAGATAGGGAACATTGCCCTACTGCCACCGGTACGTACGGTTAAACGTGCCCTGCACTTTCGCTCCCCTCGTCACAGAGAGTCCGCAAGGGCCTGAGTGTTTGGGACACTTGGTAGCCTGTGTCCAAAAGCCAGGCCTTCATTTCTCCGCGATCCCATTGGATAGAGCCTGTGCTAATGTGGGGAGGGCTAGGGGAATGTGCGTGGCCTGGTATTTGGGACTCCACAAGCAGAGTGAGGCTTACCGTGAGGGTAGTGACCGGGGCGACTAGGCTCCTCGGCCGCTCTCCTGGAGAGGCCTGTACTTACTCGGGTTTCTCTTCATCACGTACAAGCCTTTCGCCTTTTACTAAAGACTTCCGTGGAGAGGAACACCAATGAGTTAAAACTATTTTTGGCAGGCTCTGCCGTGTGGCTGAGCCTCGTGCGTTTGTGAAAAGCAACAAGAAGCTGTCCTTAACAAGATTTAGGCTGCCACCTTGTCGGCTTGGGAGGAGGCGCTGAGAAGCAGCCATTGTTATGCGCGCTTGAAACGACTGCGCCAGGACAAGGGAGAGCTGTTCCAGAATGTGGCCTCTGGAAGCAAACAGCCAGGGCTCATCGCTTCTCGGCCTTTTGGCTAAGATCAAGTGTAGTATCTGTTCTTATCAGTTTAATATCTGATATGTCCTCTATAAGGGGACAACATATTAAATGGATTTTTAGCACCGGGAGCTGAAAAAGGGGCTTGCCCCGTTCACTCCACGCATCGACCCGGTATTGCAGTGCCGCCGGGAACGGTGCACCCATCTCCTGCCTTGTGAAAAAGCAAATACCGACACAAACAGAGAGTCGGGGTCAAACCCTCTGCTGACTGCCTGACGTCCCTCGCCGAGCCTCATCTGGGCTCCCGCTCTCAAATGACTGTGTATCATCCGTGACCACTGGGGTGGGGGCAGAGCGCAGCTCAGCATCAACAGCCAGATGAAGCCACCCAAAAAAATGCAGCCAGATTCGCACTTTTGACTCGCAGACAGATAGGGAACATTGCCCTACTGCCACCGGTACGTACGGTTAAACGTGCCCTGCACTTTCGCTCCCCTCGTCACAGAGAGTCCGCAAGGGCCTGAGTGTTTGGGACATTTGGTAGCCTGTGTCCAAAAGCCAGGCCTTCATTTCTCCGCGATCCCATTGGATAGAGCCTGTGCTAATGTGGGGAGGGCTAGGGGAATGTGCGTGGCCTGGTATTTGGGACTCCACAAGCAGAGTGAGGCTTACCGTGAGGGTAGTGACCGGGGCGACTAGGCTCCTCGGCCGCTCTCCTGGAGAGGCCTGTACTTACTCGGGTTTCTCTTCATCACGTACAAGCCTTTCGCCTTTTACTAAAGACTTCCGTGGAGAGGAACACCAATGAGTTAAAACTATTTTTGGCAGGCTCTGCCGTGTGGCTGAGCCTCGTGCGTTTGTGAAAAGCAACAAGAAGCTGTCCTTAACAAGATTTAGGCTGCCACCTTGTCGGCTTGGGAGGAGGCGCTGAGAAGCAGCCATTGTTATGCGCGCTTGAAACGACTGCGCCAGGACAAGGGAGAGCTGTTCCAGAATGTGGCCTCTGGAAGCAAACAGCCAGGGCTCATCGCTTCTCGGCCTTTTGGCTAAGATCAAGTGTAGTATCTGTTCTTATCAGTTTAATATCTGATATGTCCTCTATAAGGGGACAACATATTAAATGGATTTTTAGCACCGGGAGCTGAAAAAGGGGCTTGCCCCGTTCACTCCACGCATCGACCCGGTATTGCAGTGCCGCCGGGAACGGTGCACCCATCTCCTGCCTTGTGAAAAAGCAAATACCGACACAAACAGAGAGTCGGGGTCAAACCCTCTGCTGACTGCCTGACGTCCCTCGCCGAGCCTCATCTGGGCTCCCGCTCTCAAATGACTGTGTATCATCCGTGACCACTGGGGTGGGGGCAGAGCGCAGCTCAGCATCAACAGCCAGATGAAGCCACCCAAAAAAATGCAGCCAGATTCGCACTTTTGACTCGCAGACAGATAGGGAACATTGCCCTACTGCCACCGGTACGTACGGTTAAACGTGCCCTGCACTTTCGCTCCCCTCGTCACAGAGAGTCCGCAAGGGCCTGAGTGTTTGGGACACTTGGTAGCCTGTGTCCAAAAGCCAGGCCTTCATTTCTCCGCGATCCCATTGGATAGAGCCTGTGCTAATGTGGGGAGGGCTAGGGGAATGTGCGTGGCCTGGTATTTGGGACTCCACAAGCAGAGTGAGGCTTACCGTGAGGGTAGTGACCGGGGCGACTAGGCTCCTCGGCCGCTCTCCTGGAGAGGCCTGTACTTACTCGGGTTTCTCTTCATCACGTACAAGCCTTTCGCCTTTTACTAAAGACTTCCGTGGAGAGGAACACCAATGAGTTAAAACTATTTTTGGCAGGCTCTGCCGTGTGGCTGAGCCTCGTGCGTTTGTGAAAAGCAACAAGAAGCTGTCCTTAACAAGATTTAGGCTGCCACCTTGTCGGCTTGGGAGGAGGCGCTGAGAAGCAGCCATTGTTATGCGCGCTTGAAACGACTGCGCCAGGACAAGGGAGAGCTGTTCCAGAATGTGGCCTCTGGAAGCAAACAGCCAGGGCTCATCGCTTCTCGGCCTTTTGGCTAAGATCAAGTGTAGTATCTGTTCTTATCAGTTTAATATCTGATATGTCCTCTATAAGGGGACAACATATTAAATGGATTTTTAGCACCGGGAGCTGAAAAAGGGGCTTGCCCCGTTCACTCCACGCATCGACCCGGTATTGCAGTGCCGCCGGGAACGGTGCACCCATCTCCTGCCTTGTGAAAAAGCAAATACCGACACAAACAGAGAGTCGGGGTCAAACCCTCTGCTGACTGCCTGACGTCCCTCGCCGAGCCTCATCTGGGCTCCCGCTCTCAAATGACTGTGTATCATCCGTGACCACTGGGGTGGGGGCAGAGCGCAGCTCAGCATCAACAGCCAGATGAAGCCACCCAAAAAAATGCAGCCAGATTCGCACTTTTGACTCGCAGACAGATAGGGAACATTGCCCTACTGCCACCGGTACGTACGGTTAAACGTGCCCTGCACTTTCGCTCCCCTCGTCACAGAGAGTCCGCAAGGGCCTGAGTGTTTGGGACATTTGATAGCCTGTGTCCAAAAGCCAGGCCTTCATTTCTCCGCGATCCCATTGGATAGAGCCTGTGCTAATGTGGGGAGGGCTAGGGGAATGTGCGTGGCCTGGTATTTGGGACTCCACAAGCAGAGTGAGGCTTACCGTGAGGGTAGTGACCGGGGCGACTAGGCTCCTCGGCCGCTCTCCTGGAGAGGCCTGTACTTACTCGGGTTTCTCTTCATCACGTACAAGCCTTTCGCCTTTTACTAAAGACTTCCGTGGAGAGGAACACCAATGAGTTAAAACTATTTTTGGCAGGCTCTGCCGTGTGGCTGAGCCTCGTGCGTTTGTGAAAAGCAACAAGAAGCTGTCCTTAACAAGATTTAGGCTGCCACCTTGTCGGCTTGGGAGGAGGCGCTGAGAAGCAGCCATTGTTATGCGCGCTTGAAACGACTGCGCCAGGACAAGGGAGAGCTGTTCCAGAATGTGGCCTCTGGAAGCAAACAGCCAGGGCTCATCGCTTCTCGGCCTTTTGGCTAAGATCAAGTGTAGTATCTGTTCTTATCACGAGTTAGAGCCCAGACTGTTTTATCCTTTCTTAATTCTTTTAAGTCAGATGTGTTTTTAATACAGGAATGTGGCCTGCCATTTTTAAACCACTACAGAGAGTGGGAGGAGCTATGGCCACAAACATCGATGTGGAGCGGATCAAATGCAAACAGAAATGACGGAGTGGCCATTTTAATCAAAAACCCCCTGGTTTTGGTGAAGGGCAGCACTGTGGTGAGAGATGGTCGGGCACTTTTAGCACACCTGACTTTTATGGGAAAAGATTTTAACGTCTTAAATATTTATGGCTTTAACGACAGAAATGACAGGTATGATCTTTTAGAAGACTTGCAGTTCCACATGCTAGGTAGGGCACCTTTAGTTGTAGGGGGAGATTTTAATTGTATTTTAAGCAGGAATGATAGGAAGAGAGCAGGTGAAGATTTTAAAGTGGACAAAACCTCAGTTTTATTTCAGGGCATATGCAGGGATTTTAAACTTCTGGACTGTTTTAAAACCATGCATCCCAGAGAAGAGGGCTTCACCTGGTTTAGTGGTGATGGCACCCGAGCCTCTCGCATTGATTACATTTTATCACGTGATTGCCCACCAACTGATGCTAGATTGACACCTGTTTTCTTTTCAGACCACGCAATGCTCTCCTGCACTCTCTCACTCTCTTCGGGTGTGACATCAGGAAGCGGTCTGTGGAAGCTCAACTGCTCCCTTTTAGAAGATAGGGAGTTAGGTAGACAGTATAGAGAGCAGTACCAAGAGTGGCAGACCCTTCAAGACTTCTACGATACACGTGCACACTGGTGGGAAATGGTGAAAGCAAGGACCCAGACTTTCTTTAGACAGGCAGGCAAGAAAAAAAAAGACAGGGACAACAGACGCATGTTGGGACTGCAGAAACGACTCCAGCGGTATTTTAAACTAAACCAACAGGGGATGGATTTTAATGAAGAAATCAAACAAATTAAAACCGAGATGTCAGCCTCAGCAGAAATTAAAAGCAAGGGTGTCATTTTGAGAAGCAAGGAGAGGGAAATAGAGGAAGGAGAGAAGTGCACAAGATATTTTTTTAAGAAAATTATGAATAAAGGGGGGAGTATTTTTAGACTAAGAAAAGAAAATGGGTGCATAGCTGACACCACAGAGGAAATCATAGAAACTGTCGGACATTTTTATAGAGAACTATACAAAGAAAAACACGTTAAGTGGGACACCATGACTGAAGTCTTAGAAGTTATTGACCAAGCAGTAAATGACAGTGAGCTTTTAACCCAAGATTTTAACATTCTCGAGTTAAATAAATGTCTCAAGTCTTTTAAGGCAGGTAAGTCTCCAGGAGAAGATGGGCTCCCTCTGGAATTTTATGTGACGTTCTGGGACATTTTAGCACCTGACTTGCTTGCTGTTTTTATGGATTTTGAAAAACTTGACCGACTTCCTGACAGTTTTAGAGTAGGGATAGTGACTCTCCTTCACAAAGACAAAGACAAGACAGATTTGAAGAACTGGAGACCCATTACACTTTTAAATTTTGATTGTAAACTTTTTAGTAAGGTTTTAGCATCCCGCATGTCTTTGTTTTTAGAAGACCTGATTCACCCTGATCAAGCCTGTGCTGTCCCGGGGAGGAAGATCACCGACAGCCTCGTACTGATCCGAGACACCATCTGTTATGCGAGAGACAGAAACATCCGGCTAGTTGTCCTAAATTTAGATTTTGAGAAAGCCTTTGATCGGATCTCGCACCAGTACCTTTTCCAGGTGCTGCAAAAAATGGGGTTTCCAAGAAGGTTTATAGCCTGGGTGAGAATGCTGTACCAGGGCATTACCAGCAAATTCACTGTTAACGGGCATCTTACAGAAGCAGTGGATATAAACTGCGGTGTCCGTCAGGGTTGTCCGTTATCTGCCCTCCTCTATGTTCTCTGCATAGAACCACTGGCACAGATCTTGAGAAGGGACCAACAAATCAATGGGGTTGGAGCCCCAGGGAGCGGGGGACTGGAGACAAAGTGTTTTTTATACATGGACGACGTGAACATTTTATGCACTGACCTTTTATCTGTCAACAGGACGCTGGACTTGACTGACTGGTTTGGACGGGCCTCTGGGTCAAAACTCAACAGAGGCAAGACCCAAGCCCACTTTTATGGACCGTGGACAGCGACTGAGATGACAGGACTCCCCCTGACTGTGACCCAGACAGACCAAAAGATACTTGGGATCAAATTTGATAGGGAGGGGGGAGGGAAAACAAATTGGCCAGACATTGTAGGGAAAGTCAGGCAGAGACTAGGGTACTGGAGACTTAGAAGACTGACAATGGAAGGAAAGGTTTTAATCATCAAAGCTGTGATTTTACCTTTGCTTTTACTCATCAGTTCTGTTTTTTTCCCACCTAGAAGAGTGCTTTTAGACTTGGAAAGAGCCATATTTTATTTCCTGTGGGGCTCCAAGTGGGAACGTCTGAGGAGATATGTGATGAAGAAGCCGAAGGAGAAAGGAGGAAAAGGAGTCCCGGACCTGTACTTGTTTTTAGGGAGCAGATACACAGCACTACACATCACAACCGCCACAGCCCCATCCAGAAACCCCAAAACAACAGCAATGACACGGTTCTGGATGGGGTCCTACCTCAGACGATTAAAAATTTTACCCAATGATCTTAAAGTACCTGTGTCTTTTAACCTGCCACCAACCTACGCTTTTATCCAGACATTTTTAAGGCATTTTAACCTTGAGCAGGAGGAGTTGAAAGTTTTAACCAACCACCGTTCTGTCATTTCTGTTGTGCAGGAGCAGGAACCAGTGAGTCCAGTGCGCGGGCTCGCATTGGGCGAGCCTTCAGCAGTGTGGCGCAACGTGAACCATTCCGCTCTTCCAAACAGACTCCGGGACCTGTCATGGATGGTGGCTCACGAGATCCTCCCAGTCAGGTCCGTAATGCACTCCCGGGGCTTGTCCACACATTCAACTTGTCCCCGACCAGGTTGTGGCGCGCCCGAGTCGGTGAGGCATTTGCTCTGGGAGTGCAGCGCTGCCGTAGAACAGTGGGCAACGGCCGGCTCCTTGCAATTCCCGTACTTGCCAGCAAGGGAGGTCCTTACAGCACAGCTGGTGCTGTATGGGGTGGGCCAAAAACAATTGCCAGCATGCGACTTCCCCAAGCAGTGGCTTACCCTAGCCGCCATAAAAGACGCCATATGGACCTCCAGAAACTTGCTGGCAAGGAAGCACATGCAGATCCCCCCCGTGGCTGCGATCCGGATGGCCGCAGCGACGGTCCAAGCAGCCGAAGCTGCAGGCGGCAGGCCAAGGACACAGCCACAAAGAAGAATCGCATTTGTGCCCATTCGGACGAAGGAGCCGGAGCCACACAAAAGAAGTTCAAAGCAGCAGCGGCCTGACTCTCCGGGTGAGGCAGGTGGGAAGGAGCAACAGGGCGAGGGTCTCCTCTGAGCACCAAGAAAGGATTCCGAGAGACCAAATCTGTTTGGGAGAGGGGAATGACTTATCCTTGGTAGGGAATCACTATGCTCCTGCACAGCAATGGAGTTGGAAGGGAGGATTTTTACCGAAGCACTCCCCATTTGTTTTTGTTTTTTTTGTTTTTTTTAAAGACATTTTAAAATGGACACTCAAAACACACAGACATGCACAAAATGTATAATTTTTAACTTGTGAGAAATCTCATCTGTAATACCTCTGACGACAGTGTTTTGAATATTTAAATATGGTCTTACCTGTTGCACCATTGTATTGATTGATTTCTTGTATTTTAAAAGGTAATTTGTATGTCTTAACTCTGGGTTTTATGTGAAATTACTATGAAATGAGTGTCAATAAATCTTTTCGAAAGAAAGAAAAAAAATCTGTTCTTATCAGTTTAATATCTGATATGTCCTCTATAAGGGGACAACATATTAAATGGATTTTTAGCACCGGGAGCTGAAAAAGGGGCTTGCCCCGTTCACTCCACGCATCGACCCGGTATTGCAGTGCCGCCGGGAACGGTGCACCCATCTCCTGCCTTGTGAAAAAGCAAATACCGACACAAACAGAGAGTCGGGGTCAAACCCTCTGCTGACTGCCTGACGTCCCTCGCCGAGCCTCATCTGGGCTCCCGCTCTCAAATGACTGTGTATCATCCGTGACCACTGGGGTGGGGGCAGAGCGCAGCTCAGCATCAACAGCCAGATGAAGCCACCCAAAAAAATGCAGCCAGATTCGCACTTTTGACTCGCAGACAGATAGGGAACATTGCCCTACTGCCACCGGTACGTACGGTTAAACGTGCCCTGCACTTTCGCTCCCCTCGTCACAGAGAGTCCGCAAGGGCCTGAGTGTTTGGGACATTTGGTAGCCTGTGTCCAAAAGCCAGGCCTTCATTTCTCCGCGATCCCATTGGATAGAGCCTGTGCTAATGTGGGGAGGGCTAGGGGAATGTGCGTGGCCTGGTATTTGGGACTCCACAAGCAGAGTGAGGCTTACCGTGAGGGTAGTGACCGGGGCGACTAGGCTCCTCGGCCGCTCTCCTGGAGAGGCCTGTACTTACTCGGGTTTCTCTTCATCACGTACAAGCCTTTCGCCTTTTACTAAAGACTTCCGTGGAGAGGAACACCAATGAGTTAAAACTATTTTTGGCAGGCTCTGCCGTGTGGCTGAGCCTCGTGCGTTTGTGAAAAGCAACAAGAAGCTGTCCTTAACAAGATTTAGGCTGCCACCTTGTCGGCTTGGGAGGAGGCGCTGAGAAGCAGCCATTGTTATGCGCGCTTGAAACGACTGCGCCAGGACAAGGGAGAGCTGTTCCAGAATGTGGCCTCTGGAAGCAAACAGCCAGGGCTCATCGCTTCTCGGCCTTTTGGCTAAGATCAAGTGTAGTATCTGTTCTTATCAGTTTAATATCTGATATGTCCTCTATAAGGGGACAACATATTAAATGGATTTTTAGCACCGGGAGCTGAAAAAGGGGCTTGCCCCGTTCACTCCACGCATCGACCCGGTATTGCAGTGCCGCCGGGAACGGTGCACCCATCTCCTGCCTTGTGAAAAAGCAAATACCGACACAAACAGAGAGTCGGGGTCAAACCCTCTGCTGACTGCCTGACGTCCCTCGCCGAGCCTCATCTGGGCTCCCGCTCTCAAATGACTGTGTATCATCCGTGACCACTGGGGTGGGGGCAGAGGGCAGCTCAGCATCAACAGCCAGATGAAGCCACCCAAAAAAATGCAGCCAGATTCGCACTTTTGACTCGCAGACAGATAGGGAACATTGCCCTAATGCCAACCGGTACGTACGGTTAAACGTGCCCTGCACTTTCGCTCCCCTCGTCACAGAGAGTCCGCAAGGGCCTGAGTGTTTGGGACATTTGGTAGCCTGTGTCCAAAAGCCAGGCCTTCATTTCTCCGCGATCCCATTGGATAGAGCCTGTGCTAATGTGGGGAGGGCTAGGGGAATGTGCGTGGCCTGGTATTTGGGACTCCACAAGCAGAGTGAGGCTTACCGTGAGGGTAGTGACCGGGGCGACTAGGCTCCTCGGCCGCTCTCCTGGAGAGGCCTGTACTTACTCGGGTTTCTCTTCATCACGTACAAGCCTTTCGCCTTTTACTAAAGACTTCCGTGGAGAGGAACACCAATGAGTTAAAACTATTTTTGGCAGGCTCTGCCGTGTGGCTGAGCCTCGTGCGTTTGTGAAAAGCAACAAGAAGCTGTCCTTAACAAGATTTAGGCTGCCACCTTGTCGGCTTGGGAGGAGGCGCTGAGAAGCAGCCATTGTTATGCGCGCTTGAAACGACTGCGCCAGGACAAGGGAGAGCTGTTCCAGAATGTGGCCTCTGGAAGCAAACAGCCAGGGCTCATCGCTTCTCGGCCTTTTGGCTAAGATCAAGTGTAGTATCTGTTCTTATCAGTTTAATATCTGATATGTCCTCTATAAGGGGACAACATATTAAATGGATTTTTAGCACCGGGAGCTGAAAAAGGGGCTTGCCCCGTTCACTCCACGCATCGACCCGGTATTGTAGTGCCGCCGGGAACGGTGCACCCATCTCCTGCCTTGTGAAAAAGCAAATACCGACACAAACAGAGAGTCGGGGTCAAACCCTCTGCTGACTGCCTGACGTCCCTCGCCGAGCCTCATCTGGGCTCCCGCTCTCAAATGACTGTGTATCATCCGTGACCACTGGGGTGGGGGCAGAGCGCAGCTCAGCATCAACAGCCAGATGAAGCCACCCAAAAAAATGCAGCCAGATTCGCACTTTTGACTCGCAGACAGATAGGGAACATTGCCCTACTGCCACCGGTACGTACGGTTAAACGTAAACGATACTACACTTGATCGTTCTTATCAGATACTACACACTACCGCTTCTCGGCCTTTTGGCTAAGACTGCGATCGCTTCCTGTTGGTGGTAAAAACTTTTGCCTGTTTGTGGCATTGTGTTTTACTTCCCATTCTCGGGAGGACATTCACCTTATTCCTTGTGGAGAAAATTTCAACTCTATTGTAGTTGTAAATCCTACACCTAAAGGAATTCATTGGCACAGAGTACTGCTTACCTCTACTCTGTTGATTTAACATCTTGTCCAGGCTAAACAAGAAAAGGTAAGTTCGTTTTAATCATTTGCTGGTTTTAACATATTTATTGATCTTAGTCCTATTTATATCGTCTTTGTTTCTTTTTGTTTTGTTTTTTTTTAGACAATTCTTAAGTGTTTTAGTCCTTCTTTTTAATCCTTTCAGTTTGTGGTGCCTCCACCATGTCGGCCAACATTTCCGGCATGCGGAGGCACCACAGTGTCAGATTTACCTTTAAAGAAAATGACCATGGAAAGCCCCTGGGGATGTCCAGAATTGATTTCTCCAGGAGGTTAATCCAAAATACCCTTAAGTTTGAACCAGAGAATATAAATTGCATTGTTACTCTACCAACGAATAAAGGTTTCGATGTAAGCTTTCGGTCTGCCGCGCTGCTGAGAGAGTTTTGGACACGCTTTGAAAATGTAAAACCCCAGTTTTCCGCTTTTAATGTTGAGAAACTGACTGATAATGCCTCCAAAACCATCATTATCAGAATGTTCAATGAGACCGTGAATGCGGATGACATTTGTTTGTGGCTGGGTAGATACTGCACTGTAAAAGGACAGGCTACCAAAGTGAGAGATGAGGATGGCATTTGGAATTGCGCTTGGAGGGTCCCCATCCAACAATGGCAGGACCCCCAAGGCTTCCAGGGCCTGAAACATCTGCCATCTGTGATAGTTCTGGGAAACAACAGAGGCTACATTCACTACCAGGGCCAGCCCAAGCTGTGCCGCAAGTGTGGTGAGCATGGGCACCTGGCAGAAGCGTGTCAGCAGACTATTTGTGGAAAATGTAGAGAAATTGGGCACACCTTTGAGGAATGTACCAATGGCAGAAAGTGCAATCTTTGTGGAGAAACAACCCACCTCTTCAGAGATTGCCCAAAGTCATTTGCCAACAAACTGAAGGCAGCGAAAACCCCACAAAATGGTGGACAAGAGGAAGCAGTTAGAGAGCTAATTGAAGAAGCTGGGCTGGGAAATTCAAATCTCCCGCCAAATCCTGTGACTGGAAGGCCAGGATCAGGAGAGGCGGGAGAGGGGGAGGGGCCTGCAATTGCCCCACAAATGGAGAGTGGTGAGGAAGATGGGGCAATGCAGGCAGAAGGCGGAGCTAGCTCCGGATATGAAGGAGAGGAGGGGCCTGCAATTGCCCCGCAACTGGAAAGTCTTGAGGAAGATGGGGCAATGCAGGCAAAAGCCGGAGCTTGCTCAGAATGTGAAAATGACCAATCACAGGGCGATAGTGAGGACGCCTCCCTCCCCAACGCCCAGCAGACCAAGAGGCCTATATCAGAATTGTCCTCTGAGTCTCCTGTAGTCTCAGAGAAGAGGGGAAGAGCTGGGAACTACTCAAACAGCCCATCTGTGGAGGAGCCTAGAGTCTTCCCCTCCAATTCTCCAAATGAGGTCTCTTTCCTAACAATAGCTCTGCAATCAACCCCTAAGGACTCAAATCTCAATGCGACCATGCGTCCAAGGCCTACTCCTAGAGTCCGACAGGGGAATGAAGCTCAACCCCGTCACTCTTCACCCATGAGAGTGAAGGAAGAGCTCCGTTCACAAGAAATTTAAATAACTGCTTTTTTTTTAACATTGATAATCCCTTTTAGACTTTTAAGATTTCATACCTGTTAATTTTAACCATACTCATGGCACTCACCTTCTCAACCATCAATGTGAGAAGCGTGAAGTCACGAGTTAGAGCCCAGACTGTTTTATCCTTTCTTAATTCTTTTAAGTCAGATGTGTTTTTAATACAGGAATGTGGCCTGCCATTTTTAAACCACTACAGAGAGTGGGAGGAGCTATGGCCACAAACATCGATGTGGAGCGGATCAAACGCAAACAGAAATGACGGAGTGGCCATTTTAATCAAAAACCCCCTGGTTTTGGTGAAGGGCAGCACTGTGGTGAGAGATGGTCGGGCACTTTTAGCACACCTGACTTTTATGGGAAAAGATTTTAACGTCTTAAATATTTATGGCTTTAACGACAGAAATGACAGGTATGATCTTTTAGAAGACTTGCAGTTCCACATGCTAGGTAGGGCACCTTTAGTTGTAGGGGGAGATTTTAATTGTATTGTAAGCAGGAATGATAGGAAGAGAGCAGGTGAAGATTTTAAAGTGGACAAAACCTCAGTCTTATTTCAGGGCATATGCAGGGATTTTAAACTTCTGGACTGTTTTAAAACCACGCATCCCAGAGAGGAGGGCTTCACCTGGTTTAGTGGTGATGGCACCCGAGCCTCTCGCATTGATTACATTTTATCACGTGATTGCCCACCAACTGATGCTAGATTGACACCTGTTTTCTTTTCAGACCACGCAATGCTCTCCTGCACTCTCTCACTCTCTTCGGGTGTGACATCAGGAAGCGGTCTGTGGAAGCTCAACTGCTCCCTTTTAGAAGATAGGGAGTTAGGTAGACAGTATAGAGAGCAGTACCAAGAGTGGCAGACCCTTCAAGACTTCTACGATACACGTGCACACTGGTGGGAAATGGTGAAAGCAAAGACCCAGACTTTCTTTAGACAGGCAGGCAAGAAAAAAAAAGACAGGGACAACAGACGCATGTTGGGACTGCAGAAACGACTCCAGCGGTATTTTAAACTAAACCAACAGGGGATGGATTTTAATGAAGAAATCAAACAAATTAAAACCCAGATGTCAGCCTCAGCAGAAATTAAAAGCAAGGGTGTCATTTTGAGAAGCAAGGAGAGGGAAATAGAGGAAGGAGAGAAGTGCACAAGATACTTTTTTAAGAAAATTATGAATAAAGGGGGGAGTATTTTTAGACTAAGAAAAGAAAATGGGTGCATAGCTGACACCACAGAGGAAATCATAGAAACTGTCGGACATTTTTATAGAGAACTATACAAAGAAAAACACGTTAAGTGGGACACCATGACTGAAGTCTTAGAAGTTATTGACCAAGCAGTAAATGACAGTGAGCTTTTAACCCAAGATTTTAACATTCTCGAGTTAAATAAATGTCTCAAGTCTTTTAAGGCAGGTAAGTCTCCAGGAGAAGATGGGCTCCCTCTGGAATTTTATGTGATGTTCTGGGACATTTTAGCACCTGACTTGCTTGCTGTTTTTATGGATTTTGAAAAACTTGACCGACTTCCTGACAGTTTTAGAGTAGGGATAGTGACTCTCCTTCACAAAGACAAAGACAAGACAGATTTGAAGAACTGGAGACCCATTACACTTTTAAATTTTGATTGTAAACTTTTTAGTAAGGTTTTAGCATCCCGCATGTCTTTGTTTTTAGAAGACCTGATTCACCCTGATCAAGCCTGTGCTGTCCCGGGGAGGAAGATCACCGACAGCCTCGTACTGATCCGAGACACCATCTGTTATGCGAGAGACAGAAACATCCGGCTAGTTGTCCTAAATTTAGATTTTGAGAAAGCCTTTGATCGGATCTCGCACCAGTACCTTTTCCAGGTGCTGCAAAAAATGGGGTTTCCAAGAAGGTTTATAGCCTGGGTGAGAATGCTGTACCAGGGCATTACCAGCAAATTCACTGTTAACGGGCATCTTACAGAAGCAGTGGATATAAACTGCGGTGTCCGTCAGGGTTGTCCGTTATCTGCCCTCCTCTATGTTCTCTGCATAGAACCACTGGCACAGATCTTGAGAAGGGACCAACAAATCAATGGGGTTGGAGCCCCAGGGAGCGGGGGACTGGAGACAAAGTGTTTTTTATACATGGACGACGTGAACATTTTATGCACTGACCTTTTATCTGTCAACAGGACGCTGGACTTGACTGACTGGTTTGGACGGGCCTCTGGGTCAAAACTCAACAGAGGCAAGACCCAAGCCCACTTTTATGGACCGTGGACAGCGACTGAGATGACAGGACTCCCCCTGACTGTGACCCAGACAGACCAAAAGATACTTGGGATCAAATTTGATAGGGAGGGGGGAGGGAAAACAAATTGGCCAGACATTGTAGGGAAAGTCAGGCAGAGACTAGGGTACTGGAGACTTAGAAGACTGACAATGGAAGGAAAGGTTTTAATCATCAAAGCTGTGATTTTACCTTTGCTTTTACTCATCAGTTCTGTTTTTTTCCCACCTAGAAGAGTGCTTTTAGACTTGGAAAGAGCCATCTTTTATTTCCTGTGGGGCTCCAAGTGGGAACGTCTGAGGAGATATGTGATGAAGAAGCCGAAGGAGAAAGGAGGAAAAGGAGTCCCTGACCTGTACTTGTTTTTAGGGAGCAGATACACAGCACTACACATCACAACCGCCACAGCCCCATCCAGAAACCCCAAAACAACAGCAATGACACGGTTCTGGATGGGGTCCTACCTCAGACGATTAAAAATTTTACCCAATGATCTTAAAGTACCTGTGTCTTTTAACCTGCCACCAACCTACGCTTTTATCCAGACATTTTTAAGGCATTTTAACCTTGAGCAGGAGGAGTTGAAAGTTTTAACCAACCACCGTTCTGTCATTTCTGTTGTGCAGGAGCAGGAACCAGTGAGTCCAGTGCGCGGGCTCGCATTGGGCGAGCCTTCAGCAGTGTGGCGCAACGTGAACCATTCCGCTCTTCCAAACAGACTCCGGGACCTGTCATGGATGGTGGCTCACGAGATCCTCCCAGTCAGGTCCGTAATGCACTCCCGGGGCTTGTCCACACATTCAACTTGTCACCGACCAGGTTGTGGCGCGCCCGAGTCGGTGAGGCATTTGCTCTGGGAGTGCAGCGCTGCCGTAGAACAGTGGGCAACGGCCGGCTCCTTGCAATTCCCGTACTTGCCAGCAAGGGAGGTCCTTACAGCACAGCTGGTGCTGTATGGGGTGGGCCAAAAACAATTGCCAGCATGCGACTTCCCCAAGCAGTGGCTTACCCTAGCCACCATAAAAGACGCCATATGGACCTCCAGAAACTTGCTGGCAAGGAAGCACATGCAGATCCCCCCCGTGGCTGCGATCCGGATGGCCGCAGCGACGGTCCAAGCAGCCGAAGCTGCAGGCGGCAGGCCAAGGACACAGCCACAAAGAAGAATCGCATTTGTGCCCATTCGGACGAAGGAGCCGGAGCCACACAAAAGAAGTTCAAAGCAGCGGCGGCCTGACTCTCCGGGTGAGGCAGGTGGGAAGGAGCAACAGGGCGAAGGTCTCCTCTGAGCACCAAGAAAGGATTCCGAGAGACCAAATCTGTTTGGGAGAGCGGAATGACTTATCCTTGGTAGGGAATCACTATGCTCCTGCACAGCAATGGAGTTGGAAGGGAGGATTTTTACCGAAGCACTCCCCATTTGTTTTTGTTTTTTTTGTTGGGTTGGACATTTTAAAATGGACACTCAAAACACACAGACATGCACAAAATGTATAATTTTTAACTTGTGAGAAATCTCATCTGTAATACCTCTGACGACAGTGTTTTGAATATTTAAATATGGTCTTACATGTTGCACCATTGTATTGATTGATTTCTTGTATTTTAAAAGGTAATTTGTGTGTCTTAACTCTGGGTTTTATGTGAAATTACTATGAAATGAGTGTCAATAAATCTTTTCGAAAGAAAAAAAATCTGTTCTTATCAGTTTAATATCTGATATGTCCTCTATAAGGGGACAACATATTAAATGGATTTTTAGCACCGGGAGCTGAAAAAGGGGCTTGCCCCGTTCACTCCACGCATCGACCCGGTATTGCAGTGCCGCCGGGAACGGTGCACCCATCTCCTGCCTTGTGAAAAAGCAAATACCGACACAAACAGAGAGTCGGGGTCAAACCCTCTGCTGACTGCCTGACGTCCCTCGCCGAGCCTCATCTGGGCTCCCGCTCTCAAATGACTGTGTATCATCCGTGACCACTGGGGTGGGGGCAGAGCGCAGCTCAGCATCAACAGCCAGATGAAGCCACCCAAAAAAATGCAGCCAGATTCGCACTTTTGACTCGCAGACAGATAGGGAACATTGCCCTAATGCCAACCGGTACGTACGGTTAAACGTGCCCTGCACTTTCGCTCCCCTCGTCACAGGGAGTCCGCAAGGGCCTGAGTGTTTGGGACATTTGGTAGCCTGTGTCCAAAAGCCAGGCCTTCATTTCTCCGCGATCCCATTGGATAGAGCCTGTGCTAATGTGGGGAGGGCTAGGGGAATGTGCGTGGCCTGGTATTTGGGACTCCACAAGCAGAGTGAGGCTTACCGTGAGGGTAGTGACCGGGGCGACTAGGCTCCTCGGCCGCTCTCCTGGAGAGGCCTGTACTTACTCGGGTTTCTCTTCATCACGTACAAGCCTTTCGCCTTTTACTAAAGACTTCCGTGGAGAGGAACACCAATGAGTTAAAACTATTTTTGGCAGGCTCTGCCGTGTGGCTGAGCCTCGTGCGTTTGTGAAAAGCAACAAGAAGCTGTCCTTAACAAGATTTAGGCTGCCACCTTGTCGGCTTGGGAGGAGGCGCTGAGAAGCAGCCATTGTTATGCGCGCTTGAAACGACTGCGCCAGGACAAGGGAGAGCTGTTCCAGAATGTGGCCTCTGGAAGCAAACAGCCAGGGCTCATCGCTTCTCGGCCTTTTGGCTAAGATCAAGTGTAGTATCTGTTCTTATCAGTTTAATATCTGATATGTCCTCTATAAGGGGACAACATATTAAATGGATTTTTAGCACCGGGAGCTGAAAAAGGGGCTTGCCCCGTTCACTCCACGCATCGACCCGGTATTGCAGTGCCGCCGGGAACGGTGCACCCATCTCCTGCCTTGTGAAAATGCAAATACCGACACAAACAGAGAGTCGGGGTCAAACCCTCTGCTGACTGCCTGACGTCCCTCGCCGAGCCTCATCTGGGCTCCCGCTCTCAAATGACTGTGTATCATCCGTGACCACTGGGGTGGGGGCAGAGCGCAGCTCAGCATCAACAGCCAGATGAAGCCACCCAAAAAAATGCAGCCAGATTCGCACTTTTGACTCGCAGACAGATAGGGAACATTGCCCTACTGCCACCGGTACGTACGGTTAAACGTGCCCTGCACTTTCGCTCCCCTCGTCACAGAGAGTCCGCAAGGGCCTGAGTGTTTGGGACACTTGGTAGCCTGTGTCCAAAAGCCAGGCCTTCATTTCTCCGCGATCCCATTGGATAGAGCTTGTGCTAATGTGGGGAGGGCTAGGGGAATGTGCGTGGCCTGGTATTTGGGACTCCACAAGCAGAGTGAGGCTTACCGTGAGGGTAGTGACCGGGGCGACTAGGCTCCTCGGCCGCTCTCCTGGAGAGGCCTGTACTTACTCGGGTTTCTCTTCATCACGTACAAGCCTTTCGCCTTTTACTAAAGACTTCCGTGGAGAGGAACACCAATGAGTTAAAACTATTTTTGGCAGGCTCTGCCGTGTGGCTGAGCCTCGTGCGTTTGTGAAAAGCAACAAGAAGCTGTCCTTAACAAGATTTAGGCTGCCACCTTGTCGGCTTGGGAGGAGGCGCTGAGAAGCAGCCATTGTTATGCGCGCTTGAAACGACTGCGCCAGGACAAGGGAGAGCTGTTCCAGAATGTGGCCTCTGGAAGCAAACAGCCAGGGCTCATCGCTTCTCGGCCTTTTGGCTAAGATCAAGTGTAGTATCTGTTCTTATCAGTTTAATATCTGATATGTCCTCTATAAGGGGACAACATATTAAATGGATTTTTAGCACCGGGAGCTGAAAAAGGGGCTTGCCCCGTTCACTCCACGCATCGACCCGGTATTGCAGTGCCGCCGGGAACGGTGCACCCATCTCCTGCCTTGTGAAAAAGCAAATACCGACACAAACAGAGAGTCGGGGTCAAACCCTCTGCTGACTGCCTGACGTCCCTCGCCGAGCCTCATCTGGGCTCCCGCTCTCAAATGACTGTGTATCATCCGTGACCACTGGGGTGGGGGCAGAGGGCAGCTCAGCATCAACAGCCAGATGAAGCCACCCAAAAAAATGCAGCCAGATTCGCACTTTTGACTCGCAGACAGATAGGGAACATTGCCCTAATGCCAACCGGTACGTACGGTTAAACGTGCCCTGCACTTTCGCTCCCCTCGTCACAGAGAGTCCGCAAGGGCCTGAGTGTTTGGGACATTTGGTAGCCTGTGTCCAAAAGCCAGGCCTTCATTTCTCCGCGATCCCATTGGATAGAGCCTGTGCTAATGTGGGGAGGGCTAGGGGAATGTGCGTGGCCTGGTATTTGGGACTCCACAAGCAGAGTGAGGCTTACCGTGAGGGTAGTGACCGGGGCGACTAGGCTCCTCGGCCGCTCTCCTGGAGAGGCCTGTACTTACTCGGGTTTCTCTTCATCACGTACAAGCCTTTCGCCTTTTACTAAAGACTTCCGTGGAGAGGAACACCAATGAGTTAAAACTATTTTTGGCAGGCTCTGCCGTGTGGCTGAGCCTCGTGCGTTTGTGAAAAGCAACAAGAAGCTGTCCTTAACAAGATTTAGGCTGCCACCTTGTCGGCTTGGGAGGAGGCGCTGAGAAGCAGCCATTGTTATGCGTGCTTGAAACGACTGTGCCAGGACAAGGGAGAGCTGTTCCAGAATGTGGCCTCTGGAAGCAAACAGCCAGGGCTCATCGCTTCTCGGCCTTTTGGCTAAGATCAAGTGTAGTATCTGTTCTTATCAGTTTAATATCTGATATGTCCTCTATAAGGGGACAACATATTAAATGGATTTTTAGCACCGGGAGCTGAAAAAGGGGCTTGCCCCGTTCACTCCACGCATCGACCCGGTATTGCAGTGCCGCCGGGAACGGTGCACCCATCTCCTGCCTTGTGAAAAAGCAAATACCGACACAAACAGAGAGTCGGGGTCAAACCCTCTGCTGACTGCCTGACGTCCCTCGCCGAGCCTCATCTGGGCTCCCGCTCTCAAATGACTGTGTATCATCCGTGACCACTGGGGTGGGGGCAGAGGGCAGCTCAGCATCAACAGCCAGATGAAGCCACCCAAAAAAATGCAGCCAGATTTGCACTTTTGACTCGCAGACAGATAGGGAACATTGCCCTAATGCCAACCGGTACGTACGGTTAAACGTGCCCTGCACTTTCGCTCCCCTCGTCACAGAGAGTCCGCAAGGGCCTGAGTGTTTGGGACATTTGATAGCCTGTGTCCAAAAGCCAGGCCTTCATTTCTCCACGATCCCATTGGATAGAGCCTGTGCTAATGTGGGGAGGGCTAGGGGAATGTGCGTGGCCTGGTATTTGGGACTCCACAAGCAGAGTGAGGCTTACCGTGAGGGTAGTGACCGGGGCGACTAGGCTCCTCGGCTGCTCTCCTGGAAAGGCCTGTACTTACTCGGGTTTCTCTTCATCACGTACAAGCCTTTCGCCTTTTACTAAAGACTTCCGTGGAGAGGAACACCAATGAGTTAAAACTATTTTTGGCAGGCTCTGCCGTGTGGCTGAGCCTCGTGCGTTTGTGAAAAGCAACAAGAAGCTGTCCTTAACAAGATTTAGGCTGCCACCTTGTCGGCTTGGGAGGAGGCGCTGAGAAGCAGCCATTGTTATGCGCGCTTGAAACGACTGCGCCAGGACAAGGGAGAGCTGTTCCAGAATGTGGCCTCTGGAAGCAAACAGCCAGGGCTCATCGCTTCTCGGCCTTTTGGCTAAGATCAAGTGTAGTATCTGTTCTTATCAGTTTAATATCTGATATGTCCTCTATAAGGGGACAACATATTAAATGGATTTTTAGCACCGGGAGCTGAAAAAGGGGCTTGCCCCGTTCACTCCACGCATCGACCCGGTATTGCAGTGCCGCCGGGAACGGTGCACCCATCTCCTGCCTTGTGAAAAAGCAAATACCGACACAAACAGAGAGTCGGGGTCAAACCCTCTGCTGACTGCCTGACGTCCCTCGCCGAGCCTCATCTGGGCTCCCGCTCTCAAATGACTGTGTATCATCCGTGACCACTGGGGTGGGGGCAGAGGGCAGCTCAGCATCAACAGCCAGATGAAGCCACCCAAAAAAATGCAGCCAGATTCGCACTTTTGACTCGCAGACAGATAGGGAACATTGCCCTAATGCCAACCGGTACGTACGGTTAAACGTGCCCTGCACTTTCGCTCCCCTCGTCACAGAGAGTCCGCAAGGGCCTGAGTGTTTGGGACATTTGGTAGCCTGTGTCCAAAAGCCAGGCCTTCATTTCTCCGCGATCCCATTGGATAGAGCCTGTGCTAATGTGGGGAGGGCTAGGGGAATGTGCGTGGCCTGGTATTTGGGACTCCACAAGCAGAGTGAGGCTTACCGTGAGGGTAGTGACCGGGGCGACTAGGCTCCTCGGCCGCTCTCCTGGAGAGGCCTGTACTTACTCGGGTTTCTCTTCATCACGTACAAGCCTTTCGCCTTTTACTAAAGACTTCCGTGGAGAGGAACACCAATGAGTTAAAACTATTTTTGGCAGGCTCTGCCGTGTGGCTGAGCCTCGTGCGTTTGTGAAAAGCAACAAGAAGCTGTCCTTAACAAGATTTAGGCTGCCACCTTGTCGGCTTGGGAGGAGGCGCTGAGAAGCAGCCATTGTTATGCGCGCTTGAAACGACTGCGCCAGGACAAGGGAGAGCTGTTCCAGAATGTGGCCTCTGGAAGCAAACAGCCAGGGCTCATCGCTTCTCGGCCTTTTGGCTAAGATCAAGTGTAGTATCTGTTCTTATCAGTTTAATATCTGATATGTCCTCTATAAGGGGACAACATATTAAATGGATTTTTAGCACCGGGAGCTGAAAAAGGGGCTTGCCCCGTTCACTCCACGCATCGACCCGGTATTGCAGTGCCGCCGGGAACGGTGCACCCATCTCCTGCCTTGTGAAAAAGCAAATACCGACACAAACAGAGAGTCGGGGTCAAACCCTCTGCTGACTGCCTGACGTCCCTCGCCGAGCCTCATCTGGGCTCCCGCTCTCAAATGACTGTGTATCATCCGTGACCACTGGGGTGGGGGCAGAGCGCAGCTCAGCATCAACAGCCAGATGAAGCCACCCAAAAAAATGCAGCCAGATTCGCACTTTTGACTCGCAGACAGATAGGGAACATTGCCCTACTGCCACCGGTACGTACGGTTAAACGTGCCCTGCACTTTCGCTCCCCTCGTCACAGAGAGTCCGCAAGGGCCTGAGTGTTTGGGACATTTGGTAGCCTGTGTCCAAAAGCCAGGCCTTCATTTCTCCGCGATCCCATTGGATAGAGCCTGTGCTAATGTGGGGAGGGCTAGGGGAATGTGCGTGGCCTGGTATTTGGGACTCCACAAGCAGAGTGAGGCTTACCGTGAGGGTAGTGACCGGGGCGACTAGGCTCCTCGGCCGCTCTCCTGGAGAGGCCTGTACTTACTCGGGTTTCTCTTCATCACGTACAAGCCTTTCGCCTTTTACTAAAGACTTCCGTGGAGAGGAACACCAATGAGTTAAAACTATTTTTGGCAGGCTCTGCCGTGTGGCTGAGCCTCGTGCGTTTGTGAAAAGCAACAAGAAGCTGTCCTTAACAAGATTTAGGCTGCCACCTTGTCGGCTTGGGAGGAGGCGCTGAGAAGCAGCCATTGTTATGCGCGCTTGAAACGACTGCGCCAGGACAAGGGAGAGCTGTTCCAGAATGTGGCCTCTGGAAGCAAACAGCCAGGGCTCATCGCTTCTCGGCCTTTTGGCTAAGATCAAGTGTAGTATCTGTTCTTATCAGTTTAATATCTGATATGTCCTCTATAAGGGGACAACATATTAAATGGATTTTTAGCACCGGGAGCTGAAAAAGGGGCTTGCCCCGTTCACTCCACGCATCGACCCGGTATTGCAGTGCCGCCGGGAACGGTGCACCCATCTCCTGCCTTGTGAAAAAGCAAATACCGACACAAACAGAGAGTCGGGGTCAAACCCTCTGCTGACTGCCTGACGTCCCTCGCCGAGCCTCATCTGGGCTCCCGCTCTCAAATGACTGTGTATCATCCGTGACCACTGGGGTGGGGGCAGAGCGCAGCTCAGCATCAACAGCCAGATGAAGCCACCCAAAAAAATGCAGCCAGATTCGCACTTTTGACTCGCAGACAGATAGGGAACATTGCCCTACTGCCACCGGTACGTACGGTTAAACGTGCCCTGCACTTTCGCTCCCCTCGTCACAGAGAGTCCGCAAGGGCCTGAGTGTTTGGGACACTTGGTAGCCTGTGTCCAAAAGCCAGGCCTTCATTTCTCCGCGATCCCATTGGATAGAGCCTGTGCTAATGTGGGGAGGGCTAGGGGAATGTGCGTGGCCTGGTATTTGGGACTCCACAAGCAGAGTGAGGCTTACCGTGAGGGTAGTGACCGGGGCGACTAGGCTCCTCGGCCGCTCTCCTGGAGAGGCCTGTACTTACTCGGGTTTCTCTTCATCACGTACAAGCCTTTCGCCTTTTACTAAAGACTTCCGTGGAGAGGAACACCAATGAGTTAAAACTATTTTTGGCAGGCTCTGCCGTGTGGCTGAGCCTCGTGCGTTTGTGAAAAGCAACAAGAAGCTGTCCTTAACAAGATTTAGGCTGCCACCTTGTCGGCTTGGGAGGAGGCGCTGAGAAGCAGCCATTGTTATGCGCGCTTGAAACGACTGCGCCAGGACAAGGGAGAGCTGTTCCAGAATGTGGCCTCTGGAAGCAAACAGCCAGGGCTCATCGCTTCTCGGCCTTTTGGCTAAGATCAAGTGTAGTATCTGTTCTTATCAGTTTAATATCTGATATGTCCTCTATAAGGGGACAACATATTAAATGGATTTTTAGCACCGGGAGCTGAAAAAGGGGCTTGCCCCGTTCACTCCACGCATCGACCCGGTATTGCAGTGCCGCCGGGAACGGTGCACCCATCTCCTGCCTTGTGAAAAAGCAAATACCGACACAAACAGAGAGTCGGGGTCAAACCCTCTGCTGACTGCCTGACGTCCCTCGCCGAGCCTCATCTGGGCTCCCGCTCTCAAATGACTGTGTATCATCCGTGACCACTGGGGTGGGGGCAGAGCGCAGCTCAGCATCAACAGCCAGATGAAGCCACCCAAAAAAATGCAGCCAGATTCGCACTTTTGACTCGCAGACAGATAGGGAACATTGCCCTACTGCCACCGGTACGTACGGTTAAACGTGCCCTGCACTTTCGCTCCCCTCGTCACAGAGAGTCCGCAAGGGCCTGAGTGTTTGGGACATTTGGTAGCCTGTGTCCAAAAGCCAGGCCTTCATTTCTCCGCGATCCCATTGGATAGAGCCTGTGCTAATGTGGGGAGGGCTAGGGGAATGTGCGTGGCCTGGTATTTGGGACTCCACAAGCAGAGTGAGGCTTACCGTGAGGGTAGTGACCGGGGCGACTAGGCTCCTCGGCCGCTCTCCTGGAGAGGCCTGTACTTACTCGGGTTTCTCTTCATCACGTACAAGCCTTTCGCCTTTTACTAAAGACTTCCGTGGAGAGGAACACCAATGAGTTAAAACTATTTTTGGCAGGCTCTGCCGTGTGGCTGAGCCTCGTGCGTTTGTGAAAAGCAACAAGAAGCTGTCCTTAACAAGATTTAGGCTGCCACCTTGTCGGCTTGGGAGGAGGCGCTGAGAAGCAGCCATTGTTATGCGCGCTTGAAACGACTGCGCCAGGACAAGGGAGAGCTGTTCCAGAATGTGGCCTCTGGAAGCAAACAGCCAGGGCTCATCGCTTCTCGGCCTTTTGGCTAAGATCAAGTGTAGTATCTGTTCTTATCAGTTTAATATCTGATATGTCCTCTATAAGGGGACAACATATTAAATGGATTTTTAGCACCGGGAGCTGAAAAAGGGGCTTGCCCCGTTCACTCCACGCATCGACCCGGTATTGCAGTGCCGCCGGGAACGGTGCACCCATCTCCTGCCTTGTGAAAAAGCAAATACCGACACAAACAGAGAGTCGGGGTCAAACCCTCTGCTGACTGCCTGACGTCCCTCGCCGAGCCTCATCTGGGCTCCCGCTCTCAAATGACTGTGTATCATCCGTGACCACTGGGGTGGGGGCAGAGCGCAGCTCAGCATCAACAGCCAGATGAAGCCACCCAAAAAAATGCAGCCAGATTCGCACTTTTGACTCGCAGACAGATAGGGAACATTGCCCTACTGCCACCGGTACGTACGGTTAAACGTGCCCTGCACTTTCGCTCCCCTCGTCACAGAGAGTCCGCAAGGGCCTGAGTGTTTGGGACACTTGGTAGCCTGTGTCCAAAAGCCAGGCCTTCATTTCTCCGCGATCCCATTGGATAGAGCCTGTGCTAATGTGGGGAGGGCTAGGGGAATGTGCGTGGCCTGGTATTTGGGACTCCACAAGCAGAGTGAGGCTTACCGTGAGGGTAGTGACCGGGGCGACTAGGCTCCTCGGCCGCTCTCCTGGAGAGGCCTGTACTTACTCGGGTTTCTCTTCATCACGTACAAGCCTTTCGCCTTTTACTAAAGACTTCCGTGGAGAGGAACACCAATGAGTTAAAACTATTTTTGGCAGGCTCTGCCGTGTGGCTGAGCCTCGTGCGTTTGTGAAAAGCAACAAGAAGCTGTCCTTAACAAGATTTAGGCTGCCACCTTGTCGGCTTGGGAGGAGGCGCTGAGAAGCAGCCATTGTTATGCGCGCTTGAAACGACTGCGCCAGGACAAGGGAGAGCTGTTCCAGAATGTGGCCTCTGGAAGCAAACAGCCAGGGCTCATCGCTTCTCGGCCTTTTGGCTAAGATCAAGTGTAGTATCTGTTCTTATCAGTTTAATATCTGATATGTCCTCTATAAGGGGACAACATATTAAATGGATTTTTAGCACCGGGAGCTGAAAAAGGGGCTTGCCCCGTTCACTCCACGCATCGACCCGGTATTGCAGTGCCGCCGGGAACGGTGCACCCATCTCCTGCCTTGTGAAAAAGCAAATACCGACACAAACAGAGAGTCGGGGTCAAACCCTCTGCTGACTGCCTGACGTCCCTCGCCGAGCCTCATCTGGGCTCCCGCTCTCAAATGACTGTGTATCATCCGTGACCACTGGGGTGGGGGCAGAGCGCAGCTCAGCATCAACAGCCAGATGAAGCCACCCAAAAAAATGCAGCCAGATTCGCACTTTTGACTCGCAGACAGATAGGGAACATTGCCCTACTGCCACCGGTACGTACGGTTAAACGTGCCCTGCACTTTCGCTCCCCTCGTCACAGAGAGTCCGCAAGGGCCTGAGTGTTTGGGACATTTGGTAGCCTGTGTCCAAAAGCCAGGCCTTCATTTCTCCGCGATCCCATTGGATAGAGCCTGTGCTAATGTGGGGAGGGCTAGGGGAATGTGCGTGGCCTGGTATTTGGGACTCCACAAGCAGAGTGAGGCTTACCGTGAGGGTAGTGACCGGGGCGACTAGGCTCCTCGGCCGCTCTCCTGGAGAGGCCTGTACTTACTCGGGTTTCTCTTCATCACGTACAAGCCTTTCGCCTTTTACTAAAGACTTCCGTGGAGAGGAACACCAATGAGTTAAAACTATTTTTGGCAGGCTCTGCCGTGTGGCTGAGCCTCGTGCGTTTGTGAAAAGCAACAAGAAGCTGTCCTTAACAAGATTTAGGCTGCCACCTTGTCGGCTTGGGAGGAGGCGCTGAGAAGCAGCCATTGTTATGCGCGCTTGAAACGACTGCGCCAGGACAAGGGAGAGCTGTTCCAGAATGTGGCCTCTGGAAGCAAACAGCCAGGGCTCATCGCTTCTCGGCCTTTTGGCTAAGATCAAGTGTAGTATCTGTTCTTATCAGTTTAATATCTGATATGTCCTCTATAAGGGGACAACATATTAAATGGATTTTTAGCACCGGGAGCTGAAAAAGGGGCTTGCCCCGTTCACTCCACGCATCGACCCGGTATTGCAGTGCCGCCGGGAACGGTGCACCCATCTCCTGCCTTGTGAAAAAGCAAATACCGACACAAACAGAGAGTCGGGGTCAAACCCTCTGCTGACTGCCTGACGTCCCTCGCCGAGCCTCATCTGGGCTCCCGCTCTCAAATGACTGTGTATCATCCGTGACCACTGGGGTGGGGGCAGAGCGCAGCTCAGCATCAACAGCCAGATGAAGCCACCCAAAAAAATGCAGCCAGATTCGCACTTTTGACTCGCAGACAGATAGGGAACATTGCCCTACTGCCACCGGTACGTACGGTTAAACGTGCCCTGCACTTTCGCTCCCCTCGTCACAGAGAGTCCGCAAGGGCCTGAGTGTTTGGGACATTTGGTAGCCTGTGTCCAAAAGCCAGGCCTTCATTTCTCCGCGATCCCATTGGATAGAGCCTGTGCTAATGTGGGGAGGGCTAGGGGAATGTGCGTGGCCTGGTATTTGGGACTCCACAAGCAGAGTGAGGCTTACCGTGAGGGTAGTGACCGGGGCGACTAGGCTCCTCGGCCGCTCTCCTGGAGAGGCCTGTACTTACTCGGGTTTCTCTTCATCACGTACAAGCCTTTCGCCTTTTACTAAAGACTTCCGTGGAGAGGAACACCAATGAGTTAAAACTATTTTTGGCAGGCTCTGCCGTGTGGCTGAGCCTCGTGCGTTTGTGAAAAGCAACAAGAAGCTGTCCTTAACAAGATTTAGGCTGCCACCTTGTCGGCTTGGGAGGAGGCGCTGAGAAGCAGCCATTGTTATGCGCGCTTGAAACGACTGCGCCAGGACAAGGGAGAGCTGTTCCAGAATGTGGCCTCTGGAAGCAAACAGCCAGGGCTCATCGCTTCTCGGCCTTTTGGCTAAGATCAAGTGTAGTATCTGTTCTTATCAGTTTAATATCTGATATGTCCTCTATAAGGGGACAACATATTAAATGGATTTTTAGCACCGGGAGCTGAAAAAGGGGCTTGCCCCGTTCACTCCACGCATCGACCCGGTATTGCAGTGCCGCCGGGAACGGTGCACCCATCTCCTGCCTTGTGAAAAAGCAAATACCGACACAAACAGAGAGTCGGGGTCAAACCCTCTGCTGACTGCCTGACGTCCCTCGCCGAGCCTCATCTGGGCTCCCGCTCTCAAATGACTGTGTATCATCCGTGACCACTGGGGTGGGGGCAGAGCGCAGCTCAGCATCAACAGCCAGATGAAGCCACCCAAAAAAATGCAGCCAGATTCGCACTTTTGACTCGCAGACAGATAGGGAACATTGCCCTACTGCCACCGGTACGTACGGTTAAACGTGCCCTGCACTTTCGCTCCCCTCGTCACAGAGAGTCCGCAAGGGCCTGAGTGTTTGGGACATTTGGTAGCCTGTGTCCAAAAGCCAGGCCTTCATTTCTCCGCGATCCCATTGGATAGAGCCTGTGCTAATGTGGGGAGGGCTAGGGGAATGTGCGTGGCCTGGTATTTGGGACTCCACAAGCAGAGTGAGGCTTACCGTGAGGGTAGTGACCGGGGCGACTAGGCTCCTCGGCCGCTCTCCTGGAGAGGCCTGTACTTACTCGGGTTTCTCTTCATCACGTACAAGCCTTTCGCCTTTTACTAAAGACTTCCGTGGAGAGGAACACCAATGAGTTAAAACTATTTTTGGCAGGCTCTGCCGTGTGGCTGAGCCTCGTGCGTTTGTGAAAAGCAACAAGAAGCTGTCCTTAACAAGATTTAGGCTGCCACCTTGTCGGCTTGGGAGGAGGCGCTGAGAAGCAGCCATTGTTATGCGCGCTTGAAACGACTGCGCCAGGACAAGGGAGAGCTGTTCCAGAATGTGGCCTCTGGAAGCAAACAGCCAGGGCTCATCGCTTCTCGGCCTTTTGGCTAAGATCAAGTGTAGTATCTGTTCTTATCAGTTTAATATCTGATATGTCCTCTATAAGGGGACAACATATTAAATGGATTTTTAGCACCGGGAGCTGAAAAAGGGGCTTGCCCCGTTCACTCCACGCATCGACCCGGTATTGCAGTGCCGCCGGGAACGGTGCACCCATCTCCTGCCTTGTGAAAAAGCAAATACCGACACAAACAGAGAGTCGGGGTCAAACCCTCTGCTGACTGCCTGACGTCCCTCGCCGAGCCTCATCTGGGCTCCCGCTCTCAAATGACTGTGTATCATCCGTGACCACTGGGGTGGGGGCAGAGCGCAGCTCAGCATCAACAGCCAGATGAAGCCACCCAAAAAAATGCAGCCAGATTCGCACTTTTGACTCGCAGACAGATAGGGAACATTGCCCTACTGCCACCGGTACGTACGGTTAAACGTGCCCTGCACTTTCGCTCCCCTCGTCACAGAGAGTCCGCAAGGGCCTGAGTGTTTGGGACACTTGGTAGCCTGTGTCCAAAAGCCAGGCCTTCATTTCTCCGCGATCCCATTGGATAGAGCCTGTGCTAATGTGGGGAGGGCTAGGGGAATGTGCGTGGCCTGGTATTTGGGACTCCACAAGCAGAGTGAGGCTTACCGTGAGGGTAGTGACCGGGGCGACTAGGCTCCTCGGCCGCTCTCCTGGAGAGGCCTGTACTTACTCGGGTTTCTCTTCATCACGTACAAGCCTTTCGCCTTTTACTAAAGACTTCCGTGGAGAGGAACACCAATGAGTTAAAACTATTTTTGGCAGGCTCTGCCGTGTGGCTGAGCCTCGTGCGTTTGTGAAAAGCAACAAGAAGCTGTCCTTAACAAGATTTAGGCTGCCACCTTGTCGGCTTGGGAGGAGGCGCTGAGAAGCAGCCATTGTTATGCGCGCTTGAAACGACTGCGCCAGGACAAGGGAGAGCTGTTCCAGAATGTGGCCTCTGGAAGCAAACAGCCAGGGCTCATCGCTTCTCGGCCTTTTGGCTAAGATCAAGTGTAGTATCTGTTCTTATCAGTTTAATATCTGATATGTCCTCTATAAGGGGACAACATATTAAATGGATTTTTAGCACCGGGAGCTGAAAAAGGGGCTTGCCCCGTTCACTCCACGCATCGACCCGGTATTGCAGTGCCGCCGGGAACGGTGCACCCATCTCCTGCCTTGTGAAAAAGCAAATACCGACACAAACAGAGAGTCGGGGTCAAACCCTCTGCTGACTGCCTGACGTCCCTCGCCGAGCCTCATCTGGGCTCCCGCTCTCAAATGACTGTGTATCATCCGTGACCACTGGGGTGGGGGCAGAGCGCAGCTCAGCATCAACAGCCAGATGAAGCCACCCAAAAAAATGCAGCCAGATTCGCACTTTTGACTCGCAGACAGATAGGGAACATTGCCCTACTGCCACCGGTACGTACGGTTAAACGTGCCCTGCACTTTCGCTCCCCTCGTCACAGAGAGTCCGCAAGGGCCTGAGTGTTTGGGACATTTGGTAGCCTGTGTCCAAAAGCCAGGCCTTCATTTCTCCGCGATCCCATTGGATAGAGCCTGTGCTAATGTGGGGAGGGCTAGGGGAATGTGCGTGGCCTGGTATTTGGGACTCCACAAGCAGAGTGAGGCTTACCGTGAGGGTAGTGACCGGGGCGACTAGGCTCCTCGGCCGCTCTCCTGGAGAGGCCTGTACTTACTCGGGTTTCTCTTCATCACGTACAAGCCTTTCGCCTTTTACTAAAGACTTCCGTGGAGAGGAACACCAATGAGTTAAAACTATTTTTGGCAGGCTCTGCCGTGTGGCTGAGCCTCGTGCGTTTGTGAAAAGCAACAAGAAGCTGTCCTTAACAAGATTTAGGCTGCCACCTTGTCGGCTTGGGAGGAGGCGCTGAGAAGCAGCCATTGTTATGCGCGCTTGAAACGACTGCGCCAGGACAAGGGAGAGCTGTTCCAGAATGTGGCCTCTGGAAGCAAACAGCCAGGGCTCATCGCTTCTCGGCCTTTTGGCTAAGATCAAGTGTAGTATCTGTTCTTATCAGTTTAATATCTGATATGTCCTCTATAAGGGGACAACATATTAAATGGATTTTTAGCACCGGGAGCTGAAAAAGGGGCTTGCCCCGTTCACTCCACGCATCGACCCGGTATTGCAGTGCCGCCGGGAACGGTGCACCCATCTCCTGCCTTGTGAAAAAGCAAATACCGACACAAACAGAGAGTCGGGGTCAAACCCTCTGCTGACTGCCTGACGTCCCTCGCCGAGCCTCATCTGGGCTCCCGCTCTCAAATGACTGTGTATCATCCGTGACCACTGGGGTGGGGGCAGAGCGCAGCTCAGCATCAACAGCCAGATGAAGCCACCCAAAAAAATGCAGCCAGATTCGCACTTTTGACTCGCAGACAGATAGGGAACATTGCCCTACTGCCACCGGTACGTACGGTTAAACGTGCCCTGCACTTTCGCTCCCCTCGTCACAGAGAGTCCGCAAGGGCCTGAGTGTTTGGGACATTTGGTAGCCTGTGTCCAAAAGCCAGGCCTTCATTTCTCCGCGATCCCATTGGATAGAGCCTGTGCTAATGTGGGGAGGGCTAGGGGAATGTGCGTGGCCTGGTATTTGGGACTCCACAAGCAGAGTGAGGCTTACCGTGAGGGTAGTGACCGGGGCGACTAGGCTCCTCGGCCGCTCTCCTGGAGAGGCCTGTACTTACTCGGGTTTCTCTTCATCACGTACAAGCCTTTCGCCTTTTACTAAAGACTTCCGTGGAGAGGAACACCAATGAGTTAAAACTATTTTTGGCAGGCTCTGCCGTGTGGCTGAGCCTCGTGCGTTTGTGAAAAGCAACAAGAAGCTGTCCTTAACAAGATTTAGGCTGCCACCTTGTCGGCTTGGGAGGAGGCGCTGAGAAGCAGCCATTGTTATGCGCGCTTGAAACGACTGCGCCAGGACAAGGGAGAGCTGTTCCAGAATGTGGCCTCTGGAAGCAAACAGCCAGGGCTCATCGCTTCTCGGCCTTTTGGCTAAGATCAAGTGTAGTATCTGTTCTTATCAGTTTAATATCTGATATGTCCTCTATAAGGGGACAACATATTAAATGGATTTTTAGCACCGGGAGCTGAAAAAGGGGCTTGCCCCGTTCACTCCACGCATCGACCCGGTATTGCAGTGCCGCCGGGAACGGTGCACCCATCTCCTGCCTTGTGAAAAAGCAAATACCGACACAAACAGAGAGTCGGGGTCAAACCCTCTGCTGACTGCCTGACGTCCCTCGCCGAGCCTCATCTGGGCTCCCGCTCTCAAATGACTGTGTATCATCCGTGACCACTGGGGTGGGGGCAGAGCGCAGCTCAGCATCAACAGCCAGATGAAGCCACCCAAAAAAATGCAGCCAGATTCGCACTTTTGACTCGCAGACAGATAGGGAACATTGCCCTACTGCCACCGGTACGTACGGTTAAACGTGCCCTGCACTTTCGCTCCCCTCGTCACAGAGAGTCCGCAAGGGCCTGAGTGTTTGGGACATTTGGTAGCCTGTGTCCAAAAGCCAGGCCTTCATTTCTCCGCGATCCCATTGGATAGAGCCTGTGCTAATGTGGGGAGGGCTAGGGGAATGTGCGTGGCCTGGTATTTGGGACTCCACAAGCAGAGTGAGGCTTACCGTGAGGGTAGTGACCGGGGCGACTAGGCTCCTCGGCCGCTCTCCTGGAGAGGCCTGTACTTACTCGGGTTTCTCTTCATCACGTACAAGCCTTTCGCCTTTTACTAAAGACTTCCGTGGAGAGGAACACCAATGAGTTAAAACTATTTTTGGCAGGCTCTGCCGTGTGGCTGAGCCTCGTGCGTTTGTGAAAAGCAACAAGAAGCTGTCCTTAACAAGATTTAGGCTGCCACCTTGTCGGCTTGGGAGGAGGCGCTGAGAAGCAGCCATTGTTATGCGCGCTTGAAACGACTGCGCCAGGACAAGGGAGAGCTGTTCCAGAATGTGGCCTCTGGAAGCAAACAGCCAGGGCTCATCGCTTCTCGGCCTTTTGGCTAAGATCAAGTGTAGTATCTGTTCTTATCAGTTTAATATCTGATATGTCCTCTATAAGGGGACAACATATTAAATGGATTTTTAGCACCGGGAGCTGAAAAAGGGGCTTGCCCCGTTCACTCCACGCATCGACCCGGTATTGCAGTGCCGCCGGGAACGGTGCACCCATCTCCTGCCTTGTGAAAAAGCAAATACCGACACAAACAGAGAGTCGGGGTCAAACCCTCTGCTGACTGCCTGACGTCCCTCGCCGAGCCTCATCTGGGCTCCCGCTCTCAAATGACTGTGTATCATCCGTGACCACTGGGGTGGGGGCAGAGCGCAGCTCAGCATCAACAGCCAGATGAAGCCACCCAAAAAAATGCAGCCAGATTCGCACTTTTGACTCGCAGACAGATAGGGAACATTGCCCTACTGCCACCGGTACGTACGGTTAAACGTGCCCTGCACTTTCGCTCCCCTCGTCACAGAGAGTCCGCAAGGGCCTGAGTGTTTGGGACATTTGGTAGCCTGTGTCCAAAAGCCAGGCCTTCATTTCTCCGCGATCCCATTGGATAGAGCCTGTGCTAATGTGGGGAGGGCTAGGGGAATGTGCGTGGCCTGGTATTTGGGACTCCACAAGCAGAGTGAGGCTTACCGTGAGGGTAGTGACCGGGGCGACTAGGCTCCTCGGCCGCTCTCCTGGAGAGGCCTGTACTTACTCGGGTTTCTCTTCATCACGTACAAGCCTTTCGCCTTTTACTAAAGACTTCCGTGGAGAGGAACACCAATGAGTTAAAACTATTTTTGGCAGGCTCTGCCGTGTGGCTGAGCCTCGTGCGTTTGTGAAAAGCAACAAGAAGCTGTCCTTAACAAGATTTAGGCTGCCACCTTGTCGGCTTGGGAGGAGGCGCTGAGAAGCAGCCATTGTTATGCGCGCTTGAAACGACTGCGCCAGGACAAGGGAGAGCTGTTCCAGAATGTGGCCTCTGGAAGCAAACAGCCAGGGCTCATCGCTTCTCGGCCTTTTGGCTAAGATCAAGTGTAGTATCTGTTCTTATCAGTTTAATATCTGATATGTCCTCTATAAGGGGACAACATATTAAATGGATTTTTAGCACCGGGAGCTGAAAAAGGGGCTTGCCCCGTTCACTCCACGCATCGACCCGGTATTGCAGTGCCGCCGGGAACGGTGCACCCATCTCCTGCCTTGTGAAAAAGCAAATACCGACACAAACAGAGAGTCGGGGTCAAACCCTCTGCTGACTGCCTGACGTCCCTCGCCGAGCCTCATCTGGGCTCCCGCTCTCAAATGACTGTGTATCATCCGTGACCACTGGGGTGGGGGCAGAGCGCAGCTCAGCATCAACAGCCAGATGAAGCCACCCAAAAAAATGCAGCCAGATTCGCACTTTTGACTCGCAGACAGATAGGGAACATTGCCCTACTGCCACCGGTACGTACGGTTAAACGTGCCCTGCACTTTCGCTCCCCTCGTCACAGAGAGTCCGCAAGGGCCTGAGTGTTTGGGACATTTGGTAGCCTGTGTCCAAAAGCCAGGCCTTCATTTCTCCGCGATCCCATTGGATAGAGCCTGTGCTAATGTGGGGAGGGCTAGGGGAATGTGCGTGGCCTGGTATTTGGGACTCCACAAGCAGAGTGAGGCTTACCGTGAGGGTAGTGACCGGGGCGACTAGGCTCCTCGGCCGCTCTCCTGGAGAGGCCTGTACTTACTCGGGTTTCTCTTCATCACGTACAAGCCTTTCGCCTTTTACTAAAGACTTCCGTGGAGAGGAACACCAATGAGTTAAAACTATTTTTGGCAGGCTCTGCCGTGTGGCTGAGCCTCGTGCGTTTGTGAAAAGCAACAAGAAGCTGTCCTTAACAAGATTTAGGCTGCCACCTTGTCGGCTTGGGAGGAGGCGCTGAGAAGCAGCCATTGTTATGCGCGCTTGAAACGACTGCGCCAGGACAAGGGAGAGCTGTTCCAGAATGTGGCCTCTGGAAGCAAACAGCCAGGGCTCATCGCTTCTCGGCCTTTTGGCTAAGATCAAGTGTAGTATCTGTTCTTATCAGTTTAATATCTGATATGTCCTCTATAAGGGGACAACATATTAAATGGATTTTTAGCACCGGGAGCTGAAAAAGGGGCTTGCCCCGTTCACTCCACGCATCGACCCGGTATTGCAGTGCCGCCGGGAACGGTGCACCCATCTCCTGCCTTGTGAAAAAGCAAATACCGACACAAACAGAGAGTCGGGGTCAAACCCTCTGCTGACTGCCTGACGTCCCTCGCCGAGCCTCATCTGGGCTCCCGCTCTCAAATGACTGTGTATCATCCGTGACCACTGGGGTGGGGGCAGAGCGCAGCTCAGCATCAACAGCCAGATGAAGCCACCCAAAAAAATGCAGCCAGATTCGCACTTTTGACTCGCAGACAGATAGGGAACATTGCCCTACTGCCACCGGTACGTACGGTTAAACGTGCCCTGCACTTTCGCTCCCCTCGTCACAGAGAGTCCGCAAGGGCCTGAGTGTTTGGGACACTTGGTAGCCTGTGTCCAAAAGCCAGGCCTTCATTTCTCCGCGATCCCATTGGATAGAGCCTGTGCTAATGTGGGGAGGGCTAGGGGAATGTGCGTGGCCTGGTATTTGGGACTCCACAAGCAGAGTGAGGCTTACCGTGAGGGTAGTGACCGGGGCGACTAGGCTCCTCGGCCGCTCTCCTGGAGAGGCCTGTACTTACTCGGGTTTCTCTTCATCACGTACAAGCCTTTCGCCTTTTACTAAAGACTTCCGTGGAGAGGAACACCAATGAGTTAAAACTATTTTTGGCAGGCTCTGCCGTGTGGCTGAGCCTCGTGCGTTTGTGAAAAGCAACAAGAAGCTGTCCTTAACAAGATTTAGGCTGCCACCTTGTCGGCTTGGGAGGAGGCGCTGAGAAGCAGCCATTGTTATGCGCGCTTGAAACGACTGCGCCAGGACAAGGGAGAGCTGTTCCAGAATGTGGCCTCTGGAAGCAAACAGCCAGGGCTCATCGCTTCTCGGCCTTTTGGCTAAGATCAAGTGTAGTATCTGTTCTTATCAGTTTAATATCTGATATGTCCTCTATAAGGGGACAACATATTAAATGGATTTTTAGCACCGGGAGCTGAAAAAGGGGCTTGCCCCGTTCACTCCACGCATCGACCCGGTATTGCAGTGCCGCCGGGAACGGTGCACCCATCTCCTGCCTTGTGAAAAAGCAAATACCGACACAAACAGAGAGTCGGGGTCAAACCCTCTGCTGACTGCCTGACGTCCCTCGCCGAGCCTCATCTGGGCTCCCGCTCTCAAATGACTGTGTATCATCCGTGACCACTGGGGTGGGGGCAGAGCGCAGCTCAGCATCAACAGCCAGATGAAGCCACCCAAAAAAATGCAGCCAGATTCGCACTTTTGACTCGCAGACAGATAGGGAACATTGCCCTACTGCCACCGGTACGTACGGTTAAACGTGCCCTGCACTTTCGCTCCCCTCGTCACAGAGAGTCCGCAAGGGCCTGAGTGTTTGGGACATTTGGTAGCCTGTGTCCAAAAGCCAGGCCTTCATTTCTCCGCGATCCCATTGGATAGAGCCTGTGCTAATGTGGGGAGGGCTAGGGGAATGTGCGTGGCCTGGTATTTGGGACTCCACAAGCAGAGTGAGGCTTACCGTGAGGGTAGTGACCGGGGCGACTAGGCTCCTCGGCCGCTCTCCTGGAGAGGCCTGTACTTACTCGGGTTTCTCTTCATCACGTACAAGCCTTTCGCCTTTTACTAAAGACTTCCGTGGAGAGGAACACCAATGAGTTAAAACTATTTTTGGCAGGCTCTGCCGTGTGGCTGAGCCTCGTGCGTTTGTGAAAAGCAACAAGAAGCTGTCCTTAACAAGATTTAGGCTGCCACCTTGTCGGCTTGGGAGGAGGCGCTGAGAAGCAGCCATTGTTATGCGCGCTTGAAACGACTGCGCCAGGACAAGGGAGAGCTGTTCCAGAATGTGGCCTCTGGAAGCAAACAGCCAGGGCTCATCGCTTCTCGGCCTTTTGGCTAAGATCAAGTGTAGTATCTGTTCTTATCAGTTTAATATCTGATATGTCCTCTATAAGGGGACAACATATTAAATGGATTTTTAGCACCGGGAGCTGAAAAAGGGGCTTGCCCCGTTCACTCCACGCATCGACCCGGTATTGCAGTGCCGCCGGGAACGGTGCACCCATCTCCTGCCTTGTGAAAAAGCAAATACCGACACAAACAGAGAGTCGGGGTCAAACCCTCTGCTGACTGCCTGACGTCCCTCGCCGAGCCTCATCTGGGCTCCCGCTCTCAAATGACTGTGTATCATCCGTGACCACTGGGGTGGGGGCAGAGCGCAGCTCAGCATCAACAGCCAGATGAAGCCACCCAAAAAAATGCAGCCAGATTCGCACTTTTGACTCGCAGACAGATAGGGAACATTGCCCTACTGCCACCGGTACGTACGGTTAAACGTGCCCTGCACTTTCGCTCCCCTCGTCACAGAGAGTCCGCAAGGGCCTGAGTGTTTGGGACATTTGGTAGCCTGTGTCCAAAAGCCAGGCCTTCATTTCTCCGCGATCCCATTGGATAGAGCCTGTGCTAATGTGGGGAGGGCTAGGGGAATGTGCGTGGCCTGGTATTTGGGACTCCACAAGCAGAGTGAGGCTTACCGTGAGGGTAGTGACCGGGGCGACTAGGCTCCTCGGCCGCTCTCCTGGAGAGGCCTGTACTTACTCGGGTTTCTCTTCATCACGTACAAGCCTTTCGCCTTTTACTAAAGACTTCCGTGGAGAGGAACACCAATGAGTTAAAACTATTTTTGGCAGGCTCTGCCGTGTGGCTGAGCCTCGTGCGTTTGTGAAAAGCAACAAGAAGCTGTCCTTAACAAGATTTAGGCTGCCACCTTGTCGGCTTGGGAGGAGGCGCTGAGAAGCAGCCATTGTTATGCGCGCTTGAAACGACTGCGCCAGGACAAGGGAGAGCTGTTCCAGAATGTGGCCTCTGGAAGCAAACAGCCAGGGCTCATCGCTTCTCGGCCTTTTGGCTAAGATCAAGTGTAGTATCTGTTCTTATCAGTTTAATATCTGATATGTCCTCTATAAGGGGACAACATATTAAATGGATTTTTAGCACCGGGAGCTGAAAAAGGGGCTTGCCCCGTTCACTCCACGCATCGACCCGGTATTGCAGTGCCGCCGGGAACGGTGCACCCATCTCCTGCCTTGTGAAAAAGCAAATACCGACACAAACAGAGAGTCGGGGTCAAACCCTCTGCTGACTGCCTGACGTCCCTCGCCGAGCCTCATCTGGGCTCCCGCTCTCAAATGACTGTGTATCATCCGTGACCACTGGGGTGGGGGCAGAGCGCAGCTCAGCATCAACAGCCAGATGAAGCCACCCAAAAAAATGCAGCCAGATTCGCACTTTTGACTCGCAGACAGATAGGGAACATTGCCCTACTGCCACCGGTACGTACGGTTAAACGTGCCCTGCACTTTCGCTCCCCTCGTCACAGAGAGTCCGCAAGGGCCTGAGTGTTTGGGACATTTGGTAGCCTGTGTCCAAAAGCCAGGCCTTCATTTCTCCGCGATCCCATTGGATAGAGCCTGTGCTAATGTGGGGAGGGCTAGGGGAATGTGCGTGGCCTGGTATTTGGGACTCCACAAGCAGAGTGAGGCTTACCGTGAGGGTAGTGACCGGGGCGACTAGGCTCCTCGGCCGCTCTCCTGGAGAGGCCTGTACTTACTCGGGTTTCTCTTCATCACGTACAAGCCTTTCGCCTTTTACTAAAGACTTCCGTGGAGAGGAACACCAATGAGTTAAAACTATTTTTGGCAGGCTCTGCCGTGTGGCTGAGCCTCGTGCGTTTGTGAAAAGCAACAAGAAGCTGTCCTTAACAAGATTTAGGCTGCCACCTTGTCGGCTTGGGAGGAGGCGCTGAGAAGCAGCCATTGTTATGCGCGCTTGAAACGACTGCGCCAGGACAAGGGAGAGCTGTTCCAGAATGTGGCCTCTGGAAGCAAACAGCCAGGGCTCATCGCTTCTCGGCCTTTTGGCTAAGATCAAGTGTAGTATCTGTTCTTATCAGTTTAATATCTGATATGTCCTCTATAAGGGGACAACATATTAAATGGATTTTTAGCACCGGGAGCTGAAAAAGGGGCTTGCCCCGTTCACTCCACGCATCGACCCGGTATTGCAGTGCCGCCGGGAACGGTGCACCCATCTCCTGCCTTGTGAAAAAGCAAATACCGACACAAACAGAGAGTCGGGGTCAAACCCTCTGCTGACTGCCTGACGTCCCTCGCCGAGCCTCATCTGGGCTCCCGCTCTCAAATGACTGTGTATCATCCGTGACCACTGGGGTGGGGGCAGAGCGCAGCTCAGCATCAACAGCCAGATGAAGCCACCCAAAAAAATGCAGCCAGATTCGCACTTTTGACTCGCAGACAGATAGGGAACATTGCCCTACTGCCACCGGTACGTACGGTTAAACGTGCCCTGCACTTTCGCTCCCCTCGTCACAGAGAGTCCGCAAGGGCCTGAGTGTTTGGGACACTTGGTAGCCTGTGTCCAAAAGCCAGGCCTTCATTTCTCCGCGATCCCATTGGATAGAGCCTGTGCTAATGTGGGGAGGGCTAGGGGAATGTGCGTGGCCTGGTATTTGGGACTCCACAAGCAGAGTGAGGCTTACCGTGAGGGTAGTGACCGGGGCGACTAGGCTCCTCGGCCGCTCTCCTGGAGAGGCCTGTACTTACTCGGGTTTCTCTTCATCACGTACAAGCCTTTCGCCTTTTACTAAAGACTTCCGTGGAGAGGAACACCAATGAGTTAAAACTATTTTTGGCAGGCTCTGCCGTGTGGCTGAGCCTCGTGCGTTTGTGAAAAGCAACAAGAAGCTGTCCTTAACAAGATTTAGGCTGCCACCTTGTCGGCTTGGGAGGAGGCGCTGAGAAGCAGCCATTGTTATGCGCGCTTGAAACGACTGCGCCAGGACAAGGGAGAGCTGTTCCAGAATGTGGCCTCTGGAAGCAAACAGCCAGGGCTCATCGCTTCTCGGCCTTTTGGCTAAGATCAAGTGTAGTATCTGTTCTTATCAGTTTAATATCTGATATGTCCTCTATAAGGGGACAACATATTAAATGGATTTTTAGCACCGGGAGCTGAAAAAGGGGCTTGCCCCGTTCACTCCACGCATCGACCCGGTATTGCAGTGCCGCCGGGAACGGTGCACCCATCTCCTGCCTTGTGAAAAAGCAAATACCGACACAAACAGAGAGTCGGGGTCAAACCCTCTGCTGACTGCCTGACGTCCCTCGCCGAGCCTCATCTGGGCTCCCGCTCTCAAATGACTGTGTATCATCCGTGACCACTGGGGTGGGGGCAGAGCGCAGCTCAGCATCAACAGCCAGATGAAGCCACCCAAAAAAATGCAGCCAGATTCGCACTTTTGACTCGCAGACAGATAGGGAACATTGCCCTACTGCCACCGGTACGTACGGTTAAACGTGCCCTGCACTTTCGCTCCCCTCGTCACAGAGAGTCCGCAAGGGCCTGAGTGTTTGGGACATTTGGTAGCCTGTGTCCAAAAGCCAGGCCTTCATTTCTCCGCGATCCCATTGGATAGAGCCTGTGCTAATGTGGGGAGGGCTAGGGGAATGTGCGTGGCCTGGTATTTGGGACTCCACAAGCAGAGTGAGGCTTACCGTGAGGGTAGTGACCGGGGCGACTAGGCTCCTCGGCCGCTCTCCTGGAGAGGCCTGTACTTACTCGGGTTTCTCTTCATCACGTACAAGCCTTTCGCCTTTTACTAAAGACTTCCGTGGAGAGGAACACCAATGAGTTAAAACTATTTTTGGCAGGCTCTGCCGTGTGGCTGAGCCTCGTGCGTTTGTGAAAAGCAACAAGAAGCTGTCCTTAACAAGATTTAGGCTGCCACCTTGTCGGCTTGGGAGGAGGCGCTGAGAAGCAGCCATTGTTATGCGCGCTTGAAACGACTGCGCCAGGACAAGGGAGAGCTGTTCCAGAATGTGGCCTCTGGAAGCAAACAGCCAGGGCTCATCGCTTCTCGGCCTTTTGGCTAAGATCAAGTGTAGTATCTGTTCTTATCAGTTTAATATCTGATATGTCCTCTATAAGGGGACAACATATTAAATGGATTTTTAGCACCGGGAGCTGAAAAAGGGGCTTGCCCCGTTCACTCCACGCATCGACCCGGTATTGCAGTGCCGCCGGGAACGGTGCACCCATCTCCTGCCTTGTGAAAAAGCAAATACCGACACAAACAGAGAGTCGGGGTCAAACCCTCTGCTGACTGCCTGACGTCCCTCGCCGAGCCTCATCTGGGCTCCCGCTCTCAAATGACTGTGTATCATCCGTGACCACTGGGGTGGGGGCAGAGCGCAGCTCAGCATCAACAGCCAGATGAAGCCACCCAAAAAAATGCAGCCAGATTCGCACTTTTGACTCGCAGACAGATAGGGAACATTGCCCTACTGCCACCGGTACGTACGGTTAAACGTGCCCTGCACTTTCGCTCCCCTCGTCACAGAGAGTCCGCAAGGGCCTGAGTGTTTGGGACATTTGGTAGCCTGTGTCCAAAAGCCAGGCCTTCATTTCTCCGCGATCCCATTGGATAGAGCCTGTGCTAATGTGGGGAGGGCTAGGGGAATGTGCGTGGCCTGGTATTTGGGACTCCACAAGCAGAGTGAGGCTTACCGTGAGGGTAGTGACCGGGGCGACTAGGCTCCTCGGCCGCTCTCCTGGAGAGGCCTGTACTTACTCGGGTTTCTCTTCATCACGTACAAGCCTTTCGCCTTTTACTAAAGACTTCCGTGGAGAGGAACACCAATGAGTTAAAACTATTTTTGGCAGGCTCTGCCGTGTGGCTGAGCCTCGTGCGTTTGTGAAAAGCAACAAGAAGCTGTCCTTAACAAGATTTAGGCTGCCACCTTGTCGGCTTGGGAGGAGGCGCTGAGAAGCAGCCATTGTTATGCGCGCTTGAAACGACTGCGCCAGGACAAGGGAGAGCTGTTCCAGAATGTGGCCTCTGGAAGCAAACAGCCAGGGCTCATCGCTTCTCGGCCTTTTGGCTAAGATCAAGTGTAGTATCTGTTCTTATCAGTTTAATATCTGATATGTCCTCTATAAGGGGACAACATATTAAATGGATTTTTAGCACCGGGAGCTGAAAAAGGGGCTTGCCCCGTTCACTCCACGCATCGACCCGGTATTGCAGTGCCGCCGGGAACGGTGCACCCATCTCCTGCCTTGTGAAAAAGCAAATACCGACACAAACAGAGAGTCGGGGTCAAACCCTCTGCTGACTGCCTGACGTCCCTCGCCGAGCCTCATCTGGGCTCCCGCTCTCAAATGACTGTGTATCATCCGTGACCACTGGGGTGGGGGCAGAGCGCAGCTCAGCATCAACAGCCAGATGAAGCCACCCAAAAAAATGCAGCCAGATTCGCACTTTTGACTCGCAGACAGATAGGGAACATTGCCCTACTGCCACCGGTACGTACGGTTAAACGTGCCCTGCACTTTCGCTCCCCTCGTCACAGAGAGTCCGCAAGGGCCTGAGTGTTTGGGACACTTGGTAGCCTGTGTCCAAAAGCCAGGCCTTCATTTCTCCGCGATCCCATTGGATAGAGCCTGTGCTAATGTGGGGAGGGCTAGGGGAATGTGCGTGGCCTGGTATTTGGGACTCCACAAGCAGAGTGAGGCTTACCGTGAGGGTAGTGACCGGGGCGACTAGGCTCCTCGGCCGCTCTCCTGGAGAGGCCTGTACTTACTCGGGTTTCTCTTCATCACGTACAAGCCTTTCGCCTTTTACTAAAGACTTCCGTGGAGAGGAACACCAATGAGTTAAAACTATTTTTGGCAGGCTCTGCCGTGTGGCTGAGCCTCGTGCGTTTGTGAAAAGCAACAAGAAGCTGTCCTTAACAAGATTTAGGCTGCCACCTTGTCGGCTTGGGAGGAGGCGCTGAGAAGCAGCCATTGTTATGCGCGCTTGAAACGACTGCGCCAGGACAAGGGAGAGCTGTTCCAGAATGTGGCCTCTGGAAGCAAACAGCCAGGGCTCATCGCTTCTCGGCCTTTTGGCTAAGACTGCGATCGCTTCCTGTTGGTGGTAAAAACTTTTGCCTGTTTGTGGCATTGTGTTTTACTTTCCATTCTCGGGAGGACATTCACCTTATTCCTTGTGGAGAAAATTTCAACTCTATTGTAGTTGTAAATCCTACACCTAAAGGAATTCATTGGCACAGAGTACTGCTTACCTCTACTCTGTTGATTTAACATCTTGTCCAGGCTAAACAAGAAAAGGTAAGTTCGTTTTAATCATTTGCTGGTTTTAACATATTTATTGATCTTAGTCCTATTTATATCGTCTTTGTTTCTTTTTGTTTTGTTTTTTAGACAATTCTTAAGTGTTTTAGTCCTTCTTTTTAATCCTTTCAGTTTGTGGTGCCTCCACCATGTCGGCCAACATTTCCGGCATGCGGAGGCACCACAGTGTCAGATTTACCTTTAAAGAAAATGACCATGGAAAGCCCCTGGGGATGTCCAGAATTGACTTCTCCAGGAGGTTAATCCAAAAAACCCTTAAGTTTGAACCAGAGAATATAAATTGCATTGTTACTCTACCAACGAATAAAGGTTTCGATGTAAGCTTTCGGTCTGCCGCGCTGCTGAGAGAGTTTTGGACACGCTTTGAAAATGTAAAACCCCAGTTTTCCGCTTTTAATGTTGAGAAACTGACTGATAATGCCTCCAAAACCATCATTATCAGAATGTTCAATGAGACCGTGAATGCGGATGACATTTGTTTGTGGCTGGGTAGATACTGCACTGTAAAAGGACAGGCTACCAAAGTGAGAGATGAGGATGGCATTTGGAATTGCGCTTGGAGGGTCCCCATCCAACAATGGCAGGACCCCCAAGGCTTCCAGGGCCTGAAACATCTGCCATCTGTGATAGTTCTGGGAAACAACAGAGGCTACATTCACTACCAGGGCCAGCCCAAGCTGTGCCGCAAGTGTGGTGAGCATGGGCACCTGGCAGAAGCGTGTCAGCAGACTATTTGTGGAAAATGTAGAGAAATTGGGCACACCTTTGAGGAATGTACCAATGGCAGAAAGTGCAATCTTTGTGGAGAAACAACCCACCTCTTCAGAGATTGCCCAAAGTCATTTGCCAACAAACTGAAGGCAGCGAAAACCCCACAAAATGGTGGACAAGAGGAAGCAGTTAGAGAGCTAATTGAAGAAGCTGGGCTGGGAAATTCAAATCTCCCGCCAAATCCTGTGACTGGAAGGCCAGGATCAGGAGAGGCGGGAGAGGGGGAGGGGCCTGCAATTGCCCCACAAATGGAGAGTGGTGAGGAAGATGGGGCAATGCAGGCAGAAGGCGGAGCTTGCTCCGGATATGAAGGAGAGGAGGGGCCTGCAATTGCCCCGCAACTGGAAAGTCTTGAGGAAGATGGGGCAATGCAGGCAAAAGCCGGAGCTTGCTCAGAATGTGAAAATGACCAATCACAGGGCGATAGTGAGGACGCCTCCCTCCCCAACGCCCAGCAGACCAAGAGGCCTATATCAGAATTGTCCTCTGAGTCTCCTGTAGTCTCAGAGAAGAGGGGAAGAGCTGGGAACTACTCAAACAGCCCATCTGTGGAGGAGCCTAGAGTCTTCCCCTCCAATTCTCCAAATGAGGTCTCTTTCCTAACAATAGCTCTGCAATCAACCCCTAAGGACTCAAATCTCAATGCGACCATGCGTCCAAGGCCTACCCCTAGAGTCCGACAGGGGAATGAAGCTCAACCCCGTCACTCTTCACCCATGAGAGTGAAGGAAGAGCTCCGTTCACAAGAAATTTAAATAACTGCTTTTTTTTTAACATTGATAATCCCTTTTAGACTTTTAAGATTTCATACCTGTTAATTTTAACCATACTCATGGCACTCACCTTCTCAACCATCAATGTGAGAAGCGTGAAGTCACGAGTTAGAGCCCAGACTGTTTTATCCTTTCTTAATTCTTTTAAGTCAGATGTGTTTTTAATACAGGAATGTGGCCTGCCATTTTTAAACCACTACAGAGAGTGGGAGGAGCTATGGCCACAAACATCGATGTGGAGCGGATCAAACGCAAACAGAAATGACGGAGTGGCCATTTTAATCAAAAACCCACTGGTTTTGGTGAAGGGCAGCACTGTGGTGAGAGATGGTCGGGCACTTTTAGCACACCTGACTTTTATGGGAAAAGATTTTAACGTCTTAAATATTTATGGCTTTAACGACAGAAATGACAGGTATGATCTTTTAGAAGACTTGCAGTTCCACATGCTAGGTAGGGCACCTTTAGTTGTAGGGGGAGATTTTAATTGTATTTTAAGCAGGAATGATAGGAAGAGAGCAGGTGAAGATTTTAAAGTGGACAAAACCTCAGTTTTATTTCAGGGCATATGCAGGGATTTTAAACTTCTGGACTGTTTTAAAACCATGCATCCCAGAGAAGAGGGCTTCACCTGGTTTAGTGGTGATGGCACCCGAGCCTCTCGCATTGATTACATTTTATCACGTGATTGCCCACCAACTGATGCTAGATTGACACCTGTTTTCTTTTCAGACCACGCAATGCTCTCCTGCACTCTCTCACTCTCTTCGGGTGTGACATCAGGAAGCGGCCTGTGGAAGCTCAACTGCTCCCTTTTAGAAGATAGGGAGTTAGGTAGACAGTATAGAGAGCAGTACCAAGAGTGGCAGACCCTTCAAGACTTCTACGATACACGTGCACACTGGTGGGAAATGGTGAAAGCAAGGACCCAGACTTTCTTTAGACAGGCAGGCAAGAAAAAAAAAGACAGGGACAACAGACGCATGTTGGGACTGCAGAAACGACTCCAGCGGTATTTTAAACTAAACCAACAGGGGATGGATTTTAATGAAGAAATCAAACAAATTAAAACCCAGATGTCAGCCTCAGCAGAAATTAAAAGCAAGGGTGTCATTTTGAGAAGCAAGGAGAGGGAAATAGAGGAAGGAGAGAAGTGCACAAGATACTTTTTTAAGAAAATTATGAATAAAGGGGGGAGTATTTTTAGACTAAGAAAAGAAAATGGGTGCATAGCTGACACCACAGAGGAAATCATAGAAACTGTCGGACATTTTTATAGAGAACTATACAAAGAAAAACACGTTAAGTGGGACACCATGACTGAAGTCTTAGAAGTTATTGACCAAGCAGTAAATGACAGTGAGCTTTTAACCCAAGATTTTAACATTCTCGAGTTAAATAAATGTCTCAAGTCTTTTAAGGCAGGTAAGTCTCCAGGAGAAGATGGGCTCCCTCTGGAATTTTATGTGACGTTCTGGGACATTTTAGCACCTGACTTGCTTGCTGTTTTTATGGATTTTGAAAAACTTGACCGACTTCCTGACAGTTTTAGAGTAGGGATAGTGACTCTCCTTCACAAAGACAAAGACAAGACAGATTTGAAGAACTGGAGACCCATTACACTTTTAAATTTTGATTGTAAACTTTTTAGTAAGGTTTTAGCATCCCGCATGTCTTTGTTTTTAGAAGACCTGATTCACCCTGATCAAGCCTGTGCTGTCCCGGGGAGGAAGATCACCGACAGCCTCGTACTGATCCGAGACACCATCTGTTATGCGAGAGACAGAAACATCCGGCTAGTTGTCCTAAATTTAGATTTTGAGAAAGCCTTTGATCGGATCTCGCACCAGTACCTTTTCCAGGTGCTGCAAAAAATGGGGTTTCCAAGAAGGTTTATAGCCTGGGTGAGAATGCTGTACCAGGGCATTACCAGCAAATTCACTGTTAACGGGCATCTTACAGAAGCAGTGGATATAAACTGCGGTGTCCGTCAGGGTTGTCCGTTATCTGCCCTCCTCTATGTTCTCTGCATAGAACCACTGGCACAGATCTTGAGAAGGGACCAACAAATCAATGGGGTTGGAGCCCCAGGGAGCGGGGGACTGGAGACAAAGTGTTTTTTATACATGGACGACGTGAACATTTTATGCACTGACCTTTTATCTGTCAACAGGACGCTGGACTTGACTGACTGGTTTGGACGGGCCTCTGGGTCAAAACTCAACAGAGGCAAGACCCAAGCCCACTTTTATGGACCGTGGACAGCGACTGAGATGACAGGACTCCCCCTGACTGTGACCCAGACAGACCAAAAGATACTTGGGATCAAATTTGATAGGGAGGGGGGAGGGAAAACAAATTGGCCAGACATTGTAGGGAAAGTCAGGCAGAGACTAGGGTACTGGAGACTTAGAAGACTGACAATGGAAGGAAAGGTTTTAATCATCAAAGCTGTGATTTTACCTTTGCTTTTACTCATCAGTTCTGTTTTTTTCCCACCTAGAAGAGTGCTTTTAGACTTGGAAAGAGCCATCTTTTATTTCCTGTGGGGCTCCAAGTGGGAACGTCTGAGGAGATATGTGATGAAGAAGCCGAAGGAGAAAGGAGGAAAAGGAGTCCCGGACCTGTACTTGTTTTTAGGGAGCAGATACACAGCACTACACATCACAACCGCCACAGCCCCATCCAGAAACCCCAAAACAACAGCAATGACACGGTTCTGGATGGGGTCCTACCTCAGACGATTAAAAATTTTACCCAATGATCTTAAAGTACCTGTGTCTTTTAACCTGCCACCAACCTACGCTTTTATCCAGACATTTTTAAGGCATTTTAACCTTGAGCAGGAGGAGTTGAAAGTTTTAACCAACCACCGTTCTGTCATTTCTGTTGTGCAGGAGCAGGAACCAGTGAGTCCAGTGCGCGGGCTCGCATTGGGCGAGCCTTCAGCAGTATGGTGCAACGTGAACCATTCCGCTCTTCCAAACAGACTCCGGGACCTGTCATGGATGGTGGCTCACGAGATCCTCCCAGTCAGGTCCGTAATGCACTCCCGGGGCTTGTCCACACATTCAACTTGTCCCCGACCAGGTTGTGGCGCGCCCGAGTCGGTGAGGCATTTGCTCTGGGAGTGCAGCGCTGCCGTAGAACAGTGGGCAACGGCCGGCTCCTTGCAATTCCCGTACTTGCCAGCAAGGGAGGTCCTTACAGCACAGCTGGTGCTGTATGGGGTGGGCCAAAAACAATTGCCAGCATGCGACTTCCCCAAGCAGTGGCTTACCCTAGCCGCCATAAAAGACGCCATATGGACCTCCAGAAACTTGCTGGCAAGGAAGCACATGCAGATCCCCCCCGTGGCTGCGATCCGGATGGCCGCAGCGACGGTCCAAGCAGCCGAAGCTGCAGGCGGCAGGCCAAGGACACAGCCACAAAGAAGAATCGCATTTGTGCCCATTCGGACGAAGGAGCCGGAGCCACACAAAAGAAGTTCAAAGCAGCGGCGGCCTGACTCTCCGGGTGAGGCAGGTGGGAAGGAGCAACAGGGCGAAGGTCTCCTCTGAGCACCAAGAAAGGATTCCGAGAGACCAAATCTGTTTGGGAGAGCGGAATGACTTATCCTTGGTAGGGAATCACTATGCTCCTGCACAGCAATGGAGTTGGAAGGGAGGATTTTTACCGAAGCACTCCCCATTTGTTTTTGTTTTTTTTGTTTTTTTTTAAAGACATTTTAAAATGGACACTCAAAACACACAGACATGCACAAAATGTATAATTTTTAACTTGTGAGAAATCTCATCTGTAATACCTCTGACGACAGTGTTTTGAATATTTAAATATGGTCTTACCTGTTGCACCATTGTATTGATTGATTTCTTGTATTTTAAAAGGTAATTTGTATGTCTTAACTCTGGGTTTTATGTGAAATTACTATGAAATGAGTGTCAATAAATATTTTCGAAAGAAAAAAATCTGTTCTTATCAGTTTAATATCTGATATGTCCTCTATAAGGGGACAACATATTAAATGGATTTTTAGCACCGGGAGCTGAAAAAGGGGCTTGCCCCGTTCACTCCACGCATCGACCCGGTATTGCAGTGCCGCCGGGAACGGTGCACCCATCTCCTGCCTTGTGAAAAAGCAAATACCGACACAAACAGAGAGTCGGGGTCAAACCCTCTGCTGACTGCCTGACGTCCCTCGCCGAGCCTCATCTGGGCTCCCGCTCTCAAATGACTGTGTATCATCCGTGACCACTGGGGTGGGGGCAGAGCGCAGCTCAGCATCAACAGCCAGATGAAGCCACCCAAAAAAATGCAGCCAGATTCGCACTTTTGACTCGCAGACAGATAGGGAACATTGCCCTACTGCCACCGGTACGTACGGTTAAACGTGCCCTGCACTTTCGCTCCCCTCGTCACAGAGAGTCCGCAAGGGCCTGAGTGTTTGGGACATTTGGTAGCCTGTGTCCAAAAGCCAGGCCTTCATTTCTCCGCGATCCCATTGGATAGAGCCTGTGCTAATGTGGGGAGGGCTAGGGGAATGTGCGTGGCCTGGTATTTGGGACTCCACAAGCAGAGTGAGGCTTACCGTGAGGGTAGTGACCGGGGCGACTAGGCTCCTCGGCCGCTCTCCTGGAGAGGCCTGTACTTACTCGGGTTTCTCTTCATCACGTACAAGCCTTTCGCCTTTTACTAAAGACTTCCGTGGAGAGGAACACCAATGAGTTAAAACTATTTTTGGCAGGCTCTGCCGTGTGGCTGAGCCTCGTGCGTTTGTGAAAAGCAACAAGAAGCTGTCCTTAACAAGATTTAGGCTGCCACCTTGTCGGCTTGGGAGGAGGCGCTGAGAAGCAGCCATTGTTATGCGCGCTTGAAACGACTGCGCCAGGACAAGGGAGAGCTGTTCCAGAATGTGGCCTCTGGAAGCAAACAGCCAGGGCTCATCGCTTCTCGGCCTTTTGGCTAAGATCAAGTGTAGTATCTGTTCTTATCAGTTTAATATCTGATATGTCCTCTATAAGGGGACAACATATTAAATGGATTTTTAGCACCGGGAGCTGAAAAAGGGGCTTGCCCCGTTCACTCCACGCATCGACCCGGTATTGCAGTGCCGCCGGGAACGGTGCACCCATCTCCTGCCTTGTGAAAAAGCAAATACCGACACAAACAGAGAGTCGGGGTCAAACCCTCTGCTGACTGCCTGACGTCCCTCGCCGAGCCTCATCTGGGCTCCCGCTCTCAAATGACTGTGTATCATCCGTGACCACTGGGGTGGGGGCAGAGGGCAGCTCAGCATCAACAGCCAGATGAAGCCACCCAAAAAAATGCAGCCAGATTCGCACTTTTGACTCGCAGACAGATAGGGAACATTGCCCTAATGCCAACCGGTACGTACGGTTAAACGTGCCCTGCACTTTCGCTCCCCTCGTCACAGAGAGTCCGCAAGGGCCTGAGTGTTTGGGACATTTGATAGCCTGTGTCCAAAAGCCAGGCCTTCATTTCTCCGCGATCCCATTGGATAGAGCCTGTGCTAATGTGGGGAGGGCTAGGGGAATGTGCGTGGCCTGGTATTTGGGACTCCACAAGCAGAGTGAGGCTTACCGTGAGGGTAGTGACCGGGGCGACTAGGCTCCTCGGCCGCTCTCCTGGAGAGGCCTGTACTTACTCGGGTTTCTCTTCATCACGTACAAGCCTTTCGCCTTTTACTAAAGACTTCCGTGGAGAGGAACACCAATGAGTTAAAACTATTTTTGGCAGGCTCTGCCGTGTGGCTGAGCCTCGTGCGTTTGTGAAAAGCAACAAGAAGCTGTCCTTAACAAGATTTAGGCTGCCACCTTGTCGGCTTGGGAGGAGGCGCTGAGAAGCAGCCATTGTTATGCGCGCTTGAAACGACTGCGCCAGGACAAGGGAGAGCTGTTCCAGAATGTGGCCTCTGGAAGCAAACAGCCAGGGCTCATCGCTTCTCGGCCTTTTGGCTAAGATCAAGTGTAGTATCTGTTCTTATCAGTTTAATATCTGATATGTCCTCTATAAGGGGACAACATATTAAATGGATTTTTAGCACCGGGAGCTGAAAAAGGGGCTTGCCCCGTTCACTCCACGCATCGACCCGGTATTGCAGTGCCGCCGGGAACGGTGCACCCATCTCCTGCCTTGTGAAAAAGCAAATACCGACACAAACAGAGAGTCGGGGTCAAACCCTCTGCTGACTGCCTGACGTCCCTCGCCGAGCCTCATCTGGGCTCCCGCTCTCAAATGACTGTGTATCATCCGTGACCACTGGGGTGGGGGCAGAGCGCAGCTCAGCATCAACAGCCAGATGAAGCCACCCAAAAAAATGCAGCCAGATTCGCACTTTTGACTCGCAGACAGATAGGGAACATTGCCCTACTGCCACCGGTACGTACGGTTAAACGTGCCCTGCACTTTCGCTCCCCTCGTCACAGAGAGTCCGCAAGGGCCTGAGTGTTTGGGACATTTGATAGCCTGTGTCCAAAAGCCAGGCCTTCATTTCTCCGCGATCCCATTGGATAGAGCCTGTGCTAATGTGGGGAGGGCTAGGGGAATGTGCGTGGCCTGGTATTTGGGACTCCACAAGCAGAGTGAGGCTTACCGTGAGGGTAGTGACCGGGGCGACTAGGCTCCTCGGCCGCTCTCCTGGAGAGGCCTGTACTTACTCGGGTTTCTCTTCATCACGTACAAGCCTTTCGCCTTTTACTAAAGACTTCCGTGGAGAGGAACACCAATGAGTTAAAACTATTTTTGGCAGGCTCTGCCGTGTGGCTGAGCCTCGTGCGTTTGTGAAAAGCAACAAGAAGCTGTCCTTAACAAGATTTAGGCTGCCACCTTGTCGGCTTGGGAGGAGGCGCTGAGAAGCAGCCATTGTTATGCGCGCTTGAAACGACTGCGCCAGGACAAGGGAGAGCTGTTCCAGAATGTGGCCTCTGGAAGCAAACAGCCAGGGCTCATCGCTTCTCGGCCTTTTGGCTAAGATCAAGTGTAGTATCTGTTCTTATCACGTGGACGAAGGAGCCGGAGCCACACAAAAGAAGTTCAAAGCAGCGGCGGCCTGACTCTCCGGGTGAGGCAGGTGGGAAGGAGCAACAGGGCGAAGGTCTCCTCTGAGCACCAAGAAAGGATTCCGAGAGACCAAATCTGTTTGGGAGAGCGGAATGACTTATCCTTGGTAGGGAATCACTATGCTCCTGCACAGCAATGGAGTTGGAAGGGAGGATTTTTACCGAAGCACTCCCCATTTGTTTTTTGTTTTTTTTGTTTTTTTTAAAGACATTTTAAAATGGACACTCAAAACACACAGACATGCACAAAATGTATAATTTTTAACTTGTGAGAAATCTCATCTGTAATACCTCTGACGACAGTGTTTTGAATATTTAAATATGGTCTTACCTGTTGCACCATTGTATTGATTGATTTCTTGTATTTTAAAAGGTATTTTGTATGTCTTAACTCTGGGTTTTATGTGAAATTACTATGAAATGAGTGTCAATAAATCTTTTCGAAAGAAAAAAAATCTGTTCTTATCACGAGTTAGAGCCCAGACTGTTTTATCCTTTCTTAATTCTTTTAAGTCAGATGTGTTTTTAATACAGGAATGTGGCCTGCCATTTTTAAACCACTACAGAGAGTGGGAGGAGCTATGGCCACAAACATCGATGTGGAGCGGATCAAATGCAAACAGAAATGACGGAGTGGCCATTTTAATCAAAAACCCCCTGGTTTTGGTGAAGGGCAGCACTGTGGTGAGAGATGGTCGGGCACTTTTAGCACACCTGACTTTTATGGGAAAAGATTTTAACGTCTTAAATATTTATGGCTTTAACGACAGAAATGACAGGTATGATCTTTTAGAAGACTTGCAGTTCCACATGCTAGGTAGGGCACCTTTAGTTGTAGGGGGAGATTTTAATTGTATTTTAAGCAGGAATGATAGGAAGAGAGCAGGTGAAGATTTTAAAGTGGACAAAACCTCAGTTTTATTTCAGGGCATATGCAGGGATTTTAAACTTCTGGACTGTTTTAAAACCATGCATCCCAGAGAAGAGGGCTTCACCTGGTTTAGTGGTGATGGCACCCGAGCCTCTCGCATTGATTACATTTTATCACGTGATTGCCCACCAACTGATGCTAGATTGACACCTGTTTTCTTTTCAGACCACGCAATGCTCTCCTGCACTCTCTCACTCTCTTCGGGTGTGACATCAGGAAGCGGTCTGTGGAAGCTCAACTGCTCCCTTTTAGAAGATAGGGAGTTAGGTAGACAGTATAGAGAGCAGTACCAAGAGTGGCAGACCCTTCAAGACTTCTACGATACACGTGCACACTGGTGGGAAATGGTGAAAGCAAGGACCCAGACTTTCTTTAGACAGGCAGGCAAGAAAAAAAAAGACAGGGACAACAGACGCATGTTGGGACTGCAGAAACGACTCCAGCGGTATTTTAAACTAAACCAACAGGGGATGGATTTTAATGAAGAAATCAAACAAATTAAAACCGAGATGTCAGCCTCAGCAGAAATTAAAAGCAAGGGTGTCATTTTGAGAAGCAAGGAGAGGGAAATAGAGGAAGGAGAGAAGTGCACAAGATATTTTTTTAAGAAAATTATGAATAAAGGGGGGAGTATTTTTAGACTAAGAAAAGAAAATGGGTGCATAGCTGACACCACAGAGGAAATCATAGAAACTGTCGGACATTTTTATAGAGAACTATACAAAGAAAAACACGTTAAGTGGGACACCATGACTGAAGTCTTAGAAGTTATTGACCAAGCAGTAAATGACAGTGAGCTTTTAACCCAAGATTTTAACATTCTCGAGTTAAATAAATGTCTCAAGTCTTTTAAGGCAGGTAAGTCTCCAGGAGAAGATGGGCTCCCTCTGGAATTTTATGTGACGTTCTGGGACATTTTAGCACCTGACTTGCTTGCTGTTTTTATGGATTTTGAAAAACTTGACCGACTTCCTGACAGTTTTAGAGTAGGGATAGTGACTCTCCTTCACAAAGACAAAGACAAGACAGATTTGAAGAACTGGAGACCCATTACACTTTTAAATTTTGATTGTAAACTTTTTAGTAAGGTTTTAGCATCCCGCATGTCTTTGTTTTTAGAAGACCTGATTCACCCTGATCAAGCCTGTGCTGTCCCGGGGAGGAAGATCACCGACAGCCTCGTACTGATCCGAGACACCATCTGTTATGCGAGAGACAGAAACATCCGGCTAGTTGTCCTAAATTTAGATTTTGAGAAAGCCTTTGATCGGATCTCGCACCAGTACCTTTTCCAGGTGCTGCAAAAAATGGGGTTTCCAAGAAGGTTTATAGCCTGGGTGAGAATGCTGTACCAGGGCATTACCAGCAAATTCACTGTTAACGGGCATCTTACAGAAGCAGTGGATATAAACTGCGGTGTCCGTCAGGGTTGTCCGTTATCTGCCCTCCTCTATGTTCTCTGCATAGAACCACTGGCACAGATCTTGAGAAGGGACCAACAAATCAATGGGGTTGGAGCCCCAGGGAGCGGGGGACTGGAGACAAAGTGTTTTTTATACATGGACGACGTGAACATTTTATGCACTGACCTTTTATCTGTCAACAGGACGCTGGACTTGACTGACTGGTTTGGACGGGCCTCTGGGTCAAAACTCAACAGAGGCAAGACCCAAGCCCACTTTTATGGACCGTGGACAGCGACTGAGATGACAGGACTCCCCCTGACTGTGACCCAGACAGACCAAAAGATACTTGGGATCAAATTTGATAGGGAGGGGGGAGGGAAAACAAATTGGCCAGACATTGTAGGGAAAGTCAGGCAGAGACTAGGGTACTGGAGACTTAGAAGACTGACAATGGAAGGAAAGGTTTTAATCATCAAAGCTGTGATTTTACCTTTGCTTTTACTCATCAGTTCTGTTTTTTTCCCACCTAGAAGAGTGCTTTTAGACTTGGAAAGAGCCATCTTTTATTTCCTGTGGGGCTCCAAGTGGGAACGTCTGAGGAGATATGTGATGAAGAAGCCGAAGGAGAAAGGAGGAAAAGGAGTCCCGGACCTGTACTTGTTTTTAGGGAGCAGATACACAGCACTACACATCACAACCGCCACAGCCCCATCCAGAAACCCCAAAACAACAGCAATGACACGGTTCTGGATGGGGTCCTACCTCAGACGATTAAAAATTTTACCCAATGATCTTAAAGTACCTGTGTCTTTTAACCTGCCACCAACCTACGCTTTTATCCAGACATTTTTAAGGCATTTTAACCTTGAGCAGGAGGAGTTGAAAGTTTTAACCAACCACCGTTCTGTCATTTCTGTTGTGCAGGAGCAGGAACCAGTGAGTCCAGTGCGCGGGCTCGCATTGGGCGAGCCTTCAGCAGTATGGTGCAACGTGAACCATTCCGCTCTTCCAAACAGACTCCGGGACCTGTCATGGATGGTGGCTCACGAGATCCTCCCAGTCAGGTCCGTAATGCACTCCCGGGGCTTGTCCACACATTCAACTTGTCCCCGACCAGGTTGTGGCGCGCCCGAGTCGGTGAGGCATTTGCTCTGGGAGTGCAGCGCTGCCGTAGAACAGTGGGCAACGGCCGGCTCCTTGCAATTCCCGTACTTGCCAGCAAGGGAGGTCCTTACAGCACAGCTGGTGCTGTATGGGGTGGGCCAAAAACAATTGCCAGCATGCGACTTCCCCAAGCAGTGGCTTACCCTAGCCGCCATAAAAGACGCCATATGGACCTCCAGAAACTTGCTGGCAAGGAAGCACATGCAGATCCCCCCCGTGGCTGCGATCCGGATGGCCGCAGCGACGGTCCAAGCAGCCGAAGCTGCAGGCGGCAGGCCAAGGACACAGCCACAAAGAAGAATCGCATTTGTGCCCATTCGGACGAAGGAGCCGGAGCCACACAAAAGAAGTTCAAAGCAGCGGCGGCCTGACTCTCCGGGTGAGGCAGGTGGGAAGGAGCAACAGGGCGAAGGTCTCCTCTGAGCACCAAGAAAGGATTCCGAGAGACCAAATCTGTTTGGGAGAGCGGAATGACTTATCCTTGGTAGGGAATCACTATGCTCCTGCACAGCAATGGAGTTGGAAGGGAGGATTTTTACCGAAGCACTCCCCATTTGTTTTTTGTTTTTTTTGTTTTTTTTAAAGACATTTTAAAATGGACACTCAAAACACACAGACATGCACAAAATGTATAATTTTTAACTTGTGAGAAATCTCATCTGTAATACCTCTGACGACAGTGTTTTGAATATTTAAATATGGTCTTACCTGTTGCACCATTGTATTGATTGATTTCTTGTATTTTAAAAGGTATTTTGTATGTCTTAACTCTGGGTTTTATGTGAAATTACTATGAAATGAGTGTCAATAAATCTTTTCGAAAGAAAAAAAATCTGTTCTTATCACGAGTTAGAGCCCAGACTGTTTTATCCTTTCTTAATTCTTTTAAGTCAGATGTGTTTTTAATACAGGAATGTGGCCTGCCATTTTTAAACCACTACAGAGAGTGGGAGGAGCTATGGCCACAAACATCGATGTGGAGCGGATCAAATGCAAACAGAAATGACGGAGTGGCCATTTTAATCAAAAACCCCCTGGTTTTGGTGAAGGGCAGCACTGTGGTGAGAGATGGTCGGGCACTTTTAGCACACCTGACTTTTATGGGAAAAGATTTTAACGTCTTAAATATTTATGGCTTTAACGACAGAAATGACAGGTATGATCTTTTAGAAGACTTGCAGTTCCACATGCTAGGTAGGGCACCTTTAGTTGTAGGGGGAGATTTTAATTGTATTTTAAGCAGGAATGATAGGAAGAGAGCAGGTGAAGATTTTAAAGTGGACAAAACCTCAGTTTTATTTCAGGGCATATGCAGGGATTTTAAACTTCTGGACTGTTTTAAAACCATGCATCCCAGAGAAGAGGGCTTCACCTGGTTTAGTGGTGATGGCACCCGAGCCTCTCGCATTGATTACATTTTATCACGTGATTGCCCACCAACTGATGCTAGATTGACACCTGTTTTCTTTTCAGACCACGCAATGCTCTCCTGCACTCTCTCACTCTCTTCGGGTGTGACATCAGGAAGCGGTCTGTGGAAGCTCAACTGCTCCCTTTTAGAAGATAGGGAGTTAGGTAGACAGTATAGAGAGCAGTACCAAGAGTGGCAGACCCTTCAAGACTTCTACGATACACGTGCACACTGGTGGGAAATGGTGAAAGCAAGGACCCAGACTTTCTTTAGACAGGCAGGCAAGAAAAAAAAAGACAGGGACAACAGACGCATGTTGGGACTGCAGAAACGACTCCAGCGGTATTTTAAACTAAACCAACAGGGGATGGATTTTAATGAAGAAATCAAACAAATTAAAACCGAGATGTCAGCCTCAGCAGAAATTAAAAGCAAGGGTGTCATTTTGAGAAGCAAGGAGAGGGAAATAGAGGAAGGAGAGAAGTGCACAAGATATTTTTTTAAGAAAATTATGAATAAAGGGGGGAGTATTTTTAGACTAAGAAAAGAAAATGGGTGCATAGCTGACACCACAGAGGAAATCATAGAAACTGTCGGACATTTTTATAGAGAACTATACAAAGAAAAACACGTTAAGTGGGACACCATGACTGAAGTCTTAGAAGTTATTGACCAAGCAGTAAATGACAGTGAGCTTTTAACCCAAGATTTTAACATTCTCGAGTTAAATAAATGTCTCAAGTCTTTTAAGGCAGGTAAGTCTCCAGGAGAAGATGGGCTCCCTCTGGAATTTTATGTGACGTTCTGGGACATTTTAGCACCTGACTTGCTTGCTGTTTTTATGGATTTTGAAAAACTTGACCGACTTCCTGACAGTTTTAGAGTAGGGATAGTGACTCTCCTTCACAAAGACAAAGACAAGACAGATTTGAAGAACTGGAGACCCATTACACTTTTAAATTTTGATTGTAAACTTTTTAGTAAGGTTTTAGCATCCCGCATGTCTTTGTTTTTAGAAGACCTGATTCACCCTGATCAAGCCTGTGCTGTCCCGGGGAGGAAGATCACCGACAGCCTCGTACTGATCCGAGACACCATCTGTTATGCGAGAGACAGAAACATCCGGCTAGTTGTCCTAAATTTAGATTTTGAGAAAGCCTTTGATCGGATCTCGCACCAGTACCTTTTCCAGGTGCTGCAAAAAATGGGGTTTCCAAGAAGGTTTATAGCCTGGGTGAGAATGCTGTACCAGGGCATTACCAGCAAATTCACTGTTAACGGGCATCTTACAGAAGCAGTGGATATAAACTGCGGTGTCCGTCAGGGTTGTCCGTTATCTGCCCTCCTCTATGTTCTCTGCATAGAACCACTGGCACAGATCTTGAGAAGGGACCAACAAATCAATGGGGTTGGAGCCCCAGGGAGCGGGGGACTGGAGACAAAGTGTTTTTTATACATGGACGACGTGAACATTTTATGCACTGACCTTTTATCTGTCAACAGGACGCTGGACTTGACTGACTGGTTTGGACGGGCCTCTGGGTCAAAACTCAACAGAGGCAAGACCCAAGCCCACTTTTATGGACCGTGGACAGCGACTGAGATGACAGGACTCCCCCTGACTGTGACCCAGACAGACCAAAAGATACTTGGGATCAAATTTGATAGGGAGGGGGGAGGGAAAACAAATTGGCCAGACATTGTAGGGAAAGTCAGGCAGAGACTAGGGTACTGGAGACTTAGAAGACTGACAATGGAAGGAAAGGTTTTAATCATCAAAGCTGTGATTTTACCTTTGCTTTTACTCATCAGTTCTGTTTTTTTCCCACCTAGAAGAGTGCTTTTAGACTTGGAAAGAGCCATCTTTTATTTCCTGTGGGGCTCCAAGTGGGAACGTCTGAGGAGATATGTGATGAAGAAGCCGAAGGAGAAAGGAGGAAAAGGAGTCCCGGACCTGTACTTGTTTTTAGGGAGCAGATACACAGCACTACACATCACAACCGCCACAGCCCCATCCAGAAACCCCAAAACAACAGCAATGACACGGTTCTGGATGGGGTCCTACCTCAGACGATTAAAAATTTTACCCAATGATCTTAAAGTACCTGTGTCTTTTAACCTGCCACCAACCTACGCTTTTATCCAGACATTTTTAAGGCATTTTAACCTTGAGCAGGAGGAGTTGAAAGTTTTAACCAACCACCGTTCTGTCATTTCTGTTGTGCAGGAGCAGGAACCAGTGAGTCCAGTGCGCGGGCTCGCATTGGGCGAGCCTTCAGCAGTATGGTGCAACGTGAACCATTCCGCTCTTCCAAACAGACTCCGGGACCTGTCATGGATGGTGGCTCACGAGATCCTCCCAGTCAGGTCCGTAATGCACTCCCGGGGCTTGTCCACACATTCAACTTGTCCCCGACCAGGTTGTGGCGCGCCCGAGTCGGTGAGGCATTTGCTCTGGGAGTGCAGCGCTGCCGTAGAACAGTGGGCAACGGCCGGCTCCTTGCAATTCCCGTACTTGCCAGCAAGGGAGGTCCTTACAGCACAGCTGGTGCTGTATGGGGTGGGCCAAAAACAATTGCCAGCATGCGACTTCCCCAAGCAGTGGCTTACCCTAGCCGCCATAAAAGACGCCATATGGACCTCCAGAAACTTGCTGGCAAGGAAGCACATGCAGATCCCCCCCGTGGCTGCGATCCGGATGGCCGCAGCGACGGTCCAAGCAGCCGAAGCTGCAGGCGGCAGGCCAAGGACACAGCCACAAAGAAGAATCGCATTTGTGCCCATTCGGACGAAGGAGCCGGAGCCACACAAAAGAAGTTCAAAGCAGCGGCGGCCTGACTCTCCGGGTGAGGCAGGTGGGAAGGAGCAACAGGGCGAAGGTCTCCTCTGAGCACCAAGAAAGGATTCCGAGAGACCAAATCTGTTTGGGAGAGCGGAATGACTTATCCTTGGTAGGGAATCACTATGCTCCTGCACAGCAATGGAGTTGGAAGGGAGGATTTTTACCGAAGCACTCCCCATTTGTTTTTGTTTTTTTTGTTTTTTTTTAAAGACATTTTAAAATGGACACTCAAAACACACAGACATGCACAAAATGTATAATTTTTAACTTGTGAGAAATCTCATCTGTAATACCTCTGACGACAGTGTTTTGAATATTTAAATATGGTCTTACCTGTTGCACCATTGTATTGATTGATTTCTTGTATTTTAAAAGGTAATTTGTATGTCTTAACTCTGGGTTTTATGTGAAATTACTATGAAATGAGTGTCAATAAATATTTTCGAAAGAAAAAAATCTGTTCTTATCAGTTTAATATCTGATATGTCCTCTATAAGGGGACAACATATTAAATGGATTTTTAGCACCGGGAGCTGAAAAAGGGGCTTGCCCCGTTCACTCCACGCATCGACCCGGTATTGCAGTGCCGCCGGGAACGGTGCACCCATCTCCTGCCTTGTGAAAAAGCAAATACCGACACAAACAGAGAGTCGGGGTCAAACCCTCTGCTGACTGCCTGACGTCCCTCGCCGAGCCTCATCTGGGCTCCCGCTCTCAAATGACTGTGTATCATCCGTGACCACTGGGGTGGGGGCAGAGCGCAGCTCAGCATCAACAGCCAGATGAAGCCACCCAAAAAAATGCAGCCAGATTCGCACTTTTGACTCGCAGACAGATAGGGAACATTGCCCTACTGCCACCGGTACGTACGGTTAAACGTGCCCTGCACTTTCGCTCCCCTCGTCACAGAGAGTCCGCAAGGGCCTGAGTGTTTGGGACATTTGATAGCCTGTGTCCAAAAGCCAGGCCTTCATTTCTCCGCGATCCCATTGGATAGAGCCTGTGCTAATGTGGGGAGGGCTAGGGGAATGTGCGTGGCCTGGTATTTGGGACTCCACAAGCAGAGTGAGGCTTACCGTGAGGGTAGTGACCGGGGCGACTAGGCTCCTCGGCCGCTCTCCTGGAGAGGCCTGTACTTACTCGGGTTTCTCTTCATCACGTACAAGCCTTTCGCCTTTTACTAAAGACTTCCGTGGAGAGGAACACCAATGAGTTAAAACTATTTTTGGCAGGCTCTGCCGTGTGGCTGAGCCTCGTGCGTTTGTGAAAAGCAACAAGAAGCTGTCCTTAACAAGATTTAGGCTGCCACCTTGTCGGCTTGGGAGGAGGCGCTGAGAAGCAGCCATTGTTATGCGCGCTTGAAACGACTGCGCCAGGACAAGGGAGAGCTGTTCCAGAATGTGGCCTCTGGAAGCAAACAGCCAGGGCTCATCGCTTCTCGGCCTTTTGGCTAAGATCAAGTGTAGTATCTGTTCTTATCAGTTTAATATCTGATATGTCCTCTATAAGGGGACAACATATTAAATGGATTTTTAGCACCGGGAGCTGAAAAAGGGGCTTGCCCCGTTCACTCCACGCATCGACCCGGTATTGCAGTGCCGCCGGGAACGGTGCACCCATCTCCTGCCTTGTGAAAAAGCAAATACCGACACAAACAGAGAGTCGGGGTCAAACCCTCTGCTGACTGCCTGACGTCCCTCGCCGAGCCTCATCTGGGCTCCCGCTCTCAAATGACTGTGTATCATCCGTGACCACTGGGGTGGGGGCAGAGGGCAGCTCAGCATCAACAGCCAGATGAAGCCACCCAAAAAAATGCAGCCAGATTCGCACTTTTGACTCGCAGACAGATAGGGAACATTGCCCTAATGCCAACCGGTACGTACGGTTAAACGTGCCCTGCACTTTCGCTCCCCTCGTCACAGAGAGTCCGCAAGGGCCTGAGTGTTTGGGACATTTGGTAGCCTGTGTCCAAAAGCCAGGCCTTCATTTCTCCGCGATCCCATTGGATAGAGCCTGTGCTAATGTGGGGAGGGCTAGGGGAATGTGCGTGGCCTGGTATTTGGGACTCCACAAGCAGAGTGAGGCTTACCGTGAGGGTAGTGACCGGGGCGACTAGGCTCCTCGGCCGCTCTCCTGGAGAGGCCTGTACTTACTCGGGTTTCTCTTCATCACGTACAAGCCTTTCGCCTTTTACTAAAGACTTCCGTGGAGAGGAACACCAATGAGTTAAAACTATTTTTGGCAGGCTCTGCCGTGTGGCTGAGCCTCGTGCGTTTGTGAAAAGCAACAAGAAGCTGTCCTTAACAAGATTTAGGCTGCCACCTTGTCGGCTTGGGAGGAGGCGCTGAGAAGCAGCCATTGTTATGCGCGCTTGAAACGACTGCGCCAGGACAAGGGAGAGCTGTTCCAGAATGTGGCCTCTGGAAGCAAACAGCCAGGGCTCATCGCTTCTCGGCCTTTTGGCTAAGATCAAGTGTAGTATCTGTTCTTATCAGTTTAATATCTGATATGTCCTCTATAAGGGGACAACATATTAAATGGATTTTTAGCACCGGGAGCTGAAAAAGGGGCTTGCCCCGTTCACTCCACGCATCGACCCGGTATTGTAGTGCCGCCGGGAACGGTGCACCCATCTCCTGCCTTGTGAAAAAGCAAATACCGACACAAACAGAGAGTCGGGGTCAAACCCTCTGCTGACTGCCTGACGTCCCTCGCCGAGCCTCATCTGGGCTCCCGCTCTCAAATGACTGTGTATCATCCGTGACCACTGGGGTGGGGGCAGAGCGCAGCTCAGCATCAACAGCCAGATGAAGCCACCCAAAAAAATGCAGCCAGATTCGCACTTTTGACTCGCAGACAGATAGGGAACATTGCCCTACTGCCACCGGTACGTACGGTTAAACGTAAACGATACTACACTTGATCGTTCTTATCAGATACTACACACTACCGCTTCTCGGCCTTTTGGCTAAGACTGCGATCGCTTCCTGTTGGTGGTAAAAACTTTTGCCTGTTTGTGGCATTGTGTTTTACTTCCCATTCTCGGGAGGACATTCACCTTATTCCTTGTGGAGAAAATTTCAACTCTATTGTAGTTGTAAATCCTACACCTAAAGGAATTCATTGGCACAGAGTACTGCTTACCTCTACTCTGTTGATTTAACATCTTGTCCAGGCTAAACAAGAAAAGGTAAGTTCGTTTTAATCATTTGCTGGTTTTAACATATTTATTGATCTTAGTCCTATTTATATCGTCTTTGTTTCTTTTTGTTTTTTTTAGACAATTCTTAAGTGTTTTAGTCCTTCTTTTTAATCCTTTCAGTTTGTGGTGCCTCCACCATGTCGGCCAACATTTCCGGCATGCGGAGGCACCACAGTGTCAGATTTACCTTTAAAGAAAATGACCATGGAAAGCCCCTGGGGATGTCCAGAATTGATTTCTCCAGGAGGTTAATCCAAAATACCCTTAAGTTTGAACCAGAGAATATAAATTGCATTGTTACTCTACCAACGAATAAAGGTTTCGATGTAAGCTTTCGGTCTGCCGCGCTGCTGAGAGAGTTTTGGACACGCTTTGAAAATGTAAAACCCCAGTTTTCCGCTTTTAATGTTGAGAAACTGACTGATAATGCCTCCAAAACCATCATTATCAGAATGTTCAATGAGACCGTGAATGCGGATGACATTTGTTTGTGGCTGGGTAGATACTGCACTGTAAAAGGACAGGCTACCAAAGTGAGAGATGAGGATGGCATTTGGAATTGCGCTTGGAGGGTCCCCATCCAACAATGGCAGGACCCCCAAGGCTTCCAGGGCCTGAAACATCTGCCATCTGTGATAGTTCTGGGAAACAACAGAGGCTACATTCACTACCAGGGCCAGCCCAAGCTGTGCCGCAAGTGTGGTGAGCATGGGCACCTGGCAGAAGCGTGTCAGCAGACTATTTGTGGAAAATGTAGAGAAATTGGGCACACCTTTGAGGAATGTACCAATGGCAGAAAGTGCAATCTTTGTGGAGAAACAACCCACCTCTTCAGAGATTGCCCAAAGTCATTTGCCAACAAACTGAAGGCAGCGAAAACCCCACAAAATGGTGGACAAGAGGAAGCAGTTAGAGAGCTAATTGAAGAAGCTGGGCTGGGAAATTCAAATCTCCCGCCAAATCCTGTGACTGGAAGGCCAGGATCAGGAGAGGCGGGAGAGGGGGAGGGGCCTGCAATTGCCCCACAAATGGAGAGTGGTGAGGAAGATGGGGCAATGCAGGCAGAAGGCGGAGCTAGCTCCGGATATGAAGGAGAGGAGGGGCCTGCAATTGCCCCGCAACTGGAAAGTCTTGAGGAAGATGGGGCAATGCAGGCAAAAGCCGGAGCTTGCTCAGAATGTGAAAATGACCAATCACAGGGCGATAGTGAGGACGCCTCCCTCCCCAACGCCCAGCAGACCAAGAGGCCTATATCAGAATTGTCCTCTGAGTCTCCTGTAGTCTCAGAGAAGAGGGGAAGAGCTGGGAACTACTCAAACAGCCCATCTGTGGAGGAGCCTAGAGTCTTCCCCTCCAATTCTCCAAATGAGGTCTCTTTCCTAACAATAGCTCTGCAATCAACCCCTAAGGACTCAAATCTCAATGCGACCATGCGTCCAAGGCCTACTCCTAGAGTCCGACAGGGGAATGAAGCTCAACCCCGTCACTCTTCACCCATGAGAGTGAAGGAAGAGCTCCGTTCACAAGAAATTTAAATAACTGCTTTTTTTTTAACATTGATAATCCCTTTTAGACTTTTAAGATTTCATACCTGTTAATTTTAACCATACTCATGGCACTCACCTTCTCAACCATCAATGTGAGAAGCGTGAAGTCACGAGTTAGAGCCCAGACTGTTTTATCCTTTCTTAATTCTTTTAAGTCAGATGTGTTTTTAATACAGGAATGTGGCCTGCCATTTTTAAACCACTACAGAGAGTGGGAGGAGCTATGGCCACAAACATCGATGTGGAGCGGATCAAACGCAAACAGAAATGACGGAGTGGCCATTTTAATCAAAAACCCCCTGGTTTTGGTGAAGGGCAGCACTGTGGTGAGAGATGGTCGGGCACTTTTAGCACACCTGACTTTTATGGGAAAAGATTTTAACGTCTTAAATATTTATGGCTTTAACGACAGAAATGACAGGTATGATCTTTTAGAAGACTTGCAGTTCCACATGCTAGGTAGGGCACCTTTAGTTGTAGGGGGAGATTTTAATTGTATTGTAAGCAGGAATGATAGGAAGAGAGCAGGTGAAGATTTTAAAGTGGACAAAACCTCAGTCTTATTTCAGGGCATATGCAGGGATTTTAAACTTCTGGACTGTTTTAAAACCACGCATCCCAGAGAGGAGGGCTTCACCTGGTTTAGTGGTGATGGCACCCGAGCCTCTCGCATTGATTACATTTTATCACGTGATTGCCCACCAACTGATGCTAGATTGACACCTGTTTTCTTTTCAGACCACGCAATGCTCTCCTGCACTCTCTCACTCTCTTCGGGTGTGACATCAGGAAGCGGTCTGTGGAAGCTCAACTGCTCCCTTTTAGAAGATAGGGAGTTAGGTAGACAGTATAGAGAGCAGTACCAAGAGTGGCAGACCCTTCAAGACTTCTACGATACACGTGCACACTGGTGGGAAATGGTGAAAGCAAAGACCCAGACTTTCTTTAGACAGGCAGGCAAGAAAAAAAAAGACAGGGACAACAGACGCATGTTGGGACTGCAGAAACGACTCCAGCGGTATTTTAAACTAAACCAACAGGGGATGGATTTTAATGAAGAAATCAAACAAATTAAAACCCAGATGTCAGCCTCAGCAGAAATTAAAAGCAAGGGTGTCATTTTGAGAAGCAAGGAGAGGGAAATAGAGGAAGGAGAGAAGTGCACAAGATACTTTTTTAAGAAAATTATGAATAAAGGGGGGAGTATTTTTAGACTAAGAAAAGAAAATGGGTGCATAGCTGACACCACAGAGGAAATCATAGAAACTGTCGGACATTTTTATAGAGAACTATACAAAGAAAAACACGTTAAGTGGGACACCATGACTGAAGTCTTAGAAGTTATTGACCAAGCAGTAAATGACAGTGAGCTTTTAACCCAAGATTTTAACATTCTCGAGTTAAATAAATGTCTCAAGTCTTTTAAGGCAGGTAAGTCTCCAGGAGAAGATGGGCTCCCTCTGGAATTTTATGTGATGTTCTGGGACATTTTAGCACCTGACTTGCTTGCTGTTTTTATGGATTTTGAAAAACTTGACCGACTTCCTGACAGTTTTAGAGTAGGGATAGTGACTCTCCTTCACAAAGACAAAGACAAGACAGATTTGAAGAACTGGAGACCCATTACACTTTTAAATTTTGATTGTAAACTTTTTAGTAAGGTTTTAGCATCCCGCATGTCTTTGTTTTTAGAAGACCTGATTCACCCTGATCAAGCCTGTGCTGTCCCGGGGAGGAAGATCACCGACAGCCTCGTACTGATCCGAGACACCATCTGTTATGCGAGAGACAGAAACATCCGGCTAGTTGTCCTAAATTTAGATTTTGAGAAAGCCTTTGATCGGATCTCGCACCAGTACCTTTTCCAGGTGCTGCAAAAAATGGGGTTTCCAAGAAGGTTTATAGCCTGGGTGAGAATGCTGTACCAGGGCATTACCAGCAAATTCACTGTTAACGGGCATCTTACAGAAGCAGTGGATATAAACTGCGGTGTCCGTCAGGGTTGTCCGTTATCTGCCCTCCTCTATGTTCTCTGCATAGAACCACTGGCACAGATCTTGAGAAGGGACCAACAAATCAATGGGGTTGGAGCCCCAGGGAGCGGGGGACTGGAGACAAAGTGTTTTTTATACATGGACGACGTGAACATTTTATGCACTGACCTTTTATCTGTCAACAGGACGCTGGACTTGACTGACTGGTTTGGACGGGCCTCTGGGTCAAAACTCAACAGAGGCAAGACCCAAGCCCACTTTTATGGACCGTGGACAGCGACTGAGATGACAGGACTCCCCCTGACTGTGACCCAGACAGACCAAAAGATACTTGGGATCAAATTTGATAGGGAGGGGGGAGGGAAAACAAATTGGCCAGACATTGTAGGGAAAGTCAGGCAGAGACTAGGGTACTGGAGACTTAGAAGACTGACAATGGAAGGAAAGGTTTTAATCATCAAAGCTGTGATTTTACCTTTGCTTTTACTCATCAGTTCTGTTTTTTTCCCACCTAGAAGAGTGCTTTTAGACTTGGAAAGAGCCATCTTTTATTTCCTGTGGGGCTCCAAGTGGGAACGTCTGAGGAGATATGTGATGAAGAAGCCGAAGGAGAAAGGAGGAAAAGGAGTCCCTGACCTGTACTTGTTTTTAGGGAGCAGATACACAGCACTACACATCACAACCGCCACAGCCCCATCCAGAAACCCCAAAACAACAGCAATGACACGGTTCTGGATGGGGTCCTACCTCAGACGATTAAAAATTTTACCCAATGATCTTAAAGTACCTGTGTCTTTTAACCTGCCACCAACCTACGCTTTTATCCAGACATTTTTAAGGCATTTTAACCTTGAGCAGGAGGAGTTGAAAGTTTTAACCAACCACCGTTCTGTCATTTCTGTTGTGCAGGAGCAGGAACCAGTGAGTCCAGTGCGCGGGCTCGCATTGGGCGAGCCTTCAGCAGTGTGGCGCAACGTGAACCATTCCGCTCTTCCAAACAGACTCCGGGACCTGTCATGGATGGTGGCTCACGAGATCCTCCCAGTCAGGTCCGTAATGCACTCCCGGGGCTTGTCCACACATTCAACTTGTCACCGACCAGGTTGTGGCGCGCCCGAGTCGGTGAGGCATTTGCTCTGGGAGTGCAGCGCTGCCGTAGAACAGTGGGCAACGGCCGGCTCCTTGCAATTCCCGTACTTGCCAGCAAGGGAGGTCCTTACAGCACAGCTGGTGCTGTATGGGGTGGGCCAAAAACAATTGCCAGCATGCGACTTCCCCAAGCAGTGGCTTACCCTAGCCACCATAAAAGACGCCATATGGACCTCCAGAAACTTGCTGGCAAGGAAGCACATGCAGATCCCCCCCGTGGCTGCGATCCGGATGGCCGCAGCGACGGTCCAAGCAGCCGAAGCTGCAGGCGGCAGGCCAAGGACACAGCCACAAAGAAGAATCGCATTTGTGCCCATTCGGACGAAGGAGCCGGAGCCACACAAAAGAAGTTCAAAGCAGCGGCGGCCTGACTCTCCGGGTGAGGCAGGTGGGAAGGAGCAACAGGGCGAAGGTCTCCTCTGAGCACCAAGAAAGGATTCCGAGAGACCAAATCTGTTTGGGAGAGCGGAATGACTTATCCTTGGTAGGGAATCACTATGCTCCTGCACAGCAATGGAGTTGGAAGGGAGGATTTTTACCGAAGCACTCCCCATTTGTTTTTGTTTTTTTTGTTGGGTTGGACATTTTAAAATGGACACTCAAAACACACAGACATGCACAAAATGTATAATTTTTAACTTGTGAGAAATCTCATCTGTAATACCTCTGACGACAGTGTTTTGAATATTTAAATATGGTCTTACATGTTGCACCATTGTATTGATTGATTTCTTGTATTTTAAAAGGTAATTTGTGTGTCTTAACTCTGGGTTTTATGTGAAATTACTATGAAATGAGTGTCAATAAATCTTTTCGAAAGAAAAAAAATCTGTTCTTATCAGTTTAATATCTGATATGTCCTCTATAAGGGGACAACATATTAAATGGATTTTTAGCACCGGGAGCTGAAAAAGGGGCTTGCCCCGTTCACTCCACGCATCGACCCGGTATTGCAGTGCCGCCGGGAACGGTGCACCCATCTCCTGCCTTGTGAAAAAGCAAATACCGACACAAACAGAGAGTCGGGGTCAAACCCTCTGCTGACTGCCTGACGTCCCTCGCCGAGCCTCATCTGGGCTCCCGCTCTCAAATGACTGTGTATCATCCGTGACCACTGGGGTGGGGGCAGAGCGCAGCTCAGCATCAACAGCCAGATGAAGCCACCCAAAAAAATGCAGCCAGATTCGCACTTTTGACTCGCAGACAGATAGGGAACATTGCCCTAATGCCAACCGGTACGTACGGTTAAACGTGCCCTGCACTTTCGCTCCCCTCGTCACAGGGAGTCCGCAAGGGCCTGAGTGTTTGGGACATTTGGTAGCCTGTGTCCAAAAGCCAGGCCTTCATTTCTCCGCGATCCCATTGGATAGAGCCTGTGCTAATGTGGGGAGGGCTAGGGGAATGTGCGTGGCCTGGTATTTGGGACTCCACAAGCAGAGTGAGGCTTACCGTGAGGGTAGTGACCGGGGCGACTAGGCTCCTCGGCCGCTCTCCTGGAGAGGCCTGTACTTACTCGGGTTTCTCTTCATCACGTACAAGCCTTTCGCCTTTTACTAAAGACTTCCGTGGAGAGGAACACCAATGAGTTAAAACTATTTTTGGCAGGCTCTGCCGTGTGGCTGAGCCTCGTGCGTTTGTGAAAAGCAACAAGAAGCTGTCCTTAACAAGATTTAGGCTGCCACCTTGTCGGCTTGGGAGGAGGCGCTGAGAAGCAGCCATTGTTATGCGCGCTTGAAACGACTGCGCCAGGACAAGGGAGAGCTGTTCCAGAATGTGGCCTCTGGAAGCAAACAGCCAGGGCTCATCGCTTCTCGGCCTTTTGGCTAAGATCAAGTGTAGTATCTGTTCTTATCATTTTTATGGACCGTGGACAGCGACTGAGATGACAGGACTCCCCCTGACTGTGACCCAGACAGACCAAAAGATACTTGGGATCAAATTTGATAGGGAGGGGGGAGGGAAAACAAATTGGCCAGACATTGTAGGGAAAGTCAGGCAGAGACTAGGGTACTGGAGACTTAGAAGACTGACAATGGAAGGAAAGGTTTTAATCATCAAAGCTGTGATTTTACCTTTGCTTTTACTCATCAGTTCTGTTTTTTTCCCACCTAGAAGAGTGCTTTTAGACTTGGAAAGAGCCATCTTTTATTTCCTGTGGGGCTCCAAGTGGGAACGTCTGAGGAGATATGTGATGAAGAAGCCGAAGGAGAAAGGAGGAAAAGGAGTCCCGGACCTGTACTTGTTTTTAGGGAGCAGATACACAGCACTACACATCACAACCGCCACAGCCCCATCCAGAAACCCCAAAACAACAGCAATGACACGGTTCTGGATGGGGTCCTACCTCAGACGATTAAAAATTTTACCCAATGATCTTAAAGTACCTGTGTCTTTTAACCTGCCACCAACCTACGCTTTTATCCAGACATTTTTAAGGCATTTTAACCTTGAGCAGGAGGAGTTGAAAGTTTTAACCAACCACCGTTCTGTCATTTCTGTTGTGCAGGAGCAGGAACCAGTGAGTCCAGTGCGCGGGCTCGCATTGGGCGAGCCTTCAGCAGTGTGGCGCAACGTGAACCATTCCGCTCTTCCAAACAGACTCCGGGACCTGTCATGGATGGTGGCTCACGAGATCCTCCCAGTCAGGTCCGTAATGCACTCCCGGGGCTTGTCCACACATTCAACTTGTCCCCGACCAGGTTGTGGCGCGCCCGAGTCGGTGAGGCATTTGCTCTGGGAGTGCAGCGCTGCCGTAGAACAGTGGGCAACGGCCGGCTCCTTGCAATTCCCGTACTTGCCAGCAAGGGAGGTCCTTACAGCACAGCTGGTGCTGTATGGGGTGGGCCAAAAACAATTGCCAGCATGCGACTTCCCCAAGCAGTGGCTTACCCTAGCCGCCATAAAAGACGCAATATGGACCTCCAGAAACTTGCTGGCAAGGAAGCACATGCAGATCCCCCCCGTGGCTGCGATCCGGATGGCCGCAGCGACGGTCCAAGCAGCCGAAGCTGCAGGCGGCAGGCCAAGGACACAGCCACAAAGAAGAATCGCATTTGTGCCCATTCGGACGAAGGAGCCGGAGCCACACAAAAGAAGTTCAAAGCAGCGGCGGCCTGACTCTCCGGGTGAGGCAGGTGGGAAGGAGCAACAGGGCGAAGGTCTCCTCTGAGCACCAAGAAAGGATTCCGAGAGACCAAATCTGTTTGGGAGAGCGGAATGACTTATCCTTGGTAGGGAATCACTATGCTCCTGCACAGCAATGGAGTTGGAAGGGAGGATTTTTACCGAAGCACTCCCCATTTGTTTTTGTTTTTTTTTGTTTTTTTTTTAAAGACATTTTAAAATGGACACTCAAAACACACAGACATGCACAAAATGTATAATTTTTAACTTGTGAGAAATCTCATCTGTAATACCTCTGACGACAGTGTTTTGAATATTTAAATATGGTCTTACCTGTTGCACCATTGTATTGATTGATTTCTTGTATTTTAAAAGGTAATTTGTATGTCTTAACTCTGGGTTTTATGTGAAATTACTATGAAATGAGTGTCAATAAATCTTTTCGAAAGAAAAAAAATCTGTTCTTATCAGTTTAATATCTGATATGTCCTCTATAAGGGGACAACATATTAAATGGATTTTTAGCACCGGGAGCTGAAAAAGGGGCTTGCCCCGTTCACTCCACGCATCGACCCGGTATTGCAGTGCCGCCGGGAACGGTGCACCCATCTCCTGCCTTGTGAAAATGCAAATACCGACACAAACAGAGAGTCGGGGTCAAACCCTCTGCTGACTGCCTGACGTCCCTCGCCGAGCCTCATCTGGGCTCCCGCTCTCAAATGACTGTGTATCATCCGTGACCACTGGGGTGGGGGCAGAGCGCAGCTCAGCATCAACAGCCAGATGAAGCCACCCAAAAAAATGCAGCCAGATTCGCACTTTTGACTCGCAGACAGATAGGGAACATTGCCCTACTGCCACCGGTACGTACGGTTAAACGTGCCCTGCACTTTCGCTCCCCTCGTCACAGAGAGTCCGCAAGGGCCTGAGTGTTTGGGACACTTGGTAGCCTGTGTCCAAAAGCCAGGCCTTCATTTCTCCGCGATCCCATTGGATAGAGCTTGTGCTAATGTGGGGAGGGCTAGGGGAATGTGCGTGGCCTGGTATTTGGGACTCCACAAGCAGAGTGAGGCTTACCGTGAGGGTAGTGACCGGGGCGACTAGGCTCCTCGGCCGCTCTCCTGGAGAGGCCTGTACTTACTCGGGTTTCTCTTCATCACGTACAAGCCTTTCGCCTTTTACTAAAGACTTCCGTGGAGAGGAACACCAATGAGTTAAAACTATTTTTGGCAGGCTCTGCCGTGTGGCTGAGCCTCGTGCGTTTGTGAAAAGCAACAAGAAGCTGTCCTTAACAAGATTTAGGCTGCCACCTTGTCGGCTTGGGAGGAGGCGCTGAGAAGCAGCCATTGTTATGCGCGCTTGAAACGACTGCGCCAGGACAAGGGAGAGCTGTTCCAGAATGTGGCCTCTGGAAGCAAACAGCCAGGGCTCATCGCTTCTCGGCCTTTTGGCTAAGATCAAGTGTAGTATCTGTTCTTATCAGTTTAATATCTGATATGTCCTCTATAAGGGGACAACATATTAAATGGATTTTTAGCACCGGGAGCTGAAAAAGGGGCTTGCCCCGTTCACTCCACGCATCGACCCGGTATTGCAGTGCCGCCGGGAACGGTGCACCCATCTCCTGCCTTGTGAAAAAGCAAATACCGACACAAACAGAGAGTCGGGGTCAAACCCTCTGCTGACTGCCTGACGTCCCTCGCCGAGCCTCATCTGGGCTCCCGCTCTCAAATGACTGTGTATCATCCGTGACCACTGGGGTGGGGGCAGAGGGCAGCTCAGCATCAACAGCCAGATGAAGCCACCCAAAAAAATGCAGCCAGATTCGCACTTTTGACTCGCAGACAGATAGGGAACATTGCCCTAATGCCAACCGGTACGTACGGTTAAACGTGCCCTGCACTTTCGCTCCCCTCGTCACAGAGAGTCCGCAAGGGCCTGAGTGTTTGGGACATTTGGTAGCCTGTGTCCAAAAGCCAGGCCTTCATTTCTCCGCGATCCCATTGGATAGAGCCTGTGCTAATGTGGGGAGGGCTAGGGGAATGTGCGTGGCCTGGTATTTGGGACTCCACAAGCAGAGTGAGGCTTACCGTGAGGGTAGTGACCGGGGCGACTAGGCTCCTCGGCCGCTCTCCTGGAGAGGCCTGTACTTACTCGGGTTTCTCTTCATCACGTACAAGCCTTTCGCCTTTTACTAAAGACTTCCGTGGAGAGGAACACCAATGAGTTAAAACTATTTTTGGCAGGCTCTGCCGTGTGGCTGAGCCTCGTGCGTTTGTGAAAAGCAACAAGAAGCTGTCCTTAACAAGATTTAGGCTGCCACCTTGTCGGCTTGGGAGGAGGCGCTGAGAAGCAGCCATTGTTATGCGTGCTTGAAACGACTGTGCCAGGACAAGGGAGAGCTGTTCCAGAATGTGGCCTCTGGAAGCAAACAGCCAGGGCTCATCGCTTCTCGGCCTTTTGGCTAAGATCAAGTGTAGTATCTGTTCTTATCAGTTTAATATCTGATATGTCCTCTATAAGGGGACAACATATTAAATGGATTTTTAGCACCGGGAGCTGAAAAAGGGGCTTGCCCCGTTCACTCCACGCATCGACCCGGTATTGCAGTGCCGCCGGGAACGGTGCACCCATCTCCTGCCTTGTGAAAAAGCAAATACCGACACAAACAGAGAGTCGGGGTCAAACCCTCTGCTGACTGCCTGACGTCCCTCGCCGAGCCTCATCTGGGCTCCCGCTCTCAAATGACTGTGTATCATCCGTGACCACTGGGGTGGGGGCAGAGGGCAGCTCAGCATCAACAGCCAGATGAAGCCACCCAAAAAAATGCAGCCAGATTTGCACTTTTGACTCGCAGACAGATAGGGAACATTGCCCTAATGCCAACCGGTACGTACGGTTAAACGTGCCCTGCACTTTCGCTCCCCTCGTCACAGAGAGTCCGCAAGGGCCTGAGTGTTTGGGACATTTGATAGCCTGTGTCCAAAAGCCAGGCCTTCATTTCTCCACGATCCCATTGGATAGAGCCTGTGCTAATGTGGGGAGGGCTAGGGGAATGTGCGTGGCCTGGTATTTGGGACTCCACAAGCAGAGTGAGGCTTACCGTGAGGGTAGTGACCGGGGCGACTAGGCTCCTCGGCTGCTCTCCTGGAAAGGCCTGTACTTACTCGGGTTTCTCTTCATCACGTACAAGCCTTTCGCCTTTTACTAAAGACTTCCGTGGAGAGGAACACCAATGAGTTAAAACTATTTTTGGCAGGCTCTGCCGTGTGGCTGAGCCTCGTGCGTTTGTGAAAAGCAACAAGAAGCTGTCCTTAACAAGATTTAGGCTGCCACCTTGTCGGCTTGGGAGGAGGCGCTGAGAAGCAGCCATTGTTATGCGCGCTTGAAACGACTGCGCCAGGACAAGGGAGAGCTGTTCCAGAATGTGGCCTCTGGAAGCAAACAGCCAGGGCTCATCGCTTCTCGGCCTTTTGGCTAAGATCAAGTGTAGTATCTGTTCTTATCAGTTTAATATCTGATATGTCCTCTATAAGGGGACAACATATTAAATGGATTTTTAGCACCGGGAGCTGAAAAAGGGGCTTGCCCCGTTCACTCCACGCATCGACCCGGTATTGCAGTGCCGCCGGGAACGGTGCACCCATCTCCTGCCTTGTGAAAAAGCAAATACCGACACAAACAGAGAGTCGGGGTCAAACCCTCTGCTGACTGCCTGACGTCCCTCGCCGAGCCTCATCTGGGCTCCCGCTCTCAAATGACTGTGTATCATCCGTGACCACTGGGGTGGGGGCAGAGGGCAGCTCAGCATCAACAGCCAGATGAAGCCACCCAAAAAAATGCAGCCAGATTCGCACTTTTGACTCGCAGACAGATAGGGAACATTGCCCTAATGCCAACCGGTACGTACGGTTAAACGTGCCCTGCACTTTCGCTCCCCTCGTCACAGAGAGTCCGCAAGGGCCTGAGTGTTTGGGACATTTGGTAGCCTGTGTCCAAAAGCCAGGCCTTCATTTCTCCGCGATCCCATTGGATAGAGCCTGTGCTAATGTGGGGAGGGCTAGGGGAATGTGCGTGGCCTGGTATTTGGGACTCCACAAGCAGAGTGAGGCTTACCGTGAGGGTAGTGACCGGGGCGACTAGGCTCCTCGGCCGCTCTCCTGGAGAGGCCTGTACTTACTCGGGTTTCTCTTCATCACGTACAAGCCTTTCGCCTTTTACTAAAGACTTCCGTGGAGAGGAACACCAATGAGTTAAAACTATTTTTGGCAGGCTCTGCCGTGTGGCTGAGCCTCGTGCGTTTGTGAAAAGCAACAAGAAGCTGTCCTTAACAAGATTTAGGCTGCCACCTTGTCGGCTTGGGAGGAGGCGCTGAGAAGCAGCCATTGTTATGCGCGCTTGAAACGACTGCGCCAGGACAAGGGAGAGCTGTTCCAGAATGTGGCCTCTGGAAGCAAACAGCCAGGGCTCATCGCTTCTCGGCCTTTTGGCTAAGATCAAGTGTAGTATCTGTTCTTATCAGTTTAATATCTGATATGTCCTCTATAAGGGGACAACATATTAAATGGATTTTTAGCACCGGGAGCTGAAAAAGGGGCTTGCCCCGTTCACTCCACGCATCGACCCGGTATTGCAGTGCCGCCGGGAACGGTGCACCCATCTCCTGCCTTGTGAAAAAGCAAATACCGACACAAACAGAGAGTCGGGGTCAAACCCTCTGCTGACTGCCTGACGTCCCTCGCCGAGCCTCATCTGGGCTCCCGCTCTCAAATGACTGTGTATCATCCGTGACCACTGGGGTGGGGGCAGAGCGCAGCTCAGCATCAACAGCCAGATGAAGCCACCCAAAAAAATGCAGCCAGATTCGCACTTTTGACTCGCAGACAGATAGGGAACATTGCCCTACTGCCACCGGTACGTACGGTTAAACGTGCCCTGCACTTTCGCTCCCCTCGTCACAGAGAGTCCGCAAGGGCCTGAGTGTTTGGGACATTTGGTAGCCTGTGTCCAAAAGCCAGGCCTTCATTTCTCCGCGATCCCATTGGATAGAGCCTGTGCTAATGTGGGGAGGGCTAGGGGAATGTGCGTGGCCTGGTATTTGGGACTCCACAAGCAGAGTGAGGCTTACCGTGAGGGTAGTGACCGGGGCGACTAGGCTCCTCGGCCGCTCTCCTGGAGAGGCCTGTACTTACTCGGGTTTCTCTTCATCACGTACAAGCCTTTCGCCTTTTACTAAAGACTTCCGTGGAGAGGAACACCAATGAGTTAAAACTATTTTTGGCAGGCTCTGCCGTGTGGCTGAGCCTCGTGCGTTTGTGAAAAGCAACAAGAAGCTGTCCTTAACAAGATTTAGGCTGCCACCTTGTCGGCTTGGGAGGAGGCGCTGAGAAGCAGCCATTGTTATGCGCGCTTGAAACGACTGCGCCAGGACAAGGGAGAGCTGTTCCAGAATGTGGCCTCTGGAAGCAAACAGCCAGGGCTCATCGCTTCTCGGCCTTTTGGCTAAGATCAAGTGTAGTATCTGTTCTTATCAGTTTAATATCTGATATGTCCTCTATAAGGGGACAACATATTAAATGGATTTTTAGCACCGGGAGCTGAAAAAGGGGCTTGCCCCGTTCACTCCACGCATCGACCCGGTATTGCAGTGCCGCCGGGAACGGTGCACCCATCTCCTGCCTTGTGAAAAAGCAAATACCGACACAAACAGAGAGTCGGGGTCAAACCCTCTGCTGACTGCCTGACGTCCCTCGCCGAGCCTCATCTGGGCTCCCGCTCTCAAATGACTGTGTATCATCCGTGACCACTGGGGTGGGGGCAGAGCGCAGCTCAGCATCAACAGCCAGATGAAGCCACCCAAAAAAATGCAGCCAGATTCGCACTTTTGACTCGCAGACAGATAGGGAACATTGCCCTACTGCCACCGGTACGTACGGTTAAACGTGCCCTGCACTTTCGCTCCCCTCGTCACAGAGAGTCCGCAAGGGCCTGAGTGTTTGGGACACTTGGTAGCCTGTGTCCAAAAGCCAGGCCTTCATTTCTCCGCGATCCCATTGGATAGAGCCTGTGCTAATGTGGGGAGGGCTAGGGGAATGTGCGTGGCCTGGTATTTGGGACTCCACAAGCAGAGTGAGGCTTACCGTGAGGGTAGTGACCGGGGCGACTAGGCTCCTCGGCCGCTCTCCTGGAGAGGCCTGTACTTACTCGGGTTTCTCTTCATCACGTACAAGCCTTTCGCCTTTTACTAAAGACTTCCGTGGAGAGGAACACCAATGAGTTAAAACTATTTTTGGCAGGCTCTGCCGTGTGGCTGAGCCTCGTGCGTTTGTGAAAAGCAACAAGAAGCTGTCCTTAACAAGATTTAGGCTGCCACCTTGTCGGCTTGGGAGGAGGCGCTGAGAAGCAGCCATTGTTATGCGCGCTTGAAACGACTGCGCCAGGACAAGGGAGAGCTGTTCCAGAATGTGGCCTCTGGAAGCAAACAGCCAGGGCTCATCGCTTCTCGGCCTTTTGGCTAAGATCAAGTGTAGTATCTGTTCTTATCAGTTTAATATCTGATATGTCCTCTATAAGGGGACAACATATTAAATGGATTTTTAGCACCGGGAGCTGAAAAAGGGGCTTGCCCCGTTCACTCCACGCATCGACCCGGTATTGCAGTGCCGCCGGGAACGGTGCACCCATCTCCTGCCTTGTGAAAAAGCAAATACCGACACAAACAGAGAGTCGGGGTCAAACCCTCTGCTGACTGCCTGACGTCCCTCGCCGAGCCTCATCTGGGCTCCCGCTCTCAAATGACTGTGTATCATCCGTGACCACTGGGGTGGGGGCAGAGCGCAGCTCAGCATCAACAGCCAGATGAAGCCACCCAAAAAAATGCAGCCAGATTCGCACTTTTGACTCGCAGACAGATAGGGAACATTGCCCTACTGCCACCGGTACGTACGGTTAAACGTGCCCTGCACTTTCGCTCCCCTCGTCACAGAGAGTCCGCAAGGGCCTGAGTGTTTGGGACATTTGGTAGCCTGTGTCCAAAAGCCAGGCCTTCATTTCTCCGCGATCCCATTGGATAGAGCCTGTGCTAATGTGGGGAGGGCTAGGGGAATGTGCGTGGCCTGGTATTTGGGACTCCACAAGCAGAGTGAGGCTTACCGTGAGGGTAGTGACCGGGGCGACTAGGCTCCTCGGCCGCTCTCCTGGAGAGGCCTGTACTTACTCGGGTTTCTCTTCATCACGTACAAGCCTTTCGCCTTTTACTAAAGACTTCCGTGGAGAGGAACACCAATGAGTTAAAACTATTTTTGGCAGGCTCTGCCGTGTGGCTGAGCCTCGTGCGTTTGTGAAAAGCAACAAGAAGCTGTCCTTAACAAGATTTAGGCTGCCACCTTGTCGGCTTGGGAGGAGGCGCTGAGAAGCAGCCATTGTTATGCGCGCTTGAAACGACTGCGCCAGGACAAGGGAGAGCTGTTCCAGAATGTGGCCTCTGGAAGCAAACAGCCAGGGCTCATCGCTTCTCGGCCTTTTGGCTAAGATCAAGTGTAGTATCTGTTCTTATCAGTTTAATATCTGATATGTCCTCTATAAGGGGACAACATATTAAATGGATTTTTAGCACCGGGAGCTGAAAAAGGGGCTTGCCCCGTTCACTCCACGCATCGACCCGGTATTGCAGTGCCGCCGGGAACGGTGCACCCATCTCCTGCCTTGTGAAAAAGCAAATACCGACACAAACAGAGAGTCGGGGTCAAACCCTCTGCTGACTGCCTGACGTCCCTCGCCGAGCCTCATCTGGGCTCCCGCTCTCAAATGACTGTGTATCATCCGTGACCACTGGGGTGGGGGCAGAGCGCAGCTCAGCATCAACAGCCAGATGAAGCCACCCAAAAAAATGCAGCCAGATTCGCACTTTTGACTCGCAGACAGATAGGGAACATTGCCCTACTGCCACCGGTACGTACGGTTAAACGTGCCCTGCACTTTCGCTCCCCTCGTCACAGAGAGTCCGCAAGGGCCTGAGTGTTTGGGACACTTGGTAGCCTGTGTCCAAAAGCCAGGCCTTCATTTCTCCGCGATCCCATTGGATAGAGCCTGTGCTAATGTGGGGAGGGCTAGGGGAATGTGCGTGGCCTGGTATTTGGGACTCCACAAGCAGAGTGAGGCTTACCGTGAGGGTAGTGACCGGGGCGACTAGGCTCCTCGGCCGCTCTCCTGGAGAGGCCTGTACTTACTCGGGTTTCTCTTCATCACGTACAAGCCTTTCGCCTTTTACTAAAGACTTCCGTGGAGAGGAACACCAATGAGTTAAAACTATTTTTGGCAGGCTCTGCCGTGTGGCTGAGCCTCGTGCGTTTGTGAAAAGCAACAAGAAGCTGTCCTTAACAAGATTTAGGCTGCCACCTTGTCGGCTTGGGAGGAGGCGCTGAGAAGCAGCCATTGTTATGCGCGCTTGAAACGACTGCGCCAGGACAAGGGAGAGCTGTTCCAGAATGTGGCCTCTGGAAGCAAACAGCCAGGGCTCATCGCTTCTCGGCCTTTTGGCTAAGATCAAGTGTAGTATCTGTTCTTATCAGTTTAATATCTGATATGTCCTCTATAAGGGGACAACATATTAAATGGATTTTTAGCACCGGGAGCTGAAAAAGGGGCTTGCCCCGTTCACTCCACGCATCGACCCGGTATTGCAGTGCCGCCGGGAACGGTGCACCCATCTCCTGCCTTGTGAAAAAGCAAATACCGACACAAACAGAGAGTCGGGGTCAAACCCTCTGCTGACTGCCTGACGTCCCTCGCCGAGCCTCATCTGGGCTCCCGCTCTCAAATGACTGTGTATCATCCGTGACCACTGGGGTGGGGGCAGAGCGCAGCTCAGCATCAACAGCCAGATGAAGCCACCCAAAAAAATGCAGCCAGATTCGCACTTTTGACTCGCAGACAGATAGGGAACATTGCCCTACTGCCACCGGTACGTACGGTTAAACGTGCCCTGCACTTTCGCTCCCCTCGTCACAGAGAGTCCGCAAGGGCCTGAGTGTTTGGGACATTTGGTAGCCTGTGTCCAAAAGCCAGGCCTTCATTTCTCCGCGATCCCATTGGATAGAGCCTGTGCTAATGTGGGGAGGGCTAGGGGAATGTGCGTGGCCTGGTATTTGGGACTCCACAAGCAGAGTGAGGCTTACCGTGAGGGTAGTGACCGGGGCGACTAGGCTCCTCGGCCGCTCTCCTGGAGAGGCCTGTACTTACTCGGGTTTCTCTTCATCACGTACAAGCCTTTCGCCTTTTACTAAAGACTTCCGTGGAGAGGAACACCAATGAGTTAAAACTATTTTTGGCAGGCTCTGCCGTGTGGCTGAGCCTCGTGCGTTTGTGAAAAGCAACAAGAAGCTGTCCTTAACAAGATTTAGGCTGCCACCTTGTCGGCTTGGGAGGAGGCGCTGAGAAGCAGCCATTGTTATGCGCGCTTGAAACGACTGCGCCAGGACAAGGGAGAGCTGTTCCAGAATGTGGCCTCTGGAAGCAAACAGCCAGGGCTCATCGCTTCTCGGCCTTTTGGCTAAGATCAAGTGTAGTATCTGTTCTTATCAGTTTAATATCTGATATGTCCTCTATAAGGGGACAACATATTAAATGGATTTTTAGCACCGGGAGCTGAAAAAGGGGCTTGCCCCGTTCACTCCACGCATCGACCCGGTATTGCAGTGCCGCCGGGAACGGTGCACCCATCTCCTGCCTTGTGAAAAAGCAAATACCGACACAAACAGAGAGTCGGGGTCAAACCCTCTGCTGACTGCCTGACGTCCCTCGCCGAGCCTCATCTGGGCTCCCGCTCTCAAATGACTGTGTATCATCCGTGACCACTGGGGTGGGGGCAGAGCGCAGCTCAGCATCAACAGCCAGATGAAGCCACCCAAAAAAATGCAGCCAGATTCGCACTTTTGACTCGCAGACAGATAGGGAACATTGCCCTACTGCCACCGGTACGTACGGTTAAACGTGCCCTGCACTTTCGCTCCCCTCGTCACAGAGAGTCCGCAAGGGCCTGAGTGTTTGGGACATTTGGTAGCCTGTGTCCAAAAGCCAGGCCTTCATTTCTCCGCGATCCCATTGGATAGAGCCTGTGCTAATGTGGGGAGGGCTAGGGGAATGTGCGTGGCCTGGTATTTGGGACTCCACAAGCAGAGTGAGGCTTACCGTGAGGGTAGTGACCGGGGCGACTAGGCTCCTCGGCCGCTCTCCTGGAGAGGCCTGTACTTACTCGGGTTTCTCTTCATCACGTACAAGCCTTTCGCCTTTTACTAAAGACTTCCGTGGAGAGGAACACCAATGAGTTAAAACTATTTTTGGCAGGCTCTGCCGTGTGGCTGAGCCTCGTGCGTTTGTGAAAAGCAACAAGAAGCTGTCCTTAACAAGATTTAGGCTGCCACCTTGTCGGCTTGGGAGGAGGCGCTGAGAAGCAGCCATTGTTATGCGCGCTTGAAACGACTGCGCCAGGACAAGGGAGAGCTGTTCCAGAATGTGGCCTCTGGAAGCAAACAGCCAGGGCTCATCGCTTCTCGGCCTTTTGGCTAAGATCAAGTGTAGTATCTGTTCTTATCAGTTTAATATCTGATATGTCCTCTATAAGGGGACAACATATTAAATGGATTTTTAGCACCGGGAGCTGAAAAAGGGGCTTGCCCCGTTCACTCCACGCATCGACCCGGTATTGCAGTGCCGCCGGGAACGGTGCACCCATCTCCTGCCTTGTGAAAAAGCAAATACCGACACAAACAGAGAGTCGGGGTCAAACCCTCTGCTGACTGCCTGACGTCCCTCGCCGAGCCTCATCTGGGCTCCCGCTCTCAAATGACTGTGTATCATCCGTGACCACTGGGGTGGGGGCAGAGCGCAGCTCAGCATCAACAGCCAGATGAAGCCACCCAAAAAAATGCAGCCAGATTCGCACTTTTGACTCGCAGACAGATAGGGAACATTGCCCTACTGCCACCGGTACGTACGGTTAAACGTGCCCTGCACTTTCGCTCCCCTCGTCACAGAGAGTCCGCAAGGGCCTGAGTGTTTGGGACATTTGGTAGCCTGTGTCCAAAAGCCAGGCCTTCATTTCTCCGCGATCCCATTGGATAGAGCCTGTGCTAATGTGGGGAGGGCTAGGGGAATGTGCGTGGCCTGGTATTTGGGACTCCACAAGCAGAGTGAGGCTTACCGTGAGGGTAGTGACCGGGGCGACTAGGCTCCTCGGCCGCTCTCCTGGAGAGGCCTGTACTTACTCGGGTTTCTCTTCATCACGTACAAGCCTTTCGCCTTTTACTAAAGACTTCCGTGGAGAGGAACACCAATGAGTTAAAACTATTTTTGGCAGGCTCTGCCGTGTGGCTGAGCCTCGTGCGTTTGTGAAAAGCAACAAGAAGCTGTCCTTAACAAGATTTAGGCTGCCACCTTGTCGGCTTGGGAGGAGGCGCTGAGAAGCAGCCATTGTTATGCGCGCTTGAAACGACTGCGCCAGGACAAGGGAGAGCTGTTCCAGAATGTGGCCTCTGGAAGCAAACAGCCAGGGCTCATCGCTTCTCGGCCTTTTGGCTAAGATCAAGTGTAGTATCTGTTCTTATCAGTTTAATATCTGATATGTCCTCTATAAGGGGACAACATATTAAATGGATTTTTAGCACCGGGAGCTGAAAAAGGGGCTTGCCCCGTTCACTCCACGCATCGACCCGGTATTGCAGTGCCGCCGGGAACGGTGCACCCATCTCCTGCCTTGTGAAAAAGCAAATACCGACACAAACAGAGAGTCGGGGTCAAACCCTCTGCTGACTGCCTGACGTCCCTCGCCGAGCCTCATCTGGGCTCCCGCTCTCAAATGACTGTGTATCATCCGTGACCACTGGGGTGGGGGCAGAGCGCAGCTCAGCATCAACAGCCAGATGAAGCCACCCAAAAAAATGCAGCCAGATTCGCACTTTTGACTCGCAGACAGATAGGGAACATTGCCCTACTGCCACCGGTACGTACGGTTAAACGTGCCCTGCACTTTCGCTCCCCTCGTCACAGAGAGTCCGCAAGGGCCTGAGTGTTTGGGACATTTGGTAGCCTGTGTCCAAAAGCCAGGCCTTCATTTCTCCGCGATCCCATTGGATAGAGCCTGTGCTAATGTGGGGAGGGCTAGGGGAATGTGCGTGGCCTGGTATTTGGGACTCCACAAGCAGAGTGAGGCTTACCGTGAGGGTAGTGACCGGGGCGACTAGGCTCCTCGGCCGCTCTCCTGGAGAGGCCTGTACTTACTCGGGTTTCTCTTCATCACGTACAAGCCTTTCGCCTTTTACTAAAGACTTCCGTGGAGAGGAACACCAATGAGTTAAAACTATTTTTGGCAGGCTCTGCCGTGTGGCTGAGCCTCGTGCGTTTGTGAAAAGCAACAAGAAGCTGTCCTTAACAAGATTTAGGCTGCCACCTTGTCGGCTTGGGAGGAGGCGCTGAGAAGCAGCCATTGTTATGCGCGCTTGAAACGACTGCGCCAGGACAAGGGAGAGCTGTTCCAGAATGTGGCCTCTGGAAGCAAACAGCCAGGGCTCATCGCTTCTCGGCCTTTTGGCTAAGATCAAGTGTAGTATCTGTTCTTATCAGTTTAATATCTGATATGTCCTCTATAAGGGGACAACATATTAAATGGATTTTTAGCACCGGGAGCTGAAAAAGGGGCTTGCCCCGTTCACTCCACGCATCGACCCGGTATTGCAGTGCCGCCGGGAACGGTGCACCCATCTCCTGCCTTGTGAAAAAGCAAATACCGACACAAACAGAGAGTCGGGGTCAAACCCTCTGCTGACTGCCTGACGTCCCTCGCCGAGCCTCATCTGGGCTCCCGCTCTCAAATGACTGTGTATCATCCGTGACCACTGGGGTGGGGGCAGAGCGCAGCTCAGCATCAACAGCCAGATGAAGCCACCCAAAAAAATGCAGCCAGATTCGCACTTTTGACTCGCAGACAGATAGGGAACATTGCCCTACTGCCACCGGTACGTACGGTTAAACGTGCCCTGCACTTTCGCTCCCCTCGTCACAGAGAGTCCGCAAGGGCCTGAGTGTTTGGGACATTTGGTAGCCTGTGTCCAAAAGCCAGGCCTTCATTTCTCCGCGATCCCATTGGATAGAGCCTGTGCTAATGTGGGGAGGGCTAGGGGAATGTGCGTGGCCTGGTATTTGGGACTCCACAAGCAGAGTGAGGCTTACCGTGAGGGTAGTGACCGGGGCGACTAGGCTCCTCGGCCGCTCTCCTGGAGAGGCCTGTACTTACTCGGGTTTCTCTTCATCACGTACAAGCCTTTCGCCTTTTACTAAAGACTTCCGTGGAGAGGAACACCAATGAGTTAAAACTATTTTTGGCAGGCTCTGCCGTGTGGCTGAGCCTCGTGCGTTTGTGAAAAGCAACAAGAAGCTGTCCTTAACAAGATTTAGGCTGCCACCTTGTCGGCTTGGGAGGAGGCGCTGAGAAGCAGCCATTGTTATGCGCGCTTGAAACGACTGCGCCAGGACAAGGGAGAGCTGTTCCAGAATGTGGCCTCTGGAAGCAAACAGCCAGGGCTCATCGCTTCTCGGCCTTTTGGCTAAGATCAAGTGTAGTATCTGTTCTTATCAGTTTAATATCTGATATGTCCTCTATAAGGGGACAACATATTAAATGGATTTTTAGCACCGGGAGCTGAAAAAGGGGCTTGCCCCGTTCACTCCACGCATCGACCCGGTATTGCAGTGCCGCCGGGAACGGTGCACCCATCTCCTGCCTTGTGAAAAAGCAAATACCGACACAAACAGAGAGTCGGGGTCAAACCCTCTGCTGACTGCCTGACGTCCCTCGCCGAGCCTCATCTGGGCTCCCGCTCTCAAATGACTGTGTATCATCCGTGACCACTGGGGTGGGGGCAGAGCGCAGCTCAGCATCAACAGCCAGATGAAGCCACCCAAAAAAATGCAGCCAGATTCGCACTTTTGACTCGCAGACAGATAGGGAACATTGCCCTACTGCCACCGGTACGTACGGTTAAACGTGCCCTGCACTTTCGCTCCCCTCGTCACAGAGAGTCCGCAAGGGCCTGAGTGTTTGGGACACTTGGTAGCCTGTGTCCAAAAGCCAGGCCTTCATTTCTCCGCGATCCCATTGGATAGAGCCTGTGCTAATGTGGGGAGGGCTAGGGGAATGTGCGTGGCCTGGTATTTGGGACTCCACAAGCAGAGTGAGGCTTACCGTGAGGGTAGTGACCGGGGCGACTAGGCTCCTCGGCCGCTCTCCTGGAGAGGCCTGTACTTACTCGGGTTTCTCTTCATCACGTACAAGCCTTTCGCCTTTTACTAAAGACTTCCGTGGAGAGGAACACCAATGAGTTAAAACTATTTTTGGCAGGCTCTGCCGTGTGGCTGAGCCTCGTGCGTTTGTGAAAAGCAACAAGAAGCTGTCCTTAACAAGATTTAGGCTGCCACCTTGTCGGCTTGGGAGGAGGCGCTGAGAAGCAGCCATTGTTATGCGCGCTTGAAACGACTGCGCCAGGACAAGGGAGAGCTGTTCCAGAATGTGGCCTCTGGAAGCAAACAGCCAGGGCTCATCGCTTCTCGGCCTTTTGGCTAAGATCAAGTGTAGTATCTGTTCTTATCAGTTTAATATCTGATATGTCCTCTATAAGGGGACAACATATTAAATGGATTTTTAGCACCGGGAGCTGAAAAAGGGGCTTGCCCCGTTCACTCCACGCATCGACCCGGTATTGCAGTGCCGCCGGGAACGGTGCACCCATCTCCTGCCTTGTGAAAAAGCAAATACCGACACAAACAGAGAGTCGGGGTCAAACCCTCTGCTGACTGCCTGACGTCCCTCGCCGAGCCTCATCTGGGCTCCCGCTCTCAAATGACTGTGTATCATCCGTGACCACTGGGGTGGGGGCAGAGCGCAGCTCAGCATCAACAGCCAGATGAAGCCACCCAAAAAAATGCAGCCAGATTCGCACTTTTGACTCGCAGACAGATAGGGAACATTGCCCTACTGCCACCGGTACGTACGGTTAAACGTGCCCTGCACTTTCGCTCCCCTCGTCACAGAGAGTCCGCAAGGGCCTGAGTGTTTGGGACATTTGGTAGCCTGTGTCCAAAAGCCAGGCCTTCATTTCTCCGCGATCCCATTGGATAGAGCCTGTGCTAATGTGGGGAGGGCTAGGGGAATGTGCGTGGCCTGGTATTTGGGACTCCACAAGCAGAGTGAGGCTTACCGTGAGGGTAGTGACCGGGGCGACTAGGCTCCTCGGCCGCTCTCCTGGAGAGGCCTGTACTTACTCGGGTTTCTCTTCATCACGTACAAGCCTTTCGCCTTTTACTAAAGACTTCCGTGGAGAGGAACACCAATGAGTTAAAACTATTTTTGGCAGGCTCTGCCGTGTGGCTGAGCCTCGTGCGTTTGTGAAAAGCAACAAGAAGCTGTCCTTAACAAGATTTAGGCTGCCACCTTGTCGGCTTGGGAGGAGGCGCTGAGAAGCAGCCATTGTTATGCGCGCTTGAAACGACTGCGCCAGGACAAGGGAGAGCTGTTCCAGAATGTGGCCTCTGGAAGCAAACAGCCAGGGCTCATCGCTTCTCGGCCTTTTGGCTAAGATCAAGTGTAGTATCTGTTCTTATCAGTTTAATATCTGATATGTCCTCTATAAGGGGACAACATATTAAATGGATTTTTAGCACCGGGAGCTGAAAAAGGGGCTTGCCCCGTTCACTCCACGCATCGACCCGGTATTGCAGTGCCGCCGGGAACGGTGCACCCATCTCCTGCCTTGTGAAAAAGCAAATACCGACACAAACAGAGAGTCGGGGTCAAACCCTCTGCTGACTGCCTGACGTCCCTCGCCGAGCCTCATCTGGGCTCCCGCTCTCAAATGACTGTGTATCATCCGTGACCACTGGGGTGGGGGCAGAGCGCAGCTCAGCATCAACAGCCAGATGAAGCCACCCAAAAAAATGCAGCCAGATTCGCACTTTTGACTCGCAGACAGATAGGGAACATTGCCCTACTGCCACCGGTACGTACGGTTAAACGTGCCCTGCACTTTCGCTCCCCTCGTCACAGAGAGTCCGCAAGGGCCTGAGTGTTTGGGACATTTGGTAGCCTGTGTCCAAAAGCCAGGCCTTCATTTCTCCGCGATCCCATTGGATAGAGCCTGTGCTAATGTGGGGAGGGCTAGGGGAATGTGCGTGGCCTGGTATTTGGGACTCCACAAGCAGAGTGAGGCTTACCGTGAGGGTAGTGACCGGGGCGACTAGGCTCCTCGGCCGCTCTCCTGGAGAGGCCTGTACTTACTCGGGTTTCTCTTCATCACGTACAAGCCTTTCGCCTTTTACTAAAGACTTCCGTGGAGAGGAACACCAATGAGTTAAAACTATTTTTGGCAGGCTCTGCCGTGTGGCTGAGCCTCGTGCGTTTGTGAAAAGCAACAAGAAGCTGTCCTTAACAAGATTTAGGCTGCCACCTTGTCGGCTTGGGAGGAGGCGCTGAGAAGCAGCCATTGTTATGCGCGCTTGAAACGACTGCGCCAGGACAAGGGAGAGCTGTTCCAGAATGTGGCCTCTGGAAGCAAACAGCCAGGGCTCATCGCTTCTCGGCCTTTTGGCTAAGATCAAGTGTAGTATCTGTTCTTATCAGTTTAATATCTGATATGTCCTCTATAAGGGGACAACATATTAAATGGATTTTTAGCACCGGGAGCTGAAAAAGGGGCTTGCCCCGTTCACTCCACGCATCGACCCGGTATTGCAGTGCCGCCGGGAACGGTGCACCCATCTCCTGCCTTGTGAAAAAGCAAATACCGACACAAACAGAGAGTCGGGGTCAAACCCTCTGCTGACTGCCTGACGTCCCTCGCCGAGCCTCATCTGGGCTCCCGCTCTCAAATGACTGTGTATCATCCGTGACCACTGGGGTGGGGGCAGAGCGCAGCTCAGCATCAACAGCCAGATGAAGCCACCCAAAAAAATGCAGCCAGATTCGCACTTTTGACTCGCAGACAGATAGGGAACATTGCCCTACTGCCACCGGTACGTACGGTTAAACGTGCCCTGCACTTTCGCTCCCCTCGTCACAGAGAGTCCGCAAGGGCCTGAGTGTTTGGGACATTTGGTAGCCTGTGTCCAAAAGCCAGGCCTTCATTTCTCCGCGATCCCATTGGATAGAGCCTGTGCTAATGTGGGGAGGGCTAGGGGAATGTGCGTGGCCTGGTATTTGGGACTCCACAAGCAGAGTGAGGCTTACCGTGAGGGTAGTGACCGGGGCGACTAGGCTCCTCGGCCGCTCTCCTGGAGAGGCCTGTACTTACTCGGGTTTCTCTTCATCACGTACAAGCCTTTCGCCTTTTACTAAAGACTTCCGTGGAGAGGAACACCAATGAGTTAAAACTATTTTTGGCAGGCTCTGCCGTGTGGCTGAGCCTCGTGCGTTTGTGAAAAGCAACAAGAAGCTGTCCTTAACAAGATTTAGGCTGCCACCTTGTCGGCTTGGGAGGAGGCGCTGAGAAGCAGCCATTGTTATGCGCGCTTGAAACGACTGCGCCAGGACAAGGGAGAGCTGTTCCAGAATGTGGCCTCTGGAAGCAAACAGCCAGGGCTCATCGCTTCTCGGCCTTTTGGCTAAGATCAAGTGTAGTATCTGTTCTTATCAGTTTAATATCTGATATGTCCTCTATAAGGGGACAACATATTAAATGGATTTTTAGCACCGGGAGCTGAAAAAGGGGCTTGCCCCGTTCACTCCACGCATCGACCCGGTATTGCAGTGCCGCCGGGAACGGTGCACCCATCTCCTGCCTTGTGAAAAAGCAAATACCGACACAAACAGAGAGTCGGGGTCAAACCCTCTGCTGACTGCCTGACGTCCCTCGCCGAGCCTCATCTGGGCTCCCGCTCTCAAATGACTGTGTATCATCCGTGACCACTGGGGTGGGGGCAGAGCGCAGCTCAGCATCAACAGCCAGATGAAGCCACCCAAAAAAATGCAGCCAGATTCGCACTTTTGACTCGCAGACAGATAGGGAACATTGCCCTACTGCCACCGGTACGTACGGTTAAACGTGCCCTGCACTTTCGCTCCCCTCGTCACAGAGAGTCCGCAAGGGCCTGAGTGTTTGGGACACTTGGTAGCCTGTGTCCAAAAGCCAGGCCTTCATTTCTCCGCGATCCCATTGGATAGAGCCTGTGCTAATGTGGGGAGGGCTAGGGGAATGTGCGTGGCCTGGTATTTGGGACTCCACAAGCAGAGTGAGGCTTACCGTGAGGGTAGTGACCGGGGCGACTAGGCTCCTCGGCCGCTCTCCTGGAGAGGCCTGTACTTACTCGGGTTTCTCTTCATCACGTACAAGCCTTTCGCCTTTTACTAAAGACTTCCGTGGAGAGGAACACCAATGAGTTAAAACTATTTTTGGCAGGCTCTGCCGTGTGGCTGAGCCTCGTGCGTTTGTGAAAAGCAACAAGAAGCTGTCCTTAACAAGATTTAGGCTGCCACCTTGTCGGCTTGGGAGGAGGCGCTGAGAAGCAGCCATTGTTATGCGCGCTTGAAACGACTGCGCCAGGACAAGGGAGAGCTGTTCCAGAATGTGGCCTCTGGAAGCAAACAGCCAGGGCTCATCGCTTCTCGGCCTTTTGGCTAAGATCAAGTGTAGTATCTGTTCTTATCAGTTTAATATCTGATATGTCCTCTATAAGGGGACAACATATTAAATGGATTTTTAGCACCGGGAGCTGAAAAAGGGGCTTGCCCCGTTCACTCCACGCATCGACCCGGTATTGCAGTGCCGCCGGGAACGGTGCACCCATCTCCTGCCTTGTGAAAAAGCAAATACCGACACAAACAGAGAGTCGGGGTCAAACCCTCTGCTGACTGCCTGACGTCCCTCGCCGAGCCTCATCTGGGCTCCCGCTCTCAAATGACTGTGTATCATCCGTGACCACTGGGGTGGGGGCAGAGCGCAGCTCAGCATCAACAGCCAGATGAAGCCACCCAAAAAAATGCAGCCAGATTCGCACTTTTGACTCGCAGACAGATAGGGAACATTGCCCTACTGCCACCGGTACGTACGGTTAAACGTGCCCTGCACTTTCGCTCCCCTCGTCACAGAGAGTCCGCAAGGGCCTGAGTGTTTGGGACATTTGGTAGCCTGTGTCCAAAAGCCAGGCCTTCATTTCTCCGCGATCCCATTGGATAGAGCCTGTGCTAATGTGGGGAGGGCTAGGGGAATGTGCGTGGCCTGGTATTTGGGACTCCACAAGCAGAGTGAGGCTTACCGTGAGGGTAGTGACCGGGGCGACTAGGCTCCTCGGCCGCTCTCCTGGAGAGGCCTGTACTTACTCGGGTTTCTCTTCATCACGTACAAGCCTTTCGCCTTTTACTAAAGACTTCCGTGGAGAGGAACACCAATGAGTTAAAACTATTTTTGGCAGGCTCTGCCGTGTGGCTGAGCCTCGTGCGTTTGTGAAAAGCAACAAGAAGCTGTCCTTAACAAGATTTAGGCTGCCACCTTGTCGGCTTGGGAGGAGGCGCTGAGAAGCAGCCATTGTTATGCGCGCTTGAAACGACTGCGCCAGGACAAGGGAGAGCTGTTCCAGAATGTGGCCTCTGGAAGCAAACAGCCAGGGCTCATCGCTTCTCGGCCTTTTGGCTAAGATCAAGTGTAGTATCTGTTCTTATCAGTTTAATATCTGATATGTCCTCTATAAGGGGACAACATATTAAATGGATTTTTAGCACCGGGAGCTGAAAAAGGGGCTTGCCCCGTTCACTCCACGCATCGACCCGGTATTGCAGTGCCGCCGGGAACGGTGCACCCATCTCCTGCCTTGTGAAAAAGCAAATACCGACACAAACAGAGAGTCGGGGTCAAACCCTCTGCTGACTGCCTGACGTCCCTCGCCGAGCCTCATCTGGGCTCCCGCTCTCAAATGACTGTGTATCATCCGTGACCACTGGGGTGGGGGCAGAGCGCAGCTCAGCATCAACAGCCAGATGAAGCCACCCAAAAAAATGCAGCCAGATTCGCACTTTTGACTCGCAGACAGATAGGGAACATTGCCCTACTGCCACCGGTACGTACGGTTAAACGTGCCCTGCACTTTCGCTCCCCTCGTCACAGAGAGTCCGCAAGGGCCTGAGTGTTTGGGACATTTGGTAGCCTGTGTCCAAAAGCCAGGCCTTCATTTCTCCGCGATCCCATTGGATAGAGCCTGTGCTAATGTGGGGAGGGCTAGGGGAATGTGCGTGGCCTGGTATTTGGGACTCCACAAGCAGAGTGAGGCTTACCGTGAGGGTAGTGACCGGGGCGACTAGGCTCCTCGGCCGCTCTCCTGGAGAGGCCTGTACTTACTCGGGTTTCTCTTCATCACGTACAAGCCTTTCGCCTTTTACTAAAGACTTCCGTGGAGAGGAACACCAATGAGTTAAAACTATTTTTGGCAGGCTCTGCCGTGTGGCTGAGCCTCGTGCGTTTGTGAAAAGCAACAAGAAGCTGTCCTTAACAAGATTTAGGCTGCCACCTTGTCGGCTTGGGAGGAGGCGCTGAGAAGCAGCCATTGTTATGCGCGCTTGAAACGACTGCGCCAGGACAAGGGAGAGCTGTTCCAGAATGTGGCCTCTGGAAGCAAACAGCCAGGGCTCATCGCTTCTCGGCCTTTTGGCTAAGATCAAGTGTAGTATCTGTTCTTATCAGTTTAATATCTGATATGTCCTCTATAAGGGGACAACATATTAAATGGATTTTTAGCACCGGGAGCTGAAAAAGGGGCTTGCCCCGTTCACTCCACGCATCGACCCGGTATTGCAGTGCCGCCGGGAACGGTGCACCCATCTCCTGCCTTGTGAAAAAGCAAATACCGACACAAACAGAGAGTCGGGGTCAAACCCTCTGCTGACTGCCTGACGTCCCTCGCCGAGCCTCATCTGGGCTCCCGCTCTCAAATGACTGTGTATCATCCGTGACCACTGGGGTGGGGGCAGAGCGCAGCTCAGCATCAACAGCCAGATGAAGCCACCCAAAAAAATGCAGCCAGATTCGCACTTTTGACTCGCAGACAGATAGGGAACATTGCCCTACTGCCACCGGTACGTACGGTTAAACGTGCCCTGCACTTTCGCTCCCCTCGTCACAGAGAGTCCGCAAGGGCCTGAGTGTTTGGGACATTTGGTAGCCTGTGTCCAAAAGCCAGGCCTTCATTTCTCCGCGATCCCATTGGATAGAGCCTGTGCTAATGTGGGGAGGGCTAGGGGAATGTGCGTGGCCTGGTATTTGGGACTCCACAAGCAGAGTGAGGCTTACCGTGAGGGTAGTGACCGGGGCGACTAGGCTCCTCGGCCGCTCTCCTGGAGAGGCCTGTACTTACTCGGGTTTCTCTTCATCACGTACAAGCCTTTCGCCTTTTACTAAAGACTTCCGTGGAGAGGAACACCAATGAGTTAAAACTATTTTTGGCAGGCTCTGCCGTGTGGCTGAGCCTCGTGCGTTTGTGAAAAGCAACAAGAAGCTGTCCTTAACAAGATTTAGGCTGCCACCTTGTCGGCTTGGGAGGAGGCGCTGAGAAGCAGCCATTGTTATGCGCGCTTGAAACGACTGCGCCAGGACAAGGGAGAGCTGTTCCAGAATGTGGCCTCTGGAAGCAAACAGCCAGGGCTCATCGCTTCTCGGCCTTTTGGCTAAGATCAAGTGTAGTATCTGTTCTTATCAGTTTAATATCTGATATGTCCTCTATAAGGGGACAACATATTAAATGGATTTTTAGCACCGGGAGCTGAAAAAGGGGCTTGCCCCGTTCACTCCACGCATCGACCCGGTATTGCAGTGCCGCCGGGAACGGTGCACCCATCTCCTGCCTTGTGAAAAAGCAAATACCGACACAAACAGAGAGTCGGGGTCAAACCCTCTGCTGACTGCCTGACGTCCCTCGCCGAGCCTCATCTGGGCTCCCGCTCTCAAATGACTGTGTATCATCCGTGACCACTGGGGTGGGGGCAGAGCGCAGCTCAGCATCAACAGCCAGATGAAGCCACCCAAAAAAATGCAGCCAGATTCGCACTTTTGACTCGCAGACAGATAGGGAACATTGCCCTACTGCCACCGGTACGTACGGTTAAACGTGCCCTGCACTTTCGCTCCCCTCGTCACAGAGAGTCCGCAAGGGCCTGAGTGTTTGGGACACTTGGTAGCCTGTGTCCAAAAGCCAGGCCTTCATTTCTCCGCGATCCCATTGGATAGAGCCTGTGCTAATGTGGGGAGGGCTAGGGGAATGTGCGTGGCCTGGTATTTGGGACTCCACAAGCAGAGTGAGGCTTACCGTGAGGGTAGTGACCGGGGCGACTAGGCTCCTCGGCCGCTCTCCTGGAGAGGCCTGTACTTACTCGGGTTTCTCTTCATCACGTACAAGCCTTTCGCCTTTTACTAAAGACTTCCGTGGAGAGGAACACCAATGAGTTAAAACTATTTTTGGCAGGCTCTGCCGTGTGGCTGAGCCTCGTGCGTTTGTGAAAAGCAACAAGAAGCTGTCCTTAACAAGATTTAGGCTGCCACCTTGTCGGCTTGGGAGGAGGCGCTGAGAAGCAGCCATTGTTATGCGCGCTTGAAACGACTGCGCCAGGACAAGGGAGAGCTGTTCCAGAATGTGGCCTCTGGAAGCAAACAGCCAGGGCTCATCGCTTCTCGGCCTTTTGGCTAAGATCAAGTGTAGTATCTGTTCTTATCAGTTTAATATCTGATATGTCCTCTATAAGGGGACAACATATTAAATGGATTTTTAGCACCGGGAGCTGAAAAAGGGGCTTGCCCCGTTCACTCCACGCATCGACCCGGTATTGCAGTGCCGCCGGGAACGGTGCACCCATCTCCTGCCTTGTGAAAAAGCAAATACCGACACAAACAGAGAGTCGGGGTCAAACCCTCTGCTGACTGCCTGACGTCCCTCGCCGAGCCTCATCTGGGCTCCCGCTCTCAAATGACTGTGTATCATCCGTGACCACTGGGGTGGGGGCAGAGCGCAGCTCAGCATCAACAGCCAGATGAAGCCACCCAAAAAAATGCAGCCAGATTCGCACTTTTGACTCGCAGACAGATAGGGAACATTGCCCTACTGCCACCGGTACGTACGGTTAAACGTGCCCTGCACTTTCGCTCCCCTCGTCACAGAGAGTCCGCAAGGGCCTGAGTGTTTGGGACATTTGGTAGCCTGTGTCCAAAAGCCAGGCCTTCATTTCTCCGCGATCCCATTGGATAGAGCCTGTGCTAATGTGGGGAGGGCTAGGGGAATGTGCGTGGCCTGGTATTTGGGACTCCACAAGCAGAGTGAGGCTTACCGTGAGGGTAGTGACCGGGGCGACTAGGCTCCTCGGCCGCTCTCCTGGAGAGGCCTGTACTTACTCGGGTTTCTCTTCATCACGTACAAGCCTTTCGCCTTTTACTAAAGACTTCCGTGGAGAGGAACACCAATGAGTTAAAACTATTTTTGGCAGGCTCTGCCGTGTGGCTGAGCCTCGTGCGTTTGTGAAAAGCAACAAGAAGCTGTCCTTAACAAGATTTAGGCTGCCACCTTGTCGGCTTGGGAGGAGGCGCTGAGAAGCAGCCATTGTTATGCGCGCTTGAAACGACTGCGCCAGGACAAGGGAGAGCTGTTCCAGAATGTGGCCTCTGGAAGCAAACAGCCAGGGCTCATCGCTTCTCGGCCTTTTGGCTAAGATCAAGTGTAGTATCTGTTCTTATCAGTTTAATATCTGATATGTCCTCTATAAGGGGACAACATATTAAATGGATTTTTAGCACCGGGAGCTGAAAAAGGGGCTTGCCCCGTTCACTCCACGCATCGACCCGGTATTGCAGTGCCGCCGGGAACGGTGCACCCATCTCCTGCCTTGTGAAAAAGCAAATACCGACACAAACAGAGAGTCGGGGTCAAACCCTCTGCTGACTGCCTGACGTCCCTCGCCGAGCCTCATCTGGGCTCCCGCTCTCAAATGACTGTGTATCATCCGTGACCACTGGGGTGGGGGCAGAGCGCAGCTCAGCATCAACAGCCAGATGAAGCCACCCAAAAAAATGCAGCCAGATTCGCACTTTTGACTCGCAGACAGATAGGGAACATTGCCCTACTGCCACCGGTACGTACGGTTAAACGTGCCCTGCACTTTCGCTCCCCTCGTCACAGAGAGTCCGCAAGGGCCTGAGTGTTTGGGACATTTGGTAGCCTGTGTCCAAAAGCCAGGCCTTCATTTCTCCGCGATCCCATTGGATAGAGCCTGTGCTAATGTGGGGAGGGCTAGGGGAATGTGCGTGGCCTGGTATTTGGGACTCCACAAGCAGAGTGAGGCTTACCGTGAGGGTAGTGACCGGGGCGACTAGGCTCCTCGGCCGCTCTCCTGGAGAGGCCTGTACTTACTCGGGTTTCTCTTCATCACGTACAAGCCTTTCGCCTTTTACTAAAGACTTCCGTGGAGAGGAACACCAATGAGTTAAAACTATTTTTGGCAGGCTCTGCCGTGTGGCTGAGCCTCGTGCGTTTGTGAAAAGCAACAAGAAGCTGTCCTTAACAAGATTTAGGCTGCCACCTTGTCGGCTTGGGAGGAGGCGCTGAGAAGCAGCCATTGTTATGCGCGCTTGAAACGACTGCGCCAGGACAAGGGAGAGCTGTTCCAGAATGTGGCCTCTGGAAGCAAACAGCCAGGGCTCATCGCTTCTCGGCCTTTTGGCTAAGATCAAGTGTAGTATCTGTTCTTATCAGTTTAATATCTGATATGTCCTCTATAAGGGGACAACATATTAAATGGATTTTTAGCACCGGGAGCTGAAAAAGGGGCTTGCCCCGTTCACTCCACGCATCGACCCGGTATTGCAGTGCCGCCGGGAACGGTGCACCCATCTCCTGCCTTGTGAAAAAGCAAATACCGACACAAACAGAGAGTCGGGGTCAAACCCTCTGCTGACTGCCTGACGTCCCTCGCCGAGCCTCATCTGGGCTCCCGCTCTCAAATGACTGTGTATCATCCGTGACCACTGGGGTGGGGGCAGAGCGCAGCTCAGCATCAACAGCCAGATGAAGCCACCCAAAAAAATGCAGCCAGATTCGCACTTTTGACTCGCAGACAGATAGGGAACATTGCCCTACTGCCACCGGTACGTACGGTTAAACGTGCCCTGCACTTTCGCTCCCCTCGTCACAGAGAGTCCGCAAGGGCCTGAGTGTTTGGGACACTTGGTAGCCTGTGTCCAAAAGCCAGGCCTTCATTTCTCCGCGATCCCATTGGATAGAGCCTGTGCTAATGTGGGGAGGGCTAGGGGAATGTGCGTGGCCTGGTATTTGGGACTCCACAAGCAGAGTGAGGCTTACCGTGAGGGTAGTGACCGGGGCGACTAGGCTCCTCGGCCGCTCTCCTGGAGAGGCCTGTACTTACTCGGGTTTCTCTTCATCACGTACAAGCCTTTCGCCTTTTACTAAAGACTTCCGTGGAGAGGAACACCAATGAGTTAAAACTATTTTTGGCAGGCTCTGCCGTGTGGCTGAGCCTCGTGCGTTTGTGAAAAGCAACAAGAAGCTGTCCTTAACAAGATTTAGGCTGCCACCTTGTCGGCTTGGGAGGAGGCGCTGAGAAGCAGCCATTGTTATGCGCGCTTGAAACGACTGCGCCAGGACAAGGGAGAGCTGTTCCAGAATGTGGCCTCTGGAAGCAAACAGCCAGGGCTCATCGCTTCTCGGCCTTTTGGCTAAGACTGCGATCGCTTCCTGTTGGTGGTAAAAACTTTTGCCTGTTTGTGGCATTGTGTTTTACTTTCCATTCTCGGGAGGACATTCACCTTATTCCTTGTGGAGAAAATTTCAACTCTATTGTAGTTGTAAATCCTACACCTAAAGGAATTCATTGGCACAGAGTACTGCTTACCTCTACTCTGTTGATTTAACATCTTGTCCAGGCTAAACAAGAAAAGGTAAGTTCGTTTTAATCATTTGCTGGTTTTAACATATTTATTGATCTTAGTCCTATTTATATCGTCTTTGTTTCTTTTTGTTTTGTTTTTTAGACAATTCTTAAGTGTTTTAGTCCTTCTTTTTAATCCTTTCAGTTTGTGGTGCCTCCACCATGTCGGCCAACATTTCCGGCATGCGGAGGCACCACAGTGTCAGATTTACCTTTAAAGAAAATGACCATGGAAAGCCCCTGGGGATGTCCAGAATTGACTTCTCCAGGAGGTTAATCCAAAAAACCCTTAAGTTTGAACCAGAGAATATAAATTGCATTGTTACTCTACCAACGAATAAAGGTTTCGATGTAAGCTTTCGGTCTGCCGCGCTGCTGAGAGAGTTTTGGACACGCTTTGAAAATGTAAAACCCCAGTTTTCCGCTTTTAATGTTGAGAAACTGACTGATAATGCCTCCAAAACCATCATTATCAGAATGTTCAATGAGACCGTGAATGCGGATGACATTTGTTTGTGGCTGGGTAGATACTGCACTGTAAAAGGACAGGCTACCAAAGTGAGAGATGAGGATGGCATTTGGAATTGCGCTTGGAGGGTCCCCATCCAACAATGGCAGGACCCCCAAGGCTTCCAGGGCCTGAAACATCTGCCATCTGTGATAGTTCTGGGAAACAACAGAGGCTACATTCACTACCAGGGCCAGCCCAAGCTGTGCCGCAAGTGTGGTGAGCATGGGCACCTGGCAGAAGCGTGTCAGCAGACTATTTGTGGAAAATGTAGAGAAATTGGGCACACCTTTGAGGAATGTACCAATGGCAGAAAGTGCAATCTTTGTGGAGAAACAACCCACCTCTTCAGAGATTGCCCAAAGTCATTTGCCAACAAACTGAAGGCAGCGAAAACCCCACAAAATGGTGGACAAGAGGAAGCAGTTAGAGAGCTAATTGAAGAAGCTGGGCTGGGAAATTCAAATCTCCCGCCAAATCCTGTGACTGGAAGGCCAGGATCAGGAGAGGCGGGAGAGGGGGAGGGGCCTGCAATTGCCCCACAAATGGAGAGTGGTGAGGAAGATGGGGCAATGCAGGCAGAAGGCGGAGCTTGCTCCGGATATGAAGGAGAGGAGGGGCCTGCAATTGCCCCGCAACTGGAAAGTCTTGAGGAAGATGGGGCAATGCAGGCAAAAGCCGGAGCTTGCTCAGAATGTGAAAATGACCAATCACAGGGCGATAGTGAGGACGCCTCCCTCCCCAACGCCCAGCAGACCAAGAGGCCTATATCAGAATTGTCCTCTGAGTCTCCTGTAGTCTCAGAGAAGAGGGGAAGAGCTGGGAACTACTCAAACAGCCCATCTGTGGAGGAGCCTAGAGTCTTCCCCTCCAATTCTCCAAATGAGGTCTCTTTCCTAACAATAGCTCTGCAATCAACCCCTAAGGACTCAAATCTCAATGCGACCATGCGTCCAAGGCCTACCCCTAGAGTCCGACAGGGGAATGAAGCTCAACCCCGTCACTCTTCACCCATGAGAGTGAAGGAAGAGCTCCGTTCACAAGAAATTTAAATAACTGCTTTTTTTTTAACATTGATAATCCCTTTTAGACTTTTAAGATTTCATACCTGTTAATTTTAACCATACTCATGGCACTCACCTTCTCAACCATCAATGTGAGAAGCGTGAAGTCACGAGTTAGAGCCCAGACTGTTTTATCCTTTCTTAATTCTTTTAAGTCAGATGTGTTTTTAATACAGGAATGTGGCCTGCCATTTTTAAACCACTACAGAGAGTGGGAGGAGCTATGGCCACAAACATCGATGTGGAGCGGATCAAACGCAAACAGAAATGACGGAGTGGCCATTTTAATCAAAAACCCACTGGTTTTGGTGAAGGGCAGCACTGTGGTGAGAGATGGTCGGGCACTTTTAGCACACCTGACTTTTATGGGAAAAGATTTTAACGTCTTAAATATTTATGGCTTTAACGACAGAAATGACAGGTATGATCTTTTAGAAGACTTGCAGTTCCACATGCTAGGTAGGGCACCTTTAGTTGTAGGGGGAGATTTTAATTGTATTTTAAGCAGGAATGATAGGAAGAGAGCAGGTGAAGATTTTAAAGTGGACAAAACCTCAGTTTTATTTCAGGGCATATGCAGGGATTTTAAACTTCTGGACTGTTTTAAAACCATGCATCCCAGAGAAGAGGGCTTCACCTGGTTTAGTGGTGATGGCACCCGAGCCTCTCGCATTGATTACATTTTATCACGTGATTGCCCACCAACTGATGCTAGATTGACACCTGTTTTCTTTTCAGACCACGCAATGCTCTCCTGCACTCTCTCACTCTCTTCGGGTGTGACATCAGGAAGCGGCCTGTGGAAGCTCAACTGCTCCCTTTTAGAAGATAGGGAGTTAGGTAGACAGTATAGAGAGCAGTACCAAGAGTGGCAGACCCTTCAAGACTTCTACGATACACGTGCACACTGGTGGGAAATGGTGAAAGCAAGGACCCAGACTTTCTTTAGACAGGCAGGCAAGAAAAAAAAAGACAGGGACAACAGACGCATGTTGGGACTGCAGAAACGACTCCAGCGGTATTTTAAACTAAACCAACAGGGGATGGATTTTAATGAAGAAATCAAACAAATTAAAACCCAGATGTCAGCCTCAGCAGAAATTAAAAGCAAGGGTGTCATTTTGAGAAGCAAGGAGAGGGAAATAGAGGAAGGAGAGAAGTGCACAAGATACTTTTTTAAGAAAATTATGAATAAAGGGGGGAGTATTTTTAGACTAAGAAAAGAAAATGGGTGCATAGCTGACACCACAGAGGAAATCATAGAAACTGTCGGACATTTTTATAGAGAACTATACAAAGAAAAACACGTTAAGTGGGACACCATGACTGAAGTCTTAGAAGTTATTGACCAAGCAGTAAATGACAGTGAGCTTTTAACCCAAGATTTTAACATTCTCGAGTTAAATAAATGTCTCAAGTCTTTTAAGGCAGGTAAGTCTCCAGGAGAAGATGGGCTCCCTCTGGAATTTTATGTGACGTTCTGGGACATTTTAGCACCTGACTTGCTTGCTGTTTTTATGGATTTTGAAAAACTTGACCGACTTCCTGACAGTTTTAGAGTAGGGATAGTGACTCTCCTTCACAAAGACAAAGACAAGACAGATTTGAAGAACTGGAGACCCATTACACTTTTAAATTTTGATTGTAAACTTTTTAGTAAGGTTTTAGCATCCCGCATGTCTTTGTTTTTAGAAGACCTGATTCACCCTGATCAAGCCTGTGCTGTCCCGGGGAGGAAGATCACCGACAGCCTCGTACTGATCCGAGACACCATCTGTTATGCGAGAGACAGAAACATCCGGCTAGTTGTCCTAAATTTAGATTTTGAGAAAGCCTTTGATCGGATCTCGCACCAGTACCTTTTCCAGGTGCTGCAAAAAATGGGGTTTCCAAGAAGGTTTATAGCCTGGGTGAGAATGCTGTACCAGGGCATTACCAGCAAATTCACTGTTAACGGGCATCTTACAGAAGCAGTGGATATAAACTGCGGTGTCCGTCAGGGTTGTCCGTTATCTGCCCTCCTCTATGTTCTCTGCATAGAACCACTGGCACAGATCTTGAGAAGGGACCAACAAATCAATGGGGTTGGAGCCCCAGGGAGCGGGGGACTGGAGACAAAGTGTTTTTTATACATGGACGACGTGAACATTTTATGCACTGACCTTTTATCTGTCAACAGGACGCTGGACTTGACTGACTGGTTTGGACGGGCCTCTGGGTCAAAACTCAACAGAGGCAAGACCCAAGCCCACTTTTATGGACCGTGGACAGCGACTGAGATGACAGGACTCCCCCTGACTGTGACCCAGACAGACCAAAAGATACTTGGGATCAAATTTGATAGGGAGGGGGGAGGGAAAACAAATTGGCCAGACATTGTAGGGAAAGTCAGGCAGAGACTAGGGTACTGGAGACTTAGAAGACTGACAATGGAAGGAAAGGTTTTAATCATCAAAGCTGTGATTTTACCTTTGCTTTTACTCATCAGTTCTGTTTTTTTCCCACCTAGAAGAGTGCTTTTAGACTTGGAAAGAGCCATCTTTTATTTCCTGTGGGGCTCCAAGTGGGAACGTCTGAGGAGATATGTGATGAAGAAGCCGAAGGAGAAAGGAGGAAAAGGAGTCCCGGACCTGTACTTGTTTTTAGGGAGCAGATACACAGCACTACACATCACAACCGCCACAGCCCCATCCAGAAACCCCAAAACAACAGCAATGACACGGTTCTGGATGGGGTCCTACCTCAGACGATTAAAAATTTTACCCAATGATCTTAAAGTACCTGTGTCTTTTAACCTGCCACCAACCTACGCTTTTATCCAGACATTTTTAAGGCATTTTAACCTTGAGCAGGAGGAGTTGAAAGTTTTAACCAACCACCGTTCTGTCATTTCTGTTGTGCAGGAGCAGGAACCAGTGAGTCCAGTGCGCGGGCTCGCATTGGGCGAGCCTTCAGCAGTATGGTGCAACGTGAACCATTCCGCTCTTCCAAACAGACTCCGGGACCTGTCATGGATGGTGGCTCACGAGATCCTCCCAGTCAGGTCCGTAATGCACTCCCGGGGCTTGTCCACACATTCAACTTGTCCCCGACCAGGTTGTGGCGCGCCCGAGTCGGTGAGGCATTTGCTCTGGGAGTGCAGCGCTGCCGTAGAACAGTGGGCAACGGCCGGCTCCTTGCAATTCCCGTACTTGCCAGCAAGGGAGGTCCTTACAGCACAGCTGGTGCTGTATGGGGTGGGCCAAAAACAATTGCCAGCATGCGACTTCCCCAAGCAGTGGCTTACCCTAGCCGCCATAAAAGACGCCATATGGACCTCCAGAAACTTGCTGGCAAGGAAGCACATGCAGATCCCCCCCGTGGCTGCGATCCGGATGGCCGCAGCGACGGTCCAAGCAGCCGAAGCTGCAGGCGGCAGGCCAAGGACACAGCCACAAAGAAGAATCGCATTTGTGCCCATTCGGACGAAGGAGCCGGAGCCACACAAAAGAAGTTCAAAGCAGCGGCGGCCTGACTCTCCGGGTGAGGCAGGTGGGAAGGAGCAACAGGGCGAAGGTCTCCTCTGAGCACCAAGAAAGGATTCCGAGAGACCAAATCTGTTTGGGAGAGCGGAATGACTTATCCTTGGTAGGGAATCACTATGCTCCTGCACAGCAATGGAGTTGGAAGGGAGGATTTTTACCGAAGCACTCCCCATTTGTTTTTGTTTTTTTTGTTTTTTTTTAAAGACATTTTAAAATGGACACTCAAAACACACAGACATGCACAAAATGTATAATTTTTAACTTGTGAGAAATCTCATCTGTAATACCTCTGACGACAGTGTTTTGAATATTTAAATATGGTCTTACCTGTTGCACCATTGTATTGATTGATTTCTTGTATTTTAAAAGGTAATTTGTATGTCTTAACTCTGGGTTTTATGTGAAATTACTATGAAATGAGTGTCAATAAATATTTTCGAAAGAAAAAAATCTGTTCTTATCAGTTTAATATCTGATATGTCCTCTATAAGGGGACAACATATTAAATGGATTTTTAGCACCGGGAGCTGAAAAAGGGGCTTGCCCCGTTCACTCCACGCATCGACCCGGTATTGCAGTGCCGCCGGGAACGGTGCACCCATCTCCTGCCTTGTGAAAAAGCAAATACCGACACAAACAGAGAGTCGGGGTCAAACCCTCTGCTGACTGCCTGACGTCCCTCGCCGAGCCTCATCTGGGCTCCCGCTCTCAAATGACTGTGTATCATCCGTGACCACTGGGGTGGGGGCAGAGCGCAGCTCAGCATCAACAGCCAGATGAAGCCACCCAAAAAAATGCAGCCAGATTCGCACTTTTGACTCGCAGACAGATAGGGAACATTGCCCTACTGCCACCGGTACGTACGGTTAAACGTGCCCTGCACTTTCGCTCCCCTCGTCACAGAGAGTCCGCAAGGGCCTGAGTGTTTGGGACATTTGATAGCCTGTGTCCAAAAGCCAGGCCTTCATTTCTCCGCGATCCCATTGGATAGAGCCTGTGCTAATGTGGGGAGGGCTAGGGGAATGTGCGTGGCCTGGTATTTGGGACTCCACAAGCAGAGTGAGGCTTACCGTGAGGGTAGTGACCGGGGCGACTAGGCTCCTCGGCCGCTCTCCTGGAGAGGCCTGTACTTACTCGGGTTTCTCTTCATCACGTACAAGCCTTTCGCCTTTTACTAAAGACTTCCGTGGAGAGGAACACCAATGAGTTAAAACTATTTTTGGCAGGCTCTGCCGTGTGGCTGAGCCTCGTGCGTTTGTGAAAAGCAACAAGAAGCTGTCCTTAACAAGATTTAGGCTGCCACCTTGTCGGCTTGGGAGGAGGCGCTGAGAAGCAGCCATTGTTATGCGCGCTTGAAACGACTGCGCCAGGACAAGGGAGAGCTGTTCCAGAATGTGGCCTCTGGAAGCAAACAGCCAGGGCTCATCGCTTCTCGGCCTTTTGGCTAAGATCAAGTGTAGTATCTGTTCTTATCAGTTTAATATCTGATATGTCCTCTATAAGGGGACAACATATTAAATGGATTTTTAGCACCGGGAGCTGAAAAAGGGGCTTGCCCCGTTCACTCCACGCATCGACCCGGTATTGCAGTGCCGCCGGGAACGGTGCACCCATCTCCTGCCTTGTGAAAAAGCAAATACCGACACAAACAGAGAGTCGGGGTCAAACCCTCTGCTGACTGCCTGACGTCCCTCGCCGAGCCTCATCTGGGCTCCCGCTCTCAAATGACTGTGTATCATCCGTGACCACTGGGGTGGGGGCAGAGGGCAGCTCAGCATCAACAGCCAGATGAAGCCACCCAAAAAAATGCAGCCAGATTCGCACTTTTGACTCGCAGACAGATAGGGAACATTGCCCTAATGCCAACCGGTACGTACGGTTAAACGTGCCCTGCACTTTCGCTCCCCTCGTCACAGAGAGTCCGCAAGGGCCTGAGTGTTTGGGACATTTGATAGCCTGTGTCCAAAAGCCAGGCCTTCATTTCTCCGCGATCCCATTGGATAGAGCCTGTGCTAATGTGGGGAGGGCTAGGGGAATGTGCGTGGCCTGGTATTTGGGACTCCACAAGCAGAGTGAGGCTTACCGTGAGGGTAGTGACCGGGGCGACTAGGCTCCTCGGCCGCTCTCCTGGAGAGGCCTGTACTTACTCGGGTTTCTCTTCATCACGTACAAGCCTTTCGCCTTTTACTAAAGACTTCCGTGGAGAGGAACACCAATGAGTTAAAACTATTTTTGGCAGGCTCTGCCGTGTGGCTGAGCCTCGTGCGTTTGTGAAAAGCAACAAGAAGCTGTCCTTAACAAGATTTAGGCTGCCACCTTGTCGGCTTGGGAGGAGGCGCTGAGAAGCAGCCATTGTTATGCGCGCTTGAAACGACTGCGCCAGGACAAGGGAGAGCTGTTCCAGAATGTGGCCTCTGGAAGCAAACAGCCAGGGCTCATCGCTTCTCGGCCTTTTGGCTAAGATCAAGTGTAGTATCTGTTCTTATCAGTTTAATATCTGATATGTCCTCTATAAGGGGACAACATATTAAATGGATTTTTAGCACCGGGAGCTGAAAAAGGGGCTTGCCCCGTTCACTCCACGCATCGACCCGGTATTGCAGTGCCGCCGGGAACGGTGCACCCATCTCCTGCCTTGTGAAAAAGCAAATACCGACACAAACAGAGAGTCGGGGTCAAACCCTCTGCTGACTGCCTGACGTCCCTCGCCGAGCCTCATCTGGGCTCCCGCTCTCAAATGACTGTGTATCATCCGTGACCACTGGGGTGGGGGCAGAGCGCAGCTCAGCATCAACAGCCAGATGAAGCCACCCAAAAAAATGCAGCCAGATTCGCACTTTTGACTCGCAGACAGATAGGGAACATTGCCCTACTGCCACCGGTACGTACGGTTAAACGTGCCCTGCACTTTCGCTCCCCTCGTCACAGAGAGTCCGCAAGGGCCTGAGTGTTTGGGACATTTGATAGCCTGTGTCCAAAAGCCAGGCCTTCATTTCTCCGCGATCCCATTGGATAGAGCCTGTGCTAATGTGGGGAGGGCTAGGGGAATGTGCGTGGCCTGGTATTTGGGACTCCACAAGCAGAGTGAGGCTTACCGTGAGGGTAGTGACCGGGGCGACTAGGCTCCTCGGCCGCTCTCCTGGAGAGGCCTGTACTTACTCGGGTTTCTCTTCATCACGTACAAGCCTTTCGCCTTTTACTAAAGACTTCCGTGGAGAGGAACACCAATGAGTTAAAACTATTTTTGGCAGGCTCTGCCGTGTGGCTGAGCCTCGTGCGTTTGTGAAAAGCAACAAGAAGCTGTCCTTAACAAGATTTAGGCTGCCACCTTGTCGGCTTGGGAGGAGGCGCTGAGAAGCAGCCATTGTTATGCGCGCTTGAAACGACTGCGCCAGGACAAGGGAGAGCTGTTCCAGAATGTGGCCTCTGGAAGCAAACAGCCAGGGCTCATCGCTTCTCGGCCTTTTGGCTAAGATCAAGTGTAGTATCTGTTCTTATCACGAGTTAGAGCCCAGACTGTTTTATCCTTTCTTAATTCTTTTAAGTCAGATGTGTTTTTAATACAGGAATGTGGCCTGCCATTTTTAAACCACTACAGAGAGTGGGAGGAGCTATGGCCACAAACATCGATGTGGAGCGGATCAAATGCAAACAGAAATGACGGAGTGGCCATTTTAATCAAAAACCCCCTGGTTTTGGTGAAGGGCAGCACTGTGGTGAGAGATGGTCGGGCACTTTTAGCACACCTGACTTTTATGGGAAAAGATTTTAACGTCTTAAATATTTATGGCTTTAACGACAGAAATGACAGGTATGATCTTTTAGAAGACTTGCAGTTCCACATGCTAGGTAGGGCACCTTTAGTTGTAGGGGGAGATTTTAATTGTATTTTAAGCAGGAATGATAGGAAGAGAGCAGGTGAAGATTTTAAAGTGGACAAAACCTCAGTTTTATTTCAGGGCATATGCAGGGATTTTAAACTTCTGGACTGTTTTAAAACCATGCATCCCAGAGAAGAGGGCTTCACCTGGTTTAGTGGTGATGGCACCCGAGCCTCTCGCATTGATTACATTTTATCACGTGATTGCCCACCAACTGATGCTAGATTGACACCTGTTTTCTTTTCAGACCACGCAATGCTCTCCTGCACTCTCTCACTCTCTTCGGGTGTGACATCAGGAAGCGGTCTGTGGAAGCTCAACTGCTCCCTTTTAGAAGATAGGGAGTTAGGTAGACAGTATAGAGAGCAGTACCAAGAGTGGCAGACCCTTCAAGACTTCTACGATACACGTGCACACTGGTGGGAAATGGTGAAAGCAAGGACCCAGACTTTCTTTAGACAGGCAGGCAAGAAAAAAAAAGACAGGGACAACAGACGCATGTTGGGACTGCAGAAACGACTCCAGCGGTATTTTAAACTAAACCAACAGGGGATGGATTTTAATGAAGAAATCAAACAAATTAAAACCGAGATGTCAGCCTCAGCAGAAATTAAAAGCAAGGGTGTCATTTTGAGAAGCAAGGAGAGGGAAATAGAGGAAGGAGAGAAGTGCACAAGATATTTTTTTAAGAAAATTATGAATAAAGGGGGGAGTATTTTTAGACTAAGAAAAGAAAATGGGTGCATAGCTGACACCACAGAGGAAATCATAGAAACTGTCGGACATTTTTATAGAGAACTATACAAAGAAAAACACGTTAAGTGGGACACCATGACTGAAGTCTTAGAAGTTATTGACCAAGCAGTAAATGACAGTGAGCTTTTAACCCAAGATTTTAACATTCTCGAGTTAAATAAATGTCTCAAGTCTTTTAAGGCAGGTAAGTCTCCAGGAGAAGATGGGCTCCCTCTGGAATTTTATGTGACGTTCTGGGACATTTTAGCACCTGACTTGCTTGCTGTTTTTATGGATTTTGAAAAACTTGACCGACTTCCTGACAGTTTTAGAGTAGGGATAGTGACTCTCCTTCACAAAGACAAAGACAAGACAGATTTGAAGAACTGGAGACCCATTACACTTTTAAATTTTGATTGTAAACTTTTTAGTAAGGTTTTAGCATCCCGCATGTCTTTGTTTTTAGAAGACCTGATTCACCCTGATCAAGCCTGTGCTGTCCCGGGGAGGAAGATCACCGACAGCCTCGTACTGATCCGAGACACCATCTGTTATGCGAGAGACAGAAACATCCGGCTAGTTGTCCTAAATTTAGATTTTGAGAAAGCCTTTGATCGGATCTCGCACCAGTACCTTTTCCAGGTGCTGCAAAAAATGGGGTTTCCAAGAAGGTTTATAGCCTGGGTGAGAATGCTGTACCAGGGCATTACCAGCAAATTCACTGTTAACGGGCATCTTACAGAAGCAGTGGATATAAACTGCGGTGTCCGTCAGGGTTGTCCGTTATCTGCCCTCCTCTATGTTCTCTGCATAGAACCACTGGCACAGATCTTGAGAAGGGACCAACAAATCAATGGGGTTGGAGCCCCAGGGAGCGGGGGACTGGAGACAAAGTGTTTTTTATACATGGACGACGTGAACATTTTATGCACTGACCTTTTATCTGTCAACAGGACGCTGGACTTGACTGACTGGTTTGGACGGGCCTCTGGGTCAAAACTCAACAGAGGCAAGACCCAAGCCCACTTTTATGGACCGTGGACAGCGACTGAGATGACAGGACTCCCCCTGACTGTGACCCAGACAGACCAAAAGATACTTGGGATCAAATTTGATAGGGAGGGGGGAGGGAAAACAAATTGGCCAGACATTGTAGGGAAAGTCAGGCAGAGACTAGGGTACTGGAGACTTAGAAGACTGACAATGGAAGGAAAGGTTTTAATCATCAAAGCTGTGATTTTACCTTTGCTTTTACTCATCAGTTCTGTTTTTTTCCCACCTAGAAGAGTGCTTTTAGACTTGGAAAGAGCCATCTTTTATTTCCTGTGGGGCTCCAAGTGGGAACGTCTGAGGAGATATGTGATGAAGAAGCCGAAGGAGAAAGGAGGAAAAGGAGTCCCGGACCTGTACTTGTTTTTAGGGAGCAGATACACAGCACTACACATCACAACCGCCACAGCCCCATCCAGAAACCCCAAAACAACAGCAATGACACGGTTCTGGATGGGGTCCTACCTCAGACGATTAAAAATTTTACCCAATGATCTTAAAGTACCTGTGTCTTTTAACCTGCCACCAACCTACGCTTTTATCCAGACATTTTTAAGGCATTTTAACCTTGAGCAGGAGGAGTTGAAAGTTTTAACCAACCACCGTTCTGTCATTTCTGTTGTGCAGGAGCAGGAACCAGTGAGTCCAGTGCGCGGGCTCGCATTGGGCGAGCCTTCAGCAGTGTGGCGCAACGTGAACCATTCCGCTCTTCCAAACAGACTCCGGGACCTGTCATGGATGGTGGCTCACGAGATCCTCCCAGTCAGGTCCGTAATGCACTCCCGGGGCTTGTCCACACATTCAACTTGTCCCCGACCAGGTTGTGGCGCGCCCGAGTCGGTGAGGCATTTGCTCTGGGAGTGCAGCGCTGCCGTAGAACAGTGGGCAACGGCCGGCTCCTTGCAATTCCCGTACTTGCCAGCAAGGGAGGTCCTTACAGCACAGCTGGTGCTGTATGGGGTGGGCCAAAAACAATTGCCAGCATGCGACTTCCCCAAGCAGTGGCTTACCCTAGCCGCCATAAAAGACGCCATATGGACCTCCAGAAACTTGCTGGCAAGGAAGCACATGCAGATCCCCCCCGTGGCTGCGATCCGGATGGCCGCAGCGACGGTCCAAGCAGCCGAAGCTGCAGGCGGCAGGCCAAGGACACAGCCACAAAGAAGAATCGCATTTGTGCCCATTCGGACGAAGGAGCCGGAGCCACACAAAAGAAGTTCAAAGCAGCAGCGGCCTGACTCTCCGGGTGAGGCAGGTGGGAAGGAGCAACAGGGCGAGGGTCTCCTCTGAGCACCAAGAAAGGATTCCGAGAGACCAAATCTGTTTGGGAGAGGGGAATGACTTATCCTTGGTAGGGAATCACTATGCTCCTGCACAGCAATGGAGTTGGAAGGGAGGATTTTTACCGAAGCACTCCCCATTTGTTTTTGTTTTTTTTGTTTTTTTTAAAGACATTTTAAAATGGACACTCAAAACACACAGACATGCACAAAATGTATAATTTTTAACTTGTGAGAAATCTCATCTGTAATACCTCTGACGACAGTGTTTTGAATATTTAAATATGGTCTTACCTGTTGCACCATTGTATTGATTGATTTCTTGTATTTTAAAAGGTAATTTGTATGTCTTAACTCTGGGTTTTATGTGAAATTACTATGAAATGAGTGTCAATAAATCTTTTCGAAAGAAAGAAAAAAAATCTGTTCTTATCAGTTTAATATCTGATATGTCCTCTATAAGGGGACAACATATTAAATGGATTTTTAGCACCGGGAGCTGAAAAAGGGGCTTGCCCCGTTCACTCCACGCATCGACCCGGTATTGCAGTGCCGCCGGGAACGGTGCACCCATCTCCTGCCTTGTGAAAAAGCAAATACCGACACAAACAGAGAGTCGGGGTCAAACCCTCTGCTGACTGCCTGACGTCCCTCGCCGAGCCTCATCTGGGCTCCCGCTCTCAAATGACTGTGTATCATCCGTGACCACTGGGGTGGGGGCAGAGCGCAGCTCAGCATCAACAGCCAGATGAAGCCACCCAAAAAAATGCAGCCAGATTCGCACTTTTGACTCGCAGACAGATAGGGAACATTGCCCTACTGCCACCGGTACGTACGGTTAAACGTGCCCTGCACTTTCGCTCCCCTCGTCACAGAGAGTCCGCAAGGGCCTGAGTGTTTGGGACATTTGGTAGCCTGTGTCCAAAAGCCAGGCCTTCATTTCTCCGCGATCCCATTGGATAGAGCCTGTGCTAATGTGGGGAGGGCTAGGGGAATGTGCGTGGCCTGGTATTTGGGACTCCACAAGCAGAGTGAGGCTTACCGTGAGGGTAGTGACCGGGGCGACTAGGCTCCTCGGCCGCTCTCCTGGAGAGGCCTGTACTTACTCGGGTTTCTCTTCATCACGTACAAGCCTTTCGCCTTTTACTAAAGACTTCCGTGGAGAGGAACACCAATGAGTTAAAACTATTTTTGGCAGGCTCTGCCGTGTGGCTGAGCCTCGTGCGTTTGTGAAAAGCAACAAGAAGCTGTCCTTAACAAGATTTAGGCTGCCACCTTGTCGGCTTGGGAGGAGGCGCTGAGAAGCAGCCATTGTTATGCGCGCTTGAAACGACTGCGCCAGGACAAGGGAGAGCTGTTCCAGAATGTGGCCTCTGGAAGCAAACAGCCAGGGCTCATCGCTTCTCGGCCTTTTGGCTAAGATCAAGTGTAGTATCTGTTCTTATCAGTTTAATATCTGATATGTCCTCTATAAGGGGACAACATATTAAATGGATTTTTAGCACCGGGAGCTGAAAAAGGGGCTTGCCCCGTTCACTCCACGCATCGACCCGGTATTGCAGTGCCGCCGGGAACGGTGCACCCATCTCCTGCCTTGTGAAAAAGCAAATACCGACACAAACAGAGAGTCGGGGTCAAACCCTCTGCTGACTGCCTGACGTCCCTCGCCGAGCCTCATCTGGGCTCCCGCTCTCAAATGACTGTGTATCATCCGTGACCACTGGGGTGGGGGCAGAGGGCAGCTCAGCATCAACAGCCAGATGAAGCCACCCAAAAAAATGCAGCCAGATTCGCACTTTTGACTCGCAGACAGATAGGGAACATTGCCCTAATGCCAACCGGTACGTACGGTTAAACGTGCCCTGCACTTTCGCTCCCCTCGTCACAGAGAGTCCGCAAGGGCCTGAGTGTTTGGGACATTTGGTAGCCTGTGTCCAAAAGCCAGGCCTTCATTTCTCCGCGATCCCATTGGATAGAGCCTGTGCTAATGTGGGGAGGGCTAGGGGAATGTGCGTGGCCTGGTATTTGGGACTCCACAAGCAGAGTGAGGCTTACCGTGAGGGTAGTGACCGGGGCGACTAGGCTCCTCGGCCGCTCTCCTGGAGAGGCCTGTACTTACTCGGGTTTCTCTTCATCACGTACAAGCCTTTCGCCTTTTACTAAAGACTTCCGTGGAGAGGAACACCAATGAGTTAAAACTATTTTTGGCAGGCTCTGCCGTGTGGCTGAGCCTCGTGCGTTTGTGAAAAGCAACAAGAAGCTGTCCTTAACAAGATTTAGGCTGCCACCTTGTCGGCTTGGGAGGAGGCGCTGAGAAGCAGCCATTGTTATGCGCGCTTGAAACGACTGCGCCAGGACAAGGGAGAGCTGTTCCAGAATGTGGCCTCTGGAAGCAAACAGCCAGGGCTCATCGCTTCTCGGCCTTTTGGCTAAGATCAAGTGTAGTATCTGTTCTTATCAGTTTAATATCTGATATGTCCTCTATAAGGGGACAACATATTAAATGGATTTTTAGCACCGGGAGCTGAAAAAGGGGCTTGCCCCGTTCACTCCACGCATCGACCCGGTATTGTAGTGCCGCCGGGAACGGTGCACCCATCTCCTGCCTTGTGAAAAAGCAAATACCGACACAAACAGAGAGTCGGGGTCAAACCCTCTGCTGACTGCCTGACGTCCCTCGCCGAGCCTCATCTGGGCTCCCGCTCTCAAATGACTGTGTATCATCCGTGACCACTGGGGTGGGGGCAGAGCGCAGCTCAGCATCAACAGCCAGATGAAGCCACCCAAAAAAATGCAGCCAGATTCGCACTTTTGACTCGCAGACAGATAGGGAACATTGCCCTACTGCCACCGGTACGTACGGTTAAACGTAAACGATACTACACTTGATCGTTCTTATCAGATACTACACACTACCGCTTCTCGGCCTTTTGGCTAAGACTGCGATCGCTTCCTGTTGGTGGTAAAAACTTTTGCCTGTTTGTGGCATTGTGTTTTACTTCCCATTCTCGGGAGGACATTCACCTTATTCCTTGTGGAGAAAATTTCAACTCTATTGTAGTTGTAAATCCTACACCTAAAGGAATTCATTGGCACAGAGTACTGCTTACCTCTACTCTGTTGATTTAACATCTTGTCCAGGCTAAACAAGAAAAGGTAAGTTCGTTTTAATCATTTGCTGGTTTTAACATATTTATTGATCTTAGTCCTATTTATATCGTCTTTGTTTCTTTTTGTTTTTTTTAGACAATTCTTAAGTGTTTTAGTCCTTCTTTTTAATCCTTTCAGTTTGTGGTGCCTCCACCATGTCGGCCAACATTTCCGGCATGCGGAGGCACCACAGTGTCAGATTTACCTTTAAAGAAAATGACCATGGAAAGCCCCTGGGGATGTCCAGAATTGATTTCTCCAGGAGGTTAATCCAAAATACCCTTAAGTTTGAACCAGAGAATATAAATTGCATTGTTACTCTACCAACGAATAAAGGTTTCGATGTAAGCTTTCGGTCTGCCGCGCTGCTGAGAGAGTTTTGGACACGCTTTGAAAATGTAAAACCCCAGTTTTCCGCTTTTAATGTTGAGAAACTGACTGATAATGCCTCCAAAACCATCATTATCAGAATGTTCAATGAGACCGTGAATGCGGATGACATTTGTTTGTGGCTGGGTAGATACTGCACTGTAAAAGGACAGGCTACCAAAGTGAGAGATGAGGATGGCATTTGGAATTGCGCTTGGAGGGTCCCCATCCAACAATGGCAGGACCCCCAAGGCTTCCAGGGCCTGAAACATCTGCCATCTGTGATAGTTCTGGGAAACAACAGAGGCTACATTCACTACCAGGGCCAGCCCAAGCTGTGCCGCAAGTGTGGTGAGCATGGGCACCTGGCAGAAGCGTGTCAGCAGACTATTTGTGGAAAATGTAGAGAAATTGGGCACACCTTTGAGGAATGTACCAATGGCAGAAAGTGCAATCTTTGTGGAGAAACAACCCACCTCTTCAGAGATTGCCCAAAGTCATTTGCCAACAAACTGAAGGCAGCGAAAACCCCACAAAATGGTGGACAAGAGGAAGCAGTTAGAGAGCTAATTGAAGAAGCTGGGCTGGGAAATTCAAATCTCCCGCCAAATCCTGTGACTGGAAGGCCAGGATCAGGAGAGGCGGGAGAGGGGGAGGGGCCTGCAATTGCCCCACAAATGGAGAGTGGTGAGGAAGATGGGGCAATGCAGGCAGAAGGCGGAGCTAGCTCCGGATATGAAGGAGAGGAGGGGCCTGCAATTGCCCCGCAACTGGAAAGTCTTGAGGAAGATGGGGCAATGCAGGCAAAAGCCGGAGCTTGCTCAGAATGTGAAAATGACCAATCACAGGGCGATAGTGAGGACGCCTCCCTCCCCAACGCCCAGCAGACCAAGAGGCCTATATCAGAATTGTCCTCTGAGTCTCCTGTAGTCTCAGAGAAGAGGGGAAGAGCTGGGAACTACTCAAACAGCCCATCTGTGGAGGAGCCTAGAGTCTTCCCCTCCAATTCTCCAAATGAGGTCTCTTTCCTAACAATAGCTCTGCAATCAACCCCTAAGGACTCAAATCTCAATGCGACCATGCGTCCAAGGCCTACTCCTAGAGTCCGACAGGGGAATGAAGCTCAACCCCGTCACTCTTCACCCATGAGAGTGAAGGAAGAGCTCCGTTCACAAGAAATTTAAATAACTGCTTTTTTTTTAACATTGATAATCCCTTTTAGACTTTTAAGATTTCATACCTGTTAATTTTAACCATACTCATGGCACTCACCTTCTCAACCATCAATGTGAGAAGCGTGAAGTCACGAGTTAGAGCCCAGACTGTTTTATCCTTTCTTAATTCTTTTAAGTCAGATGTGTTTTTAATACAGGAATGTGGCCTGCCATTTTTAAACCACTACAGAGAGTGGGAGGAGCTATGGCCACAAACATCGATGTGGAGCGGATCAAACGCAAACAGAAATGACGGAGTGGCCATTTTAATCAAAAACCCCCTGGTTTTGGTGAAGGGCAGCACTGTGGTGAGAGATGGTCGGGCACTTTTAGCACACCTGACTTTTATGGGAAAAGATTTTAACGTCTTAAATATTTATGGCTTTAACGACAGAAATGACAGGTATGATCTTTTAGAAGACTTGCAGTTCCACATGCTAGGTAGGGCACCTTTAGTTGTAGGGGGAGATTTTAATTGTATTGTAAGCAGGAATGATAGGAAGAGAGCAGGTGAAGATTTTAAAGTGGACAAAACCTCAGTCTTATTTCAGGGCATATGCAGGGATTTTAAACTTCTGGACTGTTTTAAAACCACGCATCCCAGAGAGGAGGGCTTCACCTGGTTTAGTGGTGATGGCACCCGAGCCTCTCGCATTGATTACATTTTATCACGTGATTGCCCACCAACTGATGCTAGATTGACACCTGTTTTCTTTTCAGACCACGCAATGCTCTCCTGCACTCTCTCACTCTCTTCGGGTGTGACATCAGGAAGCGGTCTGTGGAAGCTCAACTGCTCCCTTTTAGAAGATAGGGAGTTAGGTAGACAGTATAGAGAGCAGTACCAAGAGTGGCAGACCCTTCAAGACTTCTACGATACACGTGCACACTGGTGGGAAATGGTGAAAGCAAAGACCCAGACTTTCTTTAGACAGGCAGGCAAGAAAAAAAAAGACAGGGACAACAGACGCATGTTGGGACTGCAGAAACGACTCCAGCGGTATTTTAAACTAAACCAACAGGGGATGGATTTTAATGAAGAAATCAAACAAATTAAAACCCAGATGTCAGCCTCAGCAGAAATTAAAAGCAAGGGTGTCATTTTGAGAAGCAAGGAGAGGGAAATAGAGGAAGGAGAGAAGTGCACAAGATACTTTTTTAAGAAAATTATGAATAAAGGGGGGAGTATTTTTAGACTAAGAAAAGAAAATGGGTGCATAGCTGACACCACAGAGGAAATCATAGAAACTGTCGGACATTTTTATAGAGAACTATACAAAGAAAAACACGTTAAGTGGGACACCATGACTGAAGTCTTAGAAGTTATTGACCAAGCAGTAAATGACAGTGAGCTTTTAACCCAAGATTTTAACATTCTCGAGTTAAATAAATGTCTCAAGTCTTTTAAGGCAGGTAAGTCTCCAGGAGAAGATGGGCTCCCTCTGGAATTTTATGTGATGTTCTGGGACATTTTAGCACCTGACTTGCTTGCTGTTTTTATGGATTTTGAAAAACTTGACCGACTTCCTGACAGTTTTAGAGTAGGGATAGTGACTCTCCTTCACAAAGACAAAGACAAGACAGATTTGAAGAACTGGAGACCCATTACACTTTTAAATTTTGATTGTAAACTTTTTAGTAAGGTTTTAGCATCCCGCATGTCTTTGTTTTTAGAAGACCTGATTCACCCTGATCAAGCCTGTGCTGTCCCGGGGAGGAAGATCACCGACAGCCTCGTACTGATCCGAGACACCATCTGTTATGCGAGAGACAGAAACATCCGGCTAGTTGTCCTAAATTTAGATTTTGAGAAAGCCTTTGATCGGATCTCGCACCAGTACCTTTTCCAGGTGCTGCAAAAAATGGGGTTTCCAAGAAGGTTTATAGCCTGGGTGAGAATGCTGTACCAGGGCATTACCAGCAAATTCACTGTTAACGGGCATCTTACAGAAGCAGTGGATATAAACTGCGGTGTCCGTCAGGGTTGTCCGTTATCTGCCCTCCTCTATGTTCTCTGCATAGAACCACTGGCACAGATCTTGAGAAGGGACCAACAAATCAATGGGGTTGGAGCCCCAGGGAGCGGGGGACTGGAGACAAAGTGTTTTTTATACATGGACGACGTGAACATTTTATGCACTGACCTTTTATCTGTCAACAGGACGCTGGACTTGACTGACTGGTTTGGACGGGCCTCTGGGTCAAAACTCAACAGAGGCAAGACCCAAGCCCACTTTTATGGACCGTGGACAGCGACTGAGATGACAGGACTCCCCCTGACTGTGACCCAGACAGACCAAAAGATACTTGGGATCAAATTTGATAGGGAGGGGGGAGGGAAAACAAATTGGCCAGACATTGTAGGGAAAGTCAGGCAGAGACTAGGGTACTGGAGACTTAGAAGACTGACAATGGAAGGAAAGGTTTTAATCATCAAAGCTGTGATTTTACCTTTGCTTTTACTCATCAGTTCTGTTTTTTTCCCACCTAGAAGAGTGCTTTTAGACTTGGAAAGAGCCATCTTTTATTTCCTGTGGGGCTCCAAGTGGGAACGTCTGAGGAGATATGTGATGAAGAAGCCGAAGGAGAAAGGAGGAAAAGGAGTCCCTGACCTGTACTTGTTTTTAGGGAGCAGATACACAGCACTACACATCACAACCGCCACAGCCCCATCCAGAAACCCCAAAACAACAGCAATGACACGGTTCTGGATGGGGTCCTACCTCAGACGATTAAAAATTTTACCCAATGATCTTAAAGTACCTGTGTCTTTTAACCTGCCACCAACCTACGCTTTTATCCAGACATTTTTAAGGCATTTTAACCTTGAGCAGGAGGAGTTGAAAGTTTTAACCAACCACCGTTCTGTCATTTCTGTTGTGCAGGAGCAGGAACCAGTGAGTCCAGTGCGCGGGCTCGCATTGGGCGAGCCTTCAGCAGTGTGGCGCAACGTGAACCATTCCGCTCTTCCAAACAGACTCCGGGACCTGTCATGGATGGTGGCTCACGAGATCCTCCCAGTCAGGTCCGTAATGCACTCCCGGGGCTTGTCCACACATTCAACTTGTCACCGACCAGGTTGTGGCGCGCCCGAGTCGGTGAGGCATTTGCTCTGGGAGTGCAGCGCTGCCGTAGAACAGTGGGCAACGGCCGGCTCCTTGCAATTCCCGTACTTGCCAGCAAGGGAGGTCCTTACAGCACAGCTGGTGCTGTATGGGGTGGGCCAAAAACAATTGCCAGCATGCGACTTCCCCAAGCAGTGGCTTACCCTAGCCACCATAAAAGACGCCATATGGACCTCCAGAAACTTGCTGGCAAGGAAGCACATGCAGATCCCCCCCGTGGCTGCGATCCGGATGGCCGCAGCGACGGTCCAAGCAGCCGAAGCTGCAGGCGGCAGGCCAAGGACACAGCCACAAAGAAGAATCGCATTTGTGCCCATTCGGACGAAGGAGCCGGAGCCACACAAAAGAAGTTCAAAGCAGCGGCGGCCTGACTCTCCGGGTGAGGCAGGTGGGAAGGAGCAACAGGGCGAAGGTCTCCTCTGAGCACCAAGAAAGGATTCCGAGAGACCAAATCTGTTTGGGAGAGCGGAATGACTTATCCTTGGTAGGGAATCACTATGCTCCTGCACAGCAATGGAGTTGGAAGGGAGGATTTTTACCGAAGCACTCCCCATTTGTTTTTGTTTTTTTTGTTGGGTTGGACATTTTAAAATGGACACTCAAAACACACAGACATGCACAAAATGTATAATTTTTAACTTGTGAGAAATCTCATCTGTAATACCTCTGACGACAGTGTTTTGAATATTTAAATATGGTCTTACATGTTGCACCATTGTATTGATTGATTTCTTGTATTTTAAAAGGTAATTTGTGTGTCTTAACTCTGGGTTTTATGTGAAATTACTATGAAATGAGTGTCAATAAATCTTTTCGAAAGAAAAAAAATCTGTTCTTATCAGTTTAATATCTGATATGTCCTCTATAAGGGGACAACATATTAAATGGATTTTTAGCACCGGGAGCTGAAAAAGGGGCTTGCCCCGTTCACTCCACGCATCGACCCGGTATTGCAGTGCCGCCGGGAACGGTGCACCCATCTCCTGCCTTGTGAAAAAGCAAATACCGACACAAACAGAGAGTCGGGGTCAAACCCTCTGCTGACTGCCTGACGTCCCTCGCCGAGCCTCATCTGGGCTCCCGCTCTCAAATGACTGTGTATCATCCGTGACCACTGGGGTGGGGGCAGAGCGCAGCTCAGCATCAACAGCCAGATGAAGCCACCCAAAAAAATGCAGCCAGATTCGCACTTTTGACTCGCAGACAGATAGGGAACATTGCCCTAATGCCAACCGGTACGTACGGTTAAACGTGCCCTGCACTTTCGCTCCCCTCGTCACAGGGAGTCCGCAAGGGCCTGAGTGTTTGGGACATTTGGTAGCCTGTGTCCAAAAGCCAGGCCTTCATTTCTCCGCGATCCCATTGGATAGAGCCTGTGCTAATGTGGGGAGGGCTAGGGGAATGTGCGTGGCCTGGTATTTGGGACTCCACAAGCAGAGTGAGGCTTACCGTGAGGGTAGTGACCGGGGCGACTAGGCTCCTCGGCCGCTCTCCTGGAGAGGCCTGTACTTACTCGGGTTTCTCTTCATCACGTACAAGCCTTTCGCCTTTTACTAAAGACTTCCGTGGAGAGGAACACCAATGAGTTAAAACTATTTTTGGCAGGCTCTGCCGTGTGGCTGAGCCTCGTGCGTTTGTGAAAAGCAACAAGAAGCTGTCCTTAACAAGATTTAGGCTGCCACCTTGTCGGCTTGGGAGGAGGCGCTGAGAAGCAGCCATTGTTATGCGCGCTTGAAACGACTGCGCCAGGACAAGGGAGAGCTGTTCCAGAATGTGGCCTCTGGAAGCAAACAGCCAGGGCTCATCGCTTCTCGGCCTTTTGGCTAAGATCAAGTGTAGTATCTGTTCTTATCAGTTTAATATCTGATATGTCCTCTATAAGGGGACAACATATTAAATGGATTTTTAGCACCGGGAGCTGAAAAAGGGGCTTGCCCCGTTCACTCCACGCATCGACCCGGTATTGCAGTGCCGCCGGGAACGGTGCACCCATCTCCTGCCTTGTGAAAATGCAAATACCGACACAAACAGAGAGTCGGGGTCAAACCCTCTGCTGACTGCCTGACGTCCCTCGCCGAGCCTCATCTGGGCTCCCGCTCTCAAATGACTGTGTATCATCCGTGACCACTGGGGTGGGGGCAGAGCGCAGCTCAGCATCAACAGCCAGATGAAGCCACCCAAAAAAATGCAGCCAGATTCGCACTTTTGACTCGCAGACAGATAGGGAACATTGCCCTACTGCCACCGGTACGTACGGTTAAACGTGCCCTGCACTTTCGCTCCCCTCGTCACAGAGAGTCCGCAAGGGCCTGAGTGTTTGGGACATTTGGTAGCCTGTGTCCAAAAGCCAGGCCTTCATTTCTCCGCGATCCCATTGGATAGAGCCTGTGCTAATGTGGGGAGGGCTAGGGGAATGTGCGTGGCCTGGTATTTGGGACTCCACAAGCAGAGTGAGGCTTACCGTGAGGGTAGTGACCGGGGCGACTAGGCTCCTCGGCCGCTCTCCTGGAGAGGCCTGTACTTACTCGGGTTTCTCTTCATCACGTACAAGCCTTTCGCCTTTTACTAAAGACTTCCGTGGAGAGGAACACCAATGAGTTAAAACTATTTTTGGCAGGCTCTGCCGTGTGGCTGAGCCTCGTGCGTTTGTGAAAAGCAACAAGAAGCTGTCCTTAACAAGATTTAGGCTGCCACCTTGTCGGCTTGGGAGGAGGCGCTGAGAAGCAGCCATTGTTATGCGCGCTTGAAACGACTGCGCCAGGACAAGGGAGAGCTGTTCCAGAATGTGGCCTCTGGAAGCAAACAGCCAGGGCTCATCGCTTCTCGGCCTTTTGGCTAAGATCAAGTGTAGTATCTGTTCTTATCAGTTTAATATCTGATATGTCCTCTATAAGGGGACAACATATTAAATGGATTTTTAGCACCGGGAGCTGAAAAAGGGGCTTGCCCCGTTCACTCCACGCATCGACCCGGTATTGCAGTGCCGCCGGGAACGGTGCACCCATCTCCTGCCTTGTGAAAAAGCAAATACCGACACAAACAGAGAGTCGGGGTCAAACCCTCTGCTGACTGCCTGACGTCCCTCGCCGAGCCTCATCTGGGCTCCCGCTCTCAAATGACTGTGTATCATCCGTGACCACTGGGGTGGGGGCAGAGCGCAGCTCAGCATCAACAGCCAGATGAAGCCACCCAAAAAAATGCAGCCAGATTCGCACTTTTGACTCGCAGACAGATAGGGAACATTGCCCTACTGCCACCGGTACGTACGGTTAAACGTGCCCTGCACTTTCGCTCCCCTCGTCACAGAGAGTCCGCAAGGGCCTGAGTGTTTGGGACATTTGGTAGCCTGTGTCCAAAAGCCAGGCCTTCATTTCTCCGCGATCCCATTGGATAGAGCCTGTGCTAATGTGGGGAGGGCTAGGGGAATGTGCGTGGCCTGGTATTTGGGACTCCACAAGCAGAGTGAGGCTTACCGTGAGGGTAGTGACCGGGGCGACTAGGCTCCTCGGCCGCTCTCCTGGAGAGGCCTGTACTTACTCGGGTTTCTCTTCATCACGTACAAGCCTTTCGCCTTTTACTAAAGACTTCCGTGGAGAGGAACACCAATGAGTTAAAACTATTTTTGGCAGGCTCTGCCGTGTGGCTGAGCCTCGTGCGTTTGTGAAAAGCAACAAGAAGCTGTCCTTAACAAGATTTAGGCTGCCACCTTGTCGGCTTGGGAGGAGGCGCTGAGAAGCAGCCATTGTTATGCGCGCTTGAAACGACTGCGCCAGGACAAGGGAGAGCTGTTCCAGAATGTGGCCTCTGGAAGCAAACAGCCAGGGCTCATCGCTTCTCGGCCTTTTGGCTAAGATCAAGTGTAGTATCTGTTCTTATCAGTTTAATATCTGATATGTCCTCTATAAGGGGACAACATATTAAATGGATTTTTAGCACCGGGAGCTGAAAAAGGGGCTTGCCCCGTTCACTCCACGCATCGACCCGGTATTGCAGTGCCGCCGGGAACGGTGCACCCATCTCCTGCCTTGTGAAAAAGCAAATACCGACACAAACAGAGAGTCGGGGTCAAACCCTCTGCTGACTGCCTGACGTCCCTCGCCGAGCCTCATCTGGGCTCCCGCTCTCAAATGACTGTGTATCATCCGTGACCACTGGGGTGGGGGCAGAGCGCAGCTCAGCATCAACAGCCAGATGAAGCCACCCAAAAAAATGCAGCCAGATTCGCACTTTTGACTCGCAGACAGATAGGGAACATTGCCCTAATGCCAACCGGTACGTACGGTTAAACGTGCCCTGCACTTTCGCTCCCCTCGTCACAGAGAGTCCGCAAGGGCCTGAGTGTTTGGGACATTTGGTAGCCTGTGTCCAAAAGCCAGGCCTTCATTTCTCCGCGATCCCATTGGATAGAGCCTGTGCTAATGTGGGGAGGGCTAGGGGAATGTGCGTGGCCTGGTATTTGGGACTCCACAAGCAGAGTGAGGCTTACCGTGAGGGTAGTGACCGGGGCGACTAGGCTCCTCGGCCGCTCTCCTGGAGAGGCCTGTACTTACTCGGGTTTCTCTTCATCACGTACAAGCCTTTCGCCTTTTACTAAAGACTTCCGTGGAGAGGAACACCAATGAGTTAAAACTATTTTTGGCAGGCTCTGCCGTGTGGCTGAGCCTCGTGCGTTTGTGAAAAGCAACAAGAAGCTGTCCTTAACAAGATTTAGGCTGCCACCTTGTCGGCTTGGGAGGAGGCGCTGAGAAGCAGCCATTGTTATGCGCGCTTGAAACGACTGCGCCAGGACAAGGGAGAGCTGTTCCAGAATGTGGCCTCTGGAAGCAAACAGCCAGGGCTCATCGCTTCTCGGCCTTTTGGCTAAGATCAAGTGTAGTATCTGTTCTTATCAGTTTAATATCTGATATGTCCTCTATAAGGGGACAACATATTAAATGGATTTTTAGCACCGGGAGCTGAAAAAGGGGCTTGCCCCGTTCACTCCACGCATCGACCCGGTATTGCAGTGCCGCCGGGAACGGTGCACCCATCTCCTGCCTTGTGAAAAAGCAAATACCGACACAAACAGAGAGTCGGGGTCAAACCCTCTGCTGACTGCCTGACGTCCCTCGCCGAGCCTCATCTGGGCTCCCGCTCTCAAATGACTGTGTATCATCCGTGACCACTGGGGTGGGGGCAGAGGGCAGCTCAGCATCAACAGCCAGATGAAGCCACCCAAAAAAATGCAGCCAGATTCGCACTTTTGACTCGCAGACAGATAGGGAACATTGCCCTAATGCCAACCGGTACGTACGGTTAAACGTGCCCTGCACTTTCGCTCCCCTCGTCACAGAGAGTCCGCAAGGGCCTGAGTGTTTGGGACATTTGATAGCCTGTGTCCAAAAGCCAGGCCTTCATTTCTCCGCGATCCCATTGGATAGAGCCTGTGCTAATGTGGGGAGGGCTAGGGGAATGTGCGTGGCCTGGTATTTGGGACTCCACAAGCAGAGTGAGGCTTACCGTGAGGGTAGTGACCGGGGCGACTAGGCTCCTCGGCCGCTCTCCTGGAGAGGCCTGTACTTACTCGGGTTTCTCTTCATCACGTACAAGCCTTTCGCCTTTTACTAAAGACTTCCGTGGAGAGGAACACCAATGAGTTAAAACTATTTTTGGCAGGCTCTGCCGTGTGGCTGAGCCTCGTGCGTTTGTGAAAAGCAACAAGAAGCTGTCCTTAACAAGATTTAGGCTGCCACCTTGTCGGCTTGGGAGGAGGCGCTGAGAAGCAGCCATTGTTATGCGCGCTTGAAACGACTGCGCCAGGACAAGGGAGAGCTGTTCCAGAATGTGGCCTCTGGAAGCAAACAGCCAGGGCTCATCGCTTCTCGGCCTTTTGGCTAAGATCAAGTGTAGTATCTGTTCTTATCAGTTTAATATCTGATATGTCCTCTATAAGGGGACAACATATTAAATGGATTTTTAGCACCGGGAGCTGAAAAAGGGGCTTGCCCCGTTCACTCCACGCATCGACCCGGTATTGCAGTGCCGCCGGGAACGGTGCACCCATCTCCTGCCTTGTGAAAAAGCAAATACCGACACAAACAGAGAGTCGGGGTCAAACCCTCTGCTGACTGCCTGACGTCCCTCGCCGAGCCTCATCTGGGCTCCCGCTCTCAAATGACTGTGTATCATCCGTGACCACTGGGGTGGGGGCAGAGGGCAGCTCAGCATCAACAGCCAGATGAAGCCACCCAAAAAAATGCAGCCAGATTCGCACTTTTGACTCGCAGACAGATAGGGAACATTGCCCTAATGCCAACCGGTACGTACGGTTAAACGTGCCCTGCACTTTCGCTCCCCTCGTCACAGAGAGTCCGCAAGGGCCTGAGTGTTTGGGACATTTGGTAGCCTGTGTCCAAAAGCCAGGCCTTCATTTCTCCGCGATCCCATTGGATAGAGCCTGTGCTAATGTGGGGAGGGCTAGGGGAATGTGCGTGGCCTGGTATTTGGGACTCCACAAGCAGAGTGAGGCTTACCGTGAGGGTAGTGACCGGGGCGACTAGGCTCCTCGGCCGCTCTCCTGGAGAGGCCTGTACTTACTCGGGTTTCTCTTCATCACGTACAAGCCTTTCGCCTTTTACTAAAGACTTCCGTGGAGAGGAACACCAATGAGTTAAAACTATTTTTGGCAGGCTCTGCCGTGTGGCTGAGCCTCGTGCGTTTGTGAAAAGCAACAAGAAGCTGTCCTTAACAAGATTTAGGCTGCCACCTTGTCGGCTTGGGAGGAGGCGCTGAGAAGCAGCCATTGTTATGCGTGCTTGAAACGACTGCGCCAGGACAAGGGAGAGCTGTTCCAGAATGTGGCCTCTGGAAGCAAACAGCCAGGGCTCATCGCTTCTCGGCCTTTTGGCTAAGATCAAGTGTAGTATCTGTTCTTATCAGTTTAATATCTGATATGTCCTCTATAAGGGGACAACATATTAAATGGATTTTTAGCACCGGGAGCTGAAAAAGGGGCTTGCCCCGTTCACTCCACGCATCGACCCGGTATTGCAGTGCCGCCGGGAACGGTGCACCCATCTCCTGCCTTGTGAAAAAGCAAATACCGACACAAACAGAGAGTCGGGGTCAAACCCTCTGCTGACTGCCTGACGTCCCTCGCCGAGCCTCATCTGGGCTCCCGCTCTCAAATGACTGTGTATCATCCGTGACCACTGGGGTGGGGGCAGAGGGCAGCTCAGCATCAACAGCCAGATGAAGCCACCCAAAAAAATGCAGCCAGATTCGCACTTTTGACTCGCAGACAGATAGGGAACATTGCCCTAATGCCAACCGGTACGTACGGTTAAACGTGCCCTGCACTTTCGCTCCCCTCGTCACAGAGAGTCCGCAAGGGCCTGAGTGTTTGGGACATTTGGTAGCCTGTGTCCAAAAGCCAGGCCTTCATTTCTCCGCGATCCCATTGGATAGAGCCTGTGCTAATGTGGGGAGGGCTAGGGGAATGTGCGTGGCCTGGTATTTGGGACTCCACAAGCAGAGTGAGGCTTACCGTGAGGGTAGTGACCGGGGCGACTAGGCTCCTCGGCCGCTCTCCTGGAGAGGCCTGTACTTACTCGGGTTTCTCTTCATCACGTACAAGCCTTTCGCCTTTTACTAAAGACTTCCGTGGAGAGGAACACCAATGAGTTAAAACTATTTTTGGCAGGCTCTGCCGTGTGGCTGAGCCTCGTGCGTTTGTGAAAAGCAACAAGAAGCTGTCCTTAACAAGATTTAGGCTGCCACCTTGTCGGCTTGGGAGGAGGCGCTGAGAAGCAGCCATTGTTATGCGCGCTTGAAACGACTGCGCCAGGACAAGGGAGAGCTGTTCCAGAATGTGGCCTCTGGAAGCAAACAGCCAGGGCTCATCGCTTCTCGGCCTTTTGGCTAAGATCAAGTGTAGTATCTGTTCTTATCAGTTTAATATCTGATATGTCCTCTATAAGGGGACAACATATTAAATGGATTTTTAGCACCGGGAGCTGAAAAAGGGGCTTGCCCCGTTCACTCCACGCATCGACCCGGTATTGCAGTGCCGCCGGGAACGGTGCACCCATCTCCTGCCTTGTGAAAAAGCAAATACCGACACAAACAGAGAGTCGGGGTCAAACCCTCTGCTGACTGCCTGACGTCCCTCGCCGAGCCTCATCTGGGCTCCCGCTCTCAAATGACTGTGTATCATCCGTGACCACTGGGGTGGGGGCAGAGGGCAGCTCAGCATCAACAGCCAGATGAAGCCACCCAAAAAAATGCAGCCAGATTCGCACTTTTGACTCGCAGACAGATAGGGAACATTGCCCTAATGCCAACCGGTACGTACGGTTAAACGTGCCCTGCACTTTCGCTCCCCTCGTCACAGAGAGTCCGCAAGGGCCTGAGTGTTTGGGACATTTGATAGCCTGTGTCCAAAAGCCAGGCCTTCATTTCTCCGCGATCCCATTGGATAGAGCCTGTGCTAATGTGGGGAGGGCTAGGGGAATGTGCGTGGCCTGGTATTTGGGACTCCACAAGCAGAGTGAGGCTTACCGTGAGGGTAGTGACCGGGGCGACTAGGCTCCTCGGCCGCTCTCCTGGAGAGGCCTGTACTTACTCGGGTTTCTCTTCATCACGTACAAGCCTTTCGCCTTTTACTAAAGACTTCCGTGGAGAGGAACACCAATGAGTTAAAACTATTTTTGGCAGGCTCTGCCGTGTGGCTGAGCCTCGTGCGTTTGTGAAAAGCAACAAGAAGCTGTCCTTAACAAGATTTAGGCTGCCACCTTGTCGGCTTGGGAGGAGGCGCTGAGAAGCAGCCATTGTTATGCGCGCTTGAAACGACTGCGCCAGGACAAGGGAGAGCTGTTCCAGAATGTGGCCTCTGGAAGCAAACAGCCAGGGCTCATCGCTTCTCGGCCTTTTGGCTAAGATCAAGTGTAGTATCTGTTCTTATCAGTTTAATATCTGATATGTCCTCTATAAGGGGACAACATATTAAATGGATTTTTAGCACCGGGAGCTGAAAAAGGGGCTTGCCCCGTTCACTCCACGCATCGACCCGGTATTGCAGTGCCGCCGGGAACGGTGCACCCATCTCCTGCCTTGTGAAAAAGCAAATACCGACACAAACAGAGAGTCGGGGTCAAACCCTCTGCTGACTGCCTGACGTCCCTCGCCGAGCCTCATCTGGGCTCCCGCTCTCAAATGACTGTGTATCATCCGTGACCACTGGGGTGGGGGCAGAGCGCAGCTCAGCATCAACAGCCAGATGAAGCCACCCAAAAAAATGCAGCCAGATTCGCACTTTTGACTCGCAGACGGATAGGGAACATTGCCCTAATGCCAACCGGTACGTACGGTTAAACGTGCCCTGCACTTTCGCTCCCCTCGTCACAGAGAGTCCGCAAGGGCCTGAGTGTTTGGGACATTTGGTAGCCTGTGTCCAAAAGCCAGGCCTTCATTTCTCCGCGATCCCATTGGATAGAGCCTGTGCTAATGTGGGGAGGGCTAGGGGAATGTGCGTGGCCTGGTATTTGGGACTCCACAAGCAGAGTGTGGCTTACCGTGAGGGTAGTGACCGGGGCGACTAGGCTCCTCGGCCGCTCTCCTGGAGAGGCCTGTACTTACTCGGGTTTCTCTTCATCACGTACAAGCCTTTCGCCTTTTACTAAAGACTTCCGTGGAGAGGAACACCAATGAGTTAAAACTATTTTTGGCAGGCTCTGCCGTGTGGCTGAGCCTCGTGCGTTTGTGAAAAGCAACAAGAAGCTGTCCTTAACAAGATTTAGGCTGCCACCTTGTCGGCTTGGGAGGAGGCGCTGAGAAGCAGCCATTGTCATGCGCGCTTGAAACGACTGCGCCAGGACAAGGGAGAGCTGTTCCAGAATGTGGCCTCTGGAAGCAAACAGCCAGGGCTCATCGCTTCTCGGCCTTTTGGCTAAGATCAAGTGTAGTATCTGTTCTTATCAGTTTAATATCTGATATGTCCTCTATAAGGGGACAACATATTAAATGGATTTTTAGCACCGGGAGCTGAAAAAGGGGCTTGCCCCGTTCACTCCACGCATCGACCCGGTATTGCAGTGCCGCCGGGAACGGTGCACCCATCTCCTGCCTTGTGAAAAAGCAAATACCGACACAAACAGAGAGTCGGGGTCAAACCCTCTGCTGACTGCCTGACGTCCCTCGCCGAGCCTCATCTGGGCTCCCGCTCTCAAATGACTGTGTATCATCCGTGACCACTGGGGTGGGGGCAGAGCGCAGCTCAGCATCAACAGCCAGATGAAGCCACCCAAAAAAATGCAGCCAGATTCGCACTTTTGACTCGCAGACAGATAGGGAACATTGCCCTACTGCCACCGGTACGTACGGTTAAACGTGCCCTGCACTTTCGCTCCCCTCGTCACAGAGAGTCCGCAAGGGCCTGAGTGTTTGGGACATTTGATAGCCTGTGTCCAAAAGCCAGGCCTTCATTTCTCCGCGATCCCATTGGATAGAGCCTGTGCTAATGTGGGGAGGGCTAGGGGAATGTGCGTGGCCTGGTATTTGGGACTCCACAAGCAGAGTGAGGCTTACCGTGAGGGTAGTGACCGGGGCGACTAGGCTCCTCGGCCGCTCTCCTGGAGAGGCCTGTACTTACTCGGGTTTCTCTTCATCACGTACAAGCCTTTCGCCTTTTACTAAAGACTTCCGTGGAGAGGAACACCAATGAGTTAAAACTATTTTTGGCAGGCTCTGCCGTGTGGCTGAGCCTCGTGCGTTTGTGAAAAGCAACAAGAAGCTGTCCTTAACAAGATTTAGGCTGCCACCTTGTCGGCTTGGGAGGAGGCGCTGAGAAGCAGCCATTGTTATGCGCGCTTGAAACGACTGCGCCAGGACAAGGGAGAGCTGTTCCAGAATGTGGCCTCTGGAAGCAAACAGCCAGGGCTCATCGCTTCTCGGCCTTTTGGCTAAGATCAAGTGTAGTATCTGTTCTTATCAGTTTAATATCTGATATGTCCTCTATAAGGGGACAACATATTAAATGGATTTTTAGCACCAGGAGCTGAAAAAGGGGCTTGCCCCGTTCACTCCACGCATCGACCCGGTATTGCAGTGCCGCCGGGAACGGTGCACCCATCTCCTGCCTTGTGAAAAAGCAAATACCGACACAAACAGAGAGTCGGGGTCAAACCCTCTGCTGACTGCCTGACGTCCCTCGCCGAGCCTCATCTGGGCTCCCGCTCTCAAATGACTGTGTATCATCCGTGACCACTGGGGTGGGGGCAGAGCGCAGCTCAGCATCAACAGCCAGATGAAGCCACCCAAAAAAATGCAGCCAGATTCGCACTTTTGACTCGCAGACAGATAGGGAACATTGCCCTACTGCCACCGGTACGTACGGTTAAACGTGCCCTGCACTTTCGCTCCCCTCGTCACAGAGAGTCCGCAAGGGCCTGAGTGTTTGGGACACTTGGTAGCCTGTGTCCAAAAGCCAGGCCTTCATTTCTCCGCGATCCCATTGGATAGAGCCTGTGCTAATGTGGGGAGGGCTAGGGGAATGTGCGTGGCCTGGTATTTGGGACTCCACAAGCAGAGTGAGGCTTACCGTGAGGGTAGTGACCGGGGCGACTAGGCTCCTCGGCCGCTCTCCTGGAGAGGCCTGTACTTACTCGGGTTTCTCTTCATCACGTACAAGCCTTTCGCCTTTTACTAAAGACTTCCGTGGAGAGGAACACCAATGAGTTAAAACTATTTTTGGCAGGCTCTGCCGTGTGGCTGAGCCTCGTGCGTTTGTGAAAAGCAACAAGAAGCTGTCCTTAACAAGATTTAGGCTGCCACCTTGTCGGCTTGGGAGGAGGCGCTGAGAAGCAGCCATTGTTATGCGCGCTTGAAACGACTGCGCCAGGACAAGGGAGAGCTGTTCCAGAATGTGGCCTCTGGAAGCAAACAGCCAGGGCTCATCGCTTCTCGGCCTTTTGGCTAAGATCAAGTGTAGTATCTGTTCTTATCAGTTTAATATCTGATATGTCCTCTATAAGGGGACAACATATTAAATGGATTTTTAGCACCGGGAGCTGAAAAAGGGGCTTGCCCCGTTCACTCCACGCATCGACCCGGTATTGCAGTGCCGCCGGGAACGGTGCACCCATCTCCTGCCTTGTGAAAAAGCAAATACCGACACAAACAGAGAGTCGGGGTCAAACCCTCTGCTGACTGCCTGACGTCCCTCGCCGAGCCTCATCTGGGCTCCCGCTCTCAAATGACTGTGTATCATCCGTGACCACTGGGGTGGGGGCAGAGCGCAGCTCAGCATCAACAGCCAGATGAAGCCACCCAAAAAAATGCAGCCAGATTCGCACTTTTGACTCGCAGACAGATAGGGAACATTGCCCTAATGCCAACCGGTACGTACGGTTAAACGTGCCCTGCACTTTCGCTCCCCTCGTCACAGAGAGTCCGCAAGGGCCTGAGTGTTTGGGACACTTGGTAGCCTGTGTCCAAAAGCCAGGCCTTCATTTCTCCGCGATCCCATTGGATAGAGCCTGTGCTAATGTGGGGAGGGCTAGGGGAATGTGCGTGGCCTGGTATTTGGGACTCCACAAGCAGAGTGAGGCTTACCGTGAGGGTAGTGACCGGGGCGACTAGGCTCCTCGGCCGCTCTCCTGGAGAGGCCTGTACTTACTCGGGTTTCTCTTCATCACGTACAAGCCTTTCGCCTTTTACTAAAGACTTCCGTGGAGAGGAACACCAATGAGTTAAAACTATTTTTGGCAGGCTCTGCCGTGTGGCTGAGCCTCGTGCGTTTGTGAAAAGCAACAAGAAGCTGTCCTTAACAAGATTTAGGCTGCCACCTTGTCGGCTTGGGAGGAGGCGCTGAGAAGCAGCCATTGTTATGCGCGCTTGAAACGACTGCGCCAGGACAAGGGAGAGCTGTTCCAGAATGTGGCCTCTGGAAGCAAACAGCCAGGGCTCATCGCTTCTCGGCCTTTTGGCTAAGATCAAGTGTAGTATCTGTTCTTATCAGTTTAATATCTGATATGTCCTCTATAAGGGGACAACATATTAAATGGATTTTTAGCACCGGGAGCTGAAAAAGGGGCTTGCCCCGTTCACTCCACGCATCGACCCGGTATTGCAGTGCCGCCGGGAACGGTGCACCCATCTCCTGCCTTGTGAAAAAGCAAATACCGACACAAACAGAGAGTCGGGGTCAAACCCTCTGCTGACTGCCTGACGTCCCTCGCCGAGCCTCATCTGGGCTCCCGCTCTCAAATGACTGTGTATCATCCGTGACCACTGGGGTGGGGGCAGAGCGCAGCTCAGCATCAACAGCCAGATGAAGCCACCCAAAAAAATGCAGCCAGATTCGCACTTTTGACTCGCAGACAGATAGGGAACATTGCCCTACTGCCACCGGTACGTACGGTTAAACGTGCCCTGCACTTTCGCTCCCCTCGTCACAGAGAGTCCGCAAGGGCCTGAGTGTTTGGGACACTTGGTAGCCTGTGTCCAAAAGCCAGGCCTTCATTTCTCCGCGATCCCATTGGATAGAGCCTGTGCTAATGTGGGGAGGGCTAGGGGAATGTGCGTGGCCTGGTATTTGGGACTCCACAAGCAGAGTGAGGCTTACCGTGAGGGTAGTGACCGGGGCGACTAGGCTCCTCGGCCGCTCTCCTGGAGAGGCCTGTACTTACTCGGGTTTCTCTTCATCACGTACAAGCCTTTCGCCTTTTACTAAAGACTTCCGTGGAGAGGAACACCAATGAGTTAAAACTATTTTTGGCAGGCTCTGCCGTGTGGCTGAGCCTCGTGCGTTTGTGAAAAGCAACAAGAAGCTGTCCTTAACAAGATTTAGGCTGCCACCTTGTCGGCTTGGGAGGAGGCGCTGAGAAGCAGCCATTGTTATGCGCGCTTGAAACGACTGCGCCAGGACAAGGGAGAGCTGTTCCAGAATGTGGCCTCTGGAAGCAAACAGCCAGGGCTCATCGCTTCTCGGCCTTTTGGCTAAGATCAAGTGTAGTATCTGTTCTTATCAGTTTAATATCTGATATGTCCTCTATAAAGGGACAACATATTAAATGGATTTTTAGCACCGGGAGCTGAAAAAGGGGCTTGCCCCGTTCACTCCACGCATCGACCCGGTATTGCAGTGCCGCCGGGAACGGTGCACCCATCTCCTGCCTTGTGAAAAAGCAAATACCGACACAAACAGAGAGTCGGGGTCAAACCCTCTGCTGACTGCCTGACGTCCCTCGCCGAGCCTCATCTGGGCTCCCGCTCTCAAATGACTGTGTATCATCCGTGACCACTGGGGTGGGGGCAGAGCGCAGCTCAGCATCAACAGCCAGATGAAGCCACCCAAAAAAATGCAGCCAGATTCGCACTTTTGACTCGCAGACAGATAGGGAACATTGCCCTACTGCCACCGGTACGTACGGTTAAACGTGCCCTGCACTTTCGCTCCCCTCGTCACAGAGAGTCCGCAAGGGCCTGAGTGTTTGGGACACTTGGTAGCCTGTGTCCAAAAGCCAGGCCTTCATTTCTCCGCGATCCCATTGGATAGAGCCTGTGCTAATGTGGGGAGGGCTAGGGGAATGTGCGTGGCCTGGTATTTGGGACTCCACAAGCAGAGTGAGGCTTACCGTGAGGGTAGTGACCGGGGCGACTAGGCTCCTCGGCCGCTCTCCTGGAGAGGCCTGTACTTACTCGGGTTTCTCTTCATCACGTACAAGCCTTTCGCCTTTTACTAAAGACTTCCGTGGAGAGGAACACCAATGAGTTAAAACTATTTTTGGCAGGCTCTGCCGTGTGGCTGAGCCTCGTGCGTTTGTGAAAAGCAACAAGAAGCTGTCCTTAACAAGATTTAGGCTGCCACCTTGTCGGCTTGGGAGGAGGCGCTGAGAAGCAGCCATTGTTATGCGCGCTTGAAACGACTGCGCCAGGACAAGGGAGAGCTGTTCCAGAATGTGGCCTCTGGAAGCAAACAGCCAGGGCTCATTGCTTCTCGCCCTTTTGGCTAAGACTGCGATCGCTTCCTGTTGGTGGTAAAAACTTTTGCCTGTTTGTGTGTTTTACTTCCCATTCTCGGGAGGACATTCACCTTATTCCTTGTGGAGAAAATTTCAACTATTGTAGTTGTAAATCCTACACCTAAAGGAATTCATTGGCACAGAGTACTGCTTACCTCTACTCTGTTGATTTAACATCTTGTCCAGGCTAAACAAGAAAAGGTAAGTTCGTTTTAATCATTTGCTGGTTTTAACATATTTATTGATCTTAGTCCTATTTATATCGTCTTTGTTTCTTTTTGTTTTGTTTTTTTTTTTTAGACAATTCTTAAGTGTTTTAGTCCTTCTTTTTAATCCTTTCAGTTTGTGGTGCCTCCACCATGTCGGCCAACATTTCCGGCATGCGGAGGCACCACAGTGTCAGATTTACCTTTAAAGAAAATGACCATGGAAAGCCCCTGGGGATGTCCAGAATTGATTTCTCCAGGAGGTTAATCCAAAATACCCTTAAGTTTGAACCAGAGAATATAAATTGCATTGTTACTCTACCAACGAATAAAGGTTTCGATGTAAGCTTTCGGTCTGCCGCGCTGCTGAGAGAGTTTTGGACACGCTTTGAAAATGTAAAACCCCAGTTTTCCGCTTTTAATGTTGAGAAACTGACTGATAATGCCTCCAAAACCATCATTATCAGAATGTTCAATGAGACCGTGAATGCGGATGACATTTGTTTGTGGCTGGGTAGATACTGCACTGTAAAAGGACAGGCTACCAAAGTGAGAGATGAGGATGGCATTTGGAATTGCGCTTGGAGGGTCCCCATCCAACAATGGCAGGACCCCCAAGGCTTCCAGGGCCTGAAACATCTGCCATCTGTGATAGTTCTGGGAAACAACAGAGGCTAAATTCACTACCAGGGCCAGCCCAAGCTGTGCCGCAAGTGTGGTGAGCATGGGCACCTGGCAGAAGCGTGTCAGCAGACTATTTGTGGAAAATGTAGAGAAATTGGGCACACCTTTGAGGAATGTACCAATGGCAGAAAGTGCAATCTTTGTGGAGAAACAACCCACCTCTTCAGAGATTCCCCAAAGTCATTTGCCAACAAACTGAAGGCAGCGAAAACCCCACAAAATGGTGGACAAGAGGAAGCAGTTAGAGAGCTAATTGAAGAAGCTGGGCTGGGAAATTCAAATCTCCCGCCAAATCCTGTGACTGGAAGGCCAGGATCAGGAGAGGCGGGAGAGGGGGAGGGGCCTGCAATTGCCCCACAAATGGAGAGTGGTGAGGAAGATGGGGCAATGCAGGCAGAAGGCGGAGCTAGCTCCGGATATGAAGGAGAGGAGGGGCCTGCAATTGCCCCGCAACTGGAAAGTCTTGAGGAAGATGGGGCAATGCAGGCAAAAGCCGGAGCTAGCTCAGAATGTGAAAATGACCAATCACAGGGCGATAGTGAGGACGCCTCCCTCCCCAACGCCCAGCAGACCAAGAGGCCTATATCAGAATTGTCCTCTGAGTCTCCTGTAGTCTCAGAGAAGAGGGGAAGAGCTGGGAACTACTCAAACAGCCCATCTGTGGAGGAGCCTAGAGTCTTCCCCTCCAATTCTCCAAATGAGGTCTCTTTCCTAACAATAGCTCTGCAATCAACCCCTAAGGACTCAAATCTCAATGCGACCATGCGTCCAAGGCCTACCCCTAGAGTCCGACAGGGGAATGAAGCTCAACCCCGTCACTCTTCACCCATGAGCGTGAAGGAAGAGCTCCGTTCACAAGAAATTTAAATAACTGCTTTTTTTAACATTGATACTCCCTTTTAGACTTTTAAGATTTCATACCTGTTAATTTTAACCATACTCATGGCACTCACCTTCTCAACCATCAATGTGAGAAGCGTGAAGTCACGAGTTAGAGCCCAGACTGTTTTATCCTTTCTTAATTCTTTTAAGTCAGATGTGTTTTTAATACAGGAATGTGGCCTGCCATTTTTAAACCACTACAGAGAGTGGGAGGAGCTATGGCCACAAACATCGATGTGGAGCGGATCAAACGCAAACAGAAATGACGGATTGGCCAATTTAATCAAAAAAACCCTGGTTTTGGTGAAGGGCAGCACTGTGGTGAGAGATGGTCGGGCACTTTTAGCACACCTGACTTTTATGGGAAAAGATTTTAACGTCTTAAATATTTATGGCTTTAACGACAGAAATGACAGGTATGATCTTTTAGAAGACTTGCAGTTCCACATGCTAGGTAGGGCACCTTTAGTTGTAGGGGGAGATTTTAATTGTATTTTAAGCAGGAATGATAGGAAGAGAGCAGGTGAAGATTTTAAAGTGGACAAAACCTCAGTTTTATTTCAGGGCATATGCAGGGATTTTAAACTTCTGGACTGTTTTAAAACCACGCATCCCAGAGAGGAGGGCTTCACCTGGTTTAGTGGTGATGGCACCCGAGCCTCTCGCATTGATTACATTTTATCACGTGATTGCCCACCAACTGATGCTAGATTGACACCTGTTTTCTTTTCAGACCACGCAATGCTCTCCTGCACTCTCTCACTCTCTTCGGGTGTGACATCAGGAAGCGGTCTGTGGAAGCTCAACTGCTCCCTTTTAGAAGATAGGGAGTTAGGTAGACAGTATAGAGAGCAGTACCAAGAGTGGCAGACCCTTCAAGACTTCTACGATACACGTGGACACTGGTGGGAAATGGTGAAAGCAAGGACCCAGACTTTCTTTAGACAGGCAGGCAAGAAAAAAAAAGACAGGGACAACAGACGCATGTTGGGACTGCAGAAACGACTCCAGCGGTATTTTAAACTAAACCAACAGGGGATGGATTTTAATGAAGAAATCAAACAAATTAAAACCCAGATGTCAGCCTCAGCAGAAATTAAAAGCAAGGGTGTCATTTTGAGAAGCAAGGAGAGGGAAATAGAGGAAGGAGAGAAGTGCACAAGATACTTTTTTAAGAAAATTATGAATAAAGGGGGGAGTATTTTTAGACTAAGAAAAGAAAATGGGTGCATAGCTGACACCACAGAGGAAATCATAGAAACTGTCGGACATTTTTATAGAGAACTATACAAAGAAAAACACGTTAAGTGGGACACCATGACTGAAGTCTTAGAAGTTATTGACCAAGCAGTAAATGACAGTGAGCTTTTAACCCAAGATTTTAACATTCTCGAGTTAAATAAATGTCTCAAGTCTTTTAAGGCAGGTAAGTCTCCAGGAGAAGATGGGCTCCCTCTGGAATTTTATGTGACGTTCTGGGACATTTTAGCACCTGACTTGATTGCTGTTTTTATGGATTTTGAAAAACTTGACCGACTTCCTGACAGTTTTAGAGTAGGGATAGTGACTCTCCTTCACAAAGACAAAGACAAGACAGATTTGAAGAACTGGAGACCCATTACACTTTTAAATTTTGATTGTAAACTTTTTAGTAAGGTTTTAGCATCCCGCATGTCTTTGTTTTTAGAAGACCTGATTCACCCTGATCAAGCCTGTGCTGTCCCGGGGAGGAAGATCACCGACAGCCTCGTACTGATCCAAGACACCATCTGTTATGCGAGAGACAGAAACATCCGGCTAGTTGTCCTAAATTTAGATTTTGAGAAAGTCTTTGATCGGATCTCGCACCAGTACCTTTTCCAGGTGCTGCAAAAAATGGGGTTTCCAAGAAGGTTTATAGCCTGGGTGAGAATGCTGTACCAGGGCATTACCAGCAAATTCACTGTTAACGGGCATCTTACAGAAGCAGTGGATATAAACTGCGGTGTCCGTCAGGGTTGTCCGTTATCTGCCCTCCTCTATGTTCTCTGCATAGAACCACTGGCACAGATCTTGAGAGGGGACCAACAAATCAATGGGGTTGGAGCCCCAGGGAGCGGGGGACTGGAGACAAAGTGTTTTTTATACATGGACGACGTGAACATTTTATGCACTGACCTTTTATCTGTCAACAGGACGCTGGACTTGACTGACTGGTTTGGACGGGCCTCTGGGTCAAAACTCAACAGAGGCAAGACCCAAGCCCACTTTTATGGACCGTGGACAGCGACTGAGATGACAGGACTCCCCCTGACTGTGACCCAGACAGACCAAAAGATACTTGGGATCAAATTTGATAGGGAGGGGGGAGGGAAAACAAATTGGCCAGACATTGTAGGGAAAGTCAGGCAGAGACTAGGGTACTGGAGACTTAGAGGACTGACAATGGAAGGAAAGGTTTTAATCATCAAAGCTGTGATTTTACCTTTGCTTTTACTCATCAGTTCTGTTTTTTTCCCACCTAGAAGAGTGCTTTTAGACTTGGAAAGAGCCATCTTTTATTTCCTGTGGGGCTCCAAGTGGGAACGTCTGAGGAGATATGTGATGAAGAAGCCGAAGGAGAAAGGAGGAAAAGGAGTCCCGGACCTGTACTTGTTTTTAGGGAGCAGATACACAGCACTACACATCACAACCGCCACAGCCCCATCCAGAAACCCCAAAACAACAGCAATGACACGGTTCTGGATGGGGTCCTACCTCAGACGATTAAAAATTTTACCCAATGATCTTAAAGTACCTGTGTCTTTTAACCTGCCACCAACCTACGCTTTTATCCAGACATTTTTAAGGCATTTTAACCTTGAGCAGGAGGAGTTGAAAGTTTTAACCAACCACCGTTCTGTCATTTCTGTTGTGCAGGAGCAGGAACCAGTGAGTCCAGTGCGCGGGCTCGCATTGGGCGAGCCCTCAGCAGTGTGGCGCAACGTGAACCATTCCGTTCTTCCAAACAGACTCCGGGACCTGTCATGGATGGTGGCTCACGAGATCCTCCCAGTCAGGTCCGTAATGCACTCCCGGGGCTTGTCCACACATTCAACTTGTCCCCGACCAGGTTGTGGCGCGCCCGAGTCGGTGAGGCATTTGCTCTGGGAGTGCAGCGCTGCCGTAGAACAGTGGGCAACGGCCGGCTCCTTGCAATTCCCGTACTTGCCAGCAAGGGAGGTCCTTACAGCACAGCTGGTGCTGTATGGGGTGGGCCAAAAACAATTGCCAGCATGCGACTTCCCCAAGCAGTGGCTTACCCTAGCCGCCATAAAAGACGCCATATGGACCTCCAGAAACTTGCTGACAAGGAAGCACATGCAGATCCCCCCCGTGGCTGCGATCCGGATGGCCGCAGCGACGGTCCAAGCAGCCGAAGCTGCAGGCGGCAGGCCAAGGACACAGCCACAAAGAAGAATCGCATTTGTGCCCATTCGGACGAAGGAGCCGGAGCCACACAAAAGAAGTTCAAAGCAGCGGCGGCCTGACTCTCCGGGTGAGGCAGGTGGGAAGGAGCAACAGGGCGAAGGTCTCCTCTGAGCACCAAGAAAGGATTCCGAGAGACAAAATCTGTTTGGGAGAGCGGAATGACTTATCCTTGGTAGGGAATCACTATGCTCCTGCACAGCAATGGACTTGGAAGGGAGGATTTTTACCGAAGCACTCCCCCTTTTTTTTTTTTTTTTTTTTTTTTTTTTTTTAAAGACATTTTTAAATGGACACTCAAAACACACAGACATGCACAAAATGTATATTTTTTTAACTTGTGAGAAATCTTATCTGTAATACCTCTGACGACAGTGTTTTGAATATTTAAATATGGTTTTACACCATTGTATTGATTGATTTCTTGTATTTTAAAAGGTAATTTGTATGTCTTAACTCTGGGTTTTATGTGAAATTACTATGAAATGAGTGTCAATAAATCTTTTCGAAAGAAAAAGAAAAAATCTGTTCTTATCAGTTTAATATCTGATATGTCCTCTATAAGGGGACAACATATTAAATGGATTTTTAGCACCGGGAGCTGAAAAAGGGGCTTGCCCCGTTCACTCCACGCATCGACCCGGTATTGCAGTGCCGCCGGGAACGGTGCACCCATCTCCTGCCTTGTGAAAAAGCAAATACCGACACAAACAGAGAGTCGGGGTCAAACCCTCTGCTGACTGCCTGACGTCCCTCGCCGAGCCTCATCTGGGCTCCCGCTCTCAAATGACTGTGTATCATCCGTGACCACTGGGGTGGGGGCAGAGCGCAGCTCAGCATCAACAGCCAGATGAAGCCACCCAAAAAAATGCAGCCAGATTCGCACTTTTGACTCGCAGACAAATAGGGAACATTGCCCTACTGCGACCGGTACATACGGTTAAATGTGCCCTGCACTTTCGCTCCCCTCGTCACAGAGAGTCCGCAAGGGCCTGAGTGTTTGGGACATTTGGTAGCCTGTGTCCAAAAGCCAGGCCTTCATTTCTCTGCAATCCCATTGGATAGAGCCTGTGCTAATGTGGGGAGGGCTAGGGGAATGTGCGTGGCCTGGTATTTGGGACTCCACAAGCAGAGTGAGGCTTACCGTGAGGGTAGTGACCGGGGCGACTAGGCTCCTCGGCCGCTCTCCTGGAGAGGCCTGTACTTACTCTGGTTTCTCTTCATCACGTACAAGCCTTTCGCCTTTTACTAAAGACTTCCGTGGAGAGGAACACCAATGAGTTAAAACTATTTTTGGCAGGCTCTGCCGTGTGGCTGAGCCTCGTGCGTTTGTGAAAAGCAACAAGAAGCTGTCCTTAACAAGATTTAGGGCTGCCAACCGGGCGGCTTGGGAGGAGTCGCTGAGAAGCAGCCATTGTTATGCGCGCTTGAAACGACTGCGCCAGGACAAGGGAGAGCTGTTCCAGAATGTGGCCTCTGGAAGCAAACAGCCAGGGCTCATCGCTTCTCGGCCTTTTGGCTAAGATAAAGTGTAGTATCTGCTCTTATCAGTTTAATATCTGATATGTCCTCTATAAGGGGACAACATATTAAATGGATTTTTAGCACCGGGAGCTGAAAAAGGGGCTTGCCCCGTTCACTCCACGCATCGACCCGGTATTGCAGTGCCGCCGGGAACGGTGCACCCATCTCCTGCCTTGTGAAAAAGCAAATACCGACACAAACAGAGAGTCGGGGTCAAACCCTCTGTTGACTGTCTGACGTACCTCGCGGAGCCTCATCTGGGCTCCCGCTCTCAAATGACCCGGTATCATCCATGACCACTGGGGTGGGAGAGTGCAGCTCAACAGCCAGATGAAGCCACCAAAAAATGCAGCCAGATGAGGGTTTTTACTGGGGTGACTAAACTCCTTGGCTACTGATTAGACATTGATACACTTGCCTGGTCTTGGTCTTTGATAATCAGGCCTTGTCCCAATTTCTTTCATGAACATGCAAAGAAGAGTAAATTTTTTTCATCATTGCTTAATGACTTGTATGTTTGTAATAGGGCTAAAGGTTAATCTGCAGTTTTTATTCATGTTCGTGTGTGTTTTAATTAGGTTATTAAGCAACATTGTATAGCAAAAGAAGTTTTTCCCTGATGTGGCACACACTTATTTTGTCCATATATAACTTCAACTCATCGCATATTGACCTATGCCATTAGCTGCTATCCTTGTTAACAGAACTCATGGAAAGATTTCCAAAAGATCCCAGTCGACAAAAGCCATGTCTTTCGCCAAAAGACAAGACTATGCTGCCTACCACGGGTTAATGGGTGACAGGAGTTTTTCAGTGTCTCAGAAAATCAATTCACTGACTGAAGGCTTGATATAGACCTATAATGACTAATGTGACAAATCTTCATATTAAGTTGGACAGGAAGTTAATGCAATACCAACTGAACAAGATGTTTAATAATAACAAAGTTGTGACTGATAGGACAGATTGGTCTAATTATGTTAGGTATAGTGTAGCCCACCAAGGGAGGACTGATTTGTGAGACGTGAAAATAGAATCGGGTTTTGTAGAAATATAAATGAAAAATAGCCTACTCCCTGTATTGGGATGGAAATCTGTGGTCATAGTCAGAATCATGGTAACTCAGAAGCAAGCCTTCTGTAATGTTAACGCTTTTCTGTATGTTTTCTTTTTTAATACAATTGTTTTAAACATTCTTAATCAATAATATTCTGACTCAAAAAACAAACATTTACTACTACTACTCTATTATGCTAATGAATTAATCGTTCTTGTTTCACTGACCTTGACTGCATTTCGGTTTTCAACATTTAGGTTGGCCCAGCCATGATGTAACAAACAAATGTTAACCTTAAGGTGTCGCATGCCAAAATGTATTTATATATTAAAATTGGATAAAACTAAATATTATGTGTTTCATTGAGGCTTGAGTTAAGCCACCACTCACTTTACCAAGTATGACATGAGATGTTTTGTTTACACTCAAAGTACAATAGTTAACATTGTCGCCAGTCAACGTGATTTATATATATAACAGCTGCAACCCGAATTTCAGGGGTATCTCTAGCAAGACACCATGACACCATGACCAGTTTGAAAATGTGGACCAGGCCTTGCATAAGCTTGACGAACCATGTCACCTTCTGGAAACTGAGTTTACAACACCGGTTACTGGCTTACAAGCCCCCATAATAATGACGGGTGACAGAGGTTGGCCTTATTTCAACCTACAACATCAACAGTTGGAGTGTTTTCTTCAATTTGACGTCACAGTTCCAGACATTGCATGTCTTTTGCTTGTCAGTGTAAAGACTATACAGAGAAGGCTAAGAGGATACAGCCTGTCTGTGCAAGTTCACAGTGACATTACAAGTGAAGACTTGTGAGAGAGAGAGAGAGAGAGAGAGAGAGAGAGACAGGCATAGATGTATCGCAGCACCAGCAGTAGCCATAGCAACTATAATTATAATAATAATGGAAATATGACTGATAATAGTAGTTACAGCTGTAAAAATAACTGAGATATGATTAATAATAGCAATAACAACTTTAATCGTAACAGAACTATGACTAAAAATAATAATTGTAGTGATGAGAGTCAAGAGGACCAGGACCACGATCCACAGGAACCTGCAAAACAAGAACAAAGTACAAAGAAACTCAGGGGAAGATATAAAGTTAGTAACATGCATTGGTGGGACATGAATGTGTTAAGATGGAGGGGGAGAGGTGGAAAGCTCAGTGCATCATGGGAAGTCCCCCAGCAGTCTTGGCCTACAGCAGCCTGAGCCAGCCCTAACTATAAGCGTTATCAAAAAGCAAAGTTTTAAGCCTACTTTTAAAAGTAGAGAGTGTGTCTGCCTCCCGGACCTAAACTGGGAGCTGATTCCACAAAAATCCTGGGCCTTTCTTTTGACAACATACGCCTTGTTTTAAAAAAAAAAAAAAAAAAAAAAAAATGGTAAAATTAACCTTGAGAGAATTATATAAATAAATTAAAGGTTGTTATGTTACCTGACTATTAATGAGGGGTATTAGAAGACATCTCTTAAATAAATTTGTTTTATTTATTTATTTATTTTAACATTATTAACTATAATAAAGTGGAGCCCTGTCCTTCACCTGCAACATTTCAGCAGGCAGGTCAGGTTTATTTTTTTTTACTGTGCCCACCATGGTAAGTTCCCTCCTGAGAAGTTCTTGTCCAAGGTCATAGCTGGTAAAAACATTGTCACATGTGATATTGTGACCCAGTAGTCATATCGAGGACTACACGTTTTCCGTGGTTTTTCTCAGGGAGGCCACTCGCAGATTTGCCTGTGTAAATCTGTAAATTCCATGAATAGCTGGTTTTTGCATCACAGGCTGCCCAGATTTTAATGCCGTATTTGCCTGGCTTTCTGGGCATGTATTGCCGGAAGGGGCATTTTCAACGGAAAGGGACACAACGTTCATCTACTGTCACCTCTGGCCCTGGGTTGAACATCAGTGGAAGGAGCTGCACCCATTTCTCCCAGACATCCCTGATGGGAGCAAGCTTGTCAGATTTTGCTCTAGTATCTCTGTTGTCAAATCTGAGGACTCTTGATATCATTCAAAAGGTGACATTGTTGCCCGGAAAATATTCCTGCATGTCGTCGCGTCCCAGAGACTATCAGTGGCCTCATTGCTAGATCTGTACACTCCAGCAAGAAGAAGAATACCAATATAAGCATCCAAGTATTCCTCATCAATGTCATTCCACATGTCGCACTAAGCTGGTTTAAGTCGTATTTATCAGATCGATCTCAGTTTGTACATGTTAACGATGAATCCTCCATGTACGCCAAAGTCAGTCATGGAGTTCCACAAGGTTCTGTGCTTGGACCAATACTATTCACCTTATATATGCTTCCTTTAGGGGATATTATTAGAAAACACTCCATACATTTTCATTGCTATGCGGATGATACCCAGCTATATTTATCGATCAAGCCAGAAGAACCTCATCAGTTAGCCAACCTCCAAGCATGCCTTAAGGACATAAAGACCTGGATGACTTGTAATTATCTGATGTTGAACTCAGACAAGACAGAAGTTATTGTTCTTGGCCCTGAACACCTCAGAAATACAGTATCTACGGATATTGTTACCCTAGATGGCATTGCCCTGGCCTCCAGCGCCACCGTGAGGAATCTCGGAGTTGTCTTTGATCAGGACATGTCCTTTAACTCCCACGTAAAACAAACTTCACGGACTGCCTTTTTTCACCTCCGTAATATTGCAAAAATCAGGAAGATCCTGTCTCAAACAGATGCAGAAAAATTAGTCCATGCATTTGTCACGTCTAGGCTGGATTATTGCAATTCCTTATTATCAGGCTGTCCCAATAAGTCCCTGAGGACTCTCCAGCTGATCCAGAATGCTGCAGCACGTGTACTGACAGGAACCAGGAAAAGAGATCATATTTCTCCTGTATTAGCTTCGCTGCACTGGCTCCCTGTAAAATCTAGAATAGAGTTTAAAATCCTTCTCCTCACCTACAAAGCTCTTACTGGTCAGGCACCATCATATATTAAAGAGCTCATAGTACCCAATTACCCCACTAGAGCACTCCGCTCCCAGAATGCGGGGCTGCTTGTGGTTCCTAGAGTCTCCAAAAACATGACATTTGCAGCAGCTGCCTTGCCATGTACGTCAGGAGGTACTGAGCTCCAACAGATGTTACCACTTTTGGATTTGAATGTTTCAGCAGGAGCGGGAGCAGCTTCAGCACCGGTGACCTCCTCATCAGACTCATCAGATGTGTACGTGTCTTCTGGTAGATACTCCACATCATCTTCCTCCTCATAGACCTGCTCATCCGTATCGTTATGCTGCTCTGCGTCCTCTGCCTCATTTTCAGTAAAGATATGATCCAGAGCTTGGCTTACTGTAAATCTTCTTCTCATTTTTGCATGCTGCAAACTGGAGATGTGTACTCTGCAAGTCACCAACTCTAAACTGACTTGGCCTTACATGTCTGGAAATGTCCGTCTTTGTTTTGTTTGTTCAAGGAAGGAGACAAACAGGTAAAGAGAGAAGCCCCTAACTAAAGCTCAAGTGGTTGGGAGAGGAGCTGGCTGTGGGCTGTTGGCTGATAGTGTGTTTATGATTTCAGTTTTGGCACTAATTATTGTTTTATAATCTTATATTATAACTGGGTCAAAACAGACCCTAACAACACAAAGGTCATAATTTTCACCAGAGCATTTTATCATTTAGTGAAATAGATTTTTTATTTTTATTTTGTTTTAATAGAAGTTCCTGACAAAGTCAAAAAGCCTTGCTGCAATAAACAAATGTTTACTTTTATGCATTTAAAACCTAAAAGCAGGTCGGTGCCGACCCTAACACAAGAGGAAGGTTAAATATTGTAAATGTGTATATTTCTATTTTCTATTTTTTATTTTTTTTATATTTTTGTCCATACTTTTATTTCCAAATTTTTGCTACTTTCTACTCTTGAATGGGAGCACCGGTATAATGTATAATTTCCCCCCTGGGATCAATAAAGTATTTCTGATTCTGATTTTGAAGAGTAGGCCATAGAATCAAAATAATAACAATAATGATAATAATAATACTAATAGTACATTTTATTTATAGAGCTCTTTTCAGTGTACTCAAAGACACTTTACATATGTTAGAATGGTCATAAAAAGCAACATGCTGAAAACATAAACCACAAAACATTAAAGCGGTTCTGAAAAGATGAGTTTTGATTAGTGATTTGAACATGGAGAGGGAGGGGGCAGCTATGGAGAAGGTGCTGAGTGGTGGGGGTCTCACGTCTCCAGTTCTGGCTGGCTGCAGTTTGTTTTTTAACATCATGATGTGTGGCCTACGTTGTGACACAACCCTTGCTGTCACACACCCTTTGGTTGCTTCACACTTCCTGTTTCCTGAGTCTCTCCATCCAAATAGGGTTCAGCTTAACTGTAAACCACAGACGAGACCTGCATCTTCCTGCGACTGGTAAGTTCGCTTTTCCAAAGAAATAGTTTGTTTTAGTAAAGAAATAGTTTATTTTGGGTTTTTTTAATTCTTATAACCCATTTCACTTTTTATTTTTGATATTCTTACATGAAAAGCTGGTGATGTGTTTCAAACGAAGTCTGGTGAGGGTGAAATAAACTGTATTTCACATCATCAAACATTTTGAGAAGAACTGTATTTTATTTCATATAAAGTCAGATAAGTCAAACTACGATAACGTGGAAAAAAATACATAGCTACACCTCTGATTCGTGACAGGAATTGTTATAATGCCACATGAGGAAGACAAGCTTCTTGTTTTCTGGGAGGAAGTTGACTTAACTACTGACTGACATATTTTCAAGAAAAGGTACAAACAATTTGGTTTCTGAATCCAGAACTGTTTCATGACATTATGTGACTTGGATTTTTAAACAAATTTTTACACATCATGCATCATGTCTCCTGCGTCGTATTACTCGTACAAGTGAGCCGAGCCGCTGACAGGCCGAGATATCTATAGTGGTCTTTGTGCAGGCTCTCATATCTGTTGGCAGATCAAGAGAGTAAATATCTAAATTGTCTGATATGTGTTATAATCGTAGGGTTGCCTGTTTTTATGAGGTGAGCAAAATATGATGCAGTTTATTAACGCAGAGAATTGAATTGAATTTATAAAAAAATATATATGTATATCTTGACTGTAATGAAGATTTGGGGAAGTGTGAGCAACATACCAAACAAATCACCACTTCCAAAAAGAGAACTGGCAACACCTTACTCTGTGCTGCCCTGCACTAAACACTGATAAACAATCTCTTGCTTTCATGATGATCTAAATATATTTGCTTCTTTGCTAAACGCGCAACTGCTTCTTCATTTGGTGAAATTAGATGTCGTCTTCACTGAGTAGAATGTACAACCTGTGGAGGACGTATTAAGATCTTTTGCAAAACAAGGAAGACCTTATTGTAAAATAAAATCCCTTACAAACAAAAGTCCGGCATGAAAAGTAATTTCAGCCAAAGGTGTGCAAATGGGCCATAAGGCAGCAGAATGTCTCCTTTCAGTGTTATCATTGATTTTTATAGCTGACATACTGATGTGTGAGCAGTAGCACATTTTAACTGCTTCTTGCTCAACTTAATGAAGTGAATATTTCTCTCTGAAATGTGTAGAAGGAGGTAGCATACAATGGAAATACTCAAGCCAAGTAAAAAAATATCTCTAAATTGTATTTGCCCTTTTAGATTTTCAGGTAACACTTTGATAAAGATGTAAGTAGTTCCAGCAGCAACCGTGTTTTGAAAGAAAAGGAGAACCACCTGAAACGTTTTCATGACAACACGAGGAGTGGGGACCACTCAGTTCATTTCTGTCCCTAGCAAGCACATCTGAATGTTTCAAGGTGCAGTGCACACCTTGTTAAGAAGTTAAACGCACGCACGCACACACACACACACACACACACACACACACACTCTCTTATGCCTGAATTGGGTCATGTTCATCTCCATGTAAAGTACTTACATGCAACACAAATTAAGTAGGTGCTGCACAATTTAACTTGAACTAGAACTGCTAGGTTTTGTAATTCTTTTTATTTTTTTATGGCAAACAATGAAGCGAGTGTACATGGTGTTCATGGCTACACAGTAACTGAACTAAACTACTAGCCCTACTACCATAGACTGTTTCGCAGATGTGTGGATTCAAATCTACGGCCATTTCTGAAGCCAAGTCAAGTGTTGTTGGACCACATTATGTGAGGGTTTAAGTACAAATTCCACAATAGTCCACCATCTGCTCCCTCAACGTCTATCCATCTAAAATCTCATTTCAAAATGTGTCATTTGGACTCAACAACAGAAACAGAAACAACAGCGATACACGCCAGACACCTTCTGCTTTCTTATGAGCACTTTTTCAGCCTGAGTCACAAAGCGGAAATGTGTACACAAGACCTCACTGTTCCCCTCTACCCTTTTATGGTATCGACGAACACAAGCCTCTGTGTACAGGAAACCTTATAATCATATTCAGTATTACACTTTACTGCGCTCCGACAGTGGGTGGATGTTTATGACTTTCTGGCATCAAAGGCCAAATTTGGCATTGATAACCGGAACTGAGAAAGGAAACATTGGCATTGAGGTGTTTGTATTGGCAATGAAAATAAGTATTACTGAAAAACTGAACACAGGCATTCAAAATGATTCATTTTGAGATTCTTTCTGCATGATAATGTTGTGGGTTTTTTTGGGGGAGGTTTTTGGGTTTTTTTACGCCGTCAGTTGTTTCAGTGATAGTGGTTTCCAGTTTCAACTTTCTGTCACTGTTTTGGCGTGGAAGGAGAGCTTTTAGGGGAGGCAAGGAGAACATTTACATATAATCTGCATACTAAGGGGAGACTTCAAATTGGTTTTCAAGCCTTTCATTTGGCATTTTTGAAGTAACATTACGTAAGAATTATTTTACCTCGTTTTACCATCGCAAATGCTAGTCAGGTAATAAAGTTGGCACACACAAAAGAACATTTCTTCTGCCATAAATTGGTATTTAAGAAGAATGTGTGCACCTCACGCAGACTGCCGACCAGGCGTACACACTGTTTTCTAGAGCTAGATGTTATGATGGACATATATAATATAAGATATAAGGTGAGACGTAACCTTATAGTGAAATGGTTTGTTTAGCTTGTTTGCCAATTTCACTGATGTTTAACAATGGTGATTGAGAAACTGCACAATGCGTGTAGTGGCACAGGAGATTTATAAAACAGAACACAGGCGCAGGTGCTGCTTTATGAATCTGGTGAAAAGAATGCTTCTGTCCTTGTGCGCTCACACGGTTTTCATCATGACCCGACAGAGTTTTACATCTGGCCTCTGGTGTTGGTAGGTGTAAAGAGGTGGGTGACATCACTGTATGGTCTACACCCTTCCCCTGATAGACGGCTTGAGAGAAACGGGAGCTGTGATCCACGCTGGGGATGTAAAACAACTAAATTGAAAAGAAAATGGGCGGAAACAAAACAAAAGCAGGAAGGCACTAGTGCTAGCACATATCCTTCCCAGCTTAACTAGTCAGAGTTTGGTCTGATGGACAGGACTGCAGATTTTGGGGACATGAAATTCTATTTTCACAGGAATATTTTGGTATTAACTAATAATGAGGTTCACGCTCACTCACCTAGACCCCTCCACCAACCAGTGCAAAAAACATCTTTCACAAGCTTCCCACCAGCACAGCAGACACTTTTTACTGCATGTTTATTAAGTTGTTCGCAGTTTTTACATTATCAGTTTTGGGATTTATGTTTGATTCTGGCTATGTACAAATCCCATGATTTTGAGGCTTCCTAGTAATTTCACTGACTGAGTTAACCCTCTAGACCCCGAAGTGCCTCATGGCACCCGTTCTGAATCACTGTAGCACCCGGGGGCGCCTGTCATTATAAACCATTCCCAGCGTGTGTACATTTTTTTCTCATATAAGTCACCAAAGACACTACCTGCTCTCACATTACTGTTGTTTGTTTCAATAACATTGCTGTGTGGGTTGACGTGTAGGACATTTCTCTTTTATTTTGAAAAGCCTGGCGTTATCCAGTGGAGGGGCTGTTTTGTTGTCAGACTCTGAAAAGCGATTTGTGTGTGTGAGGAAGATACGATAAACTATGAAGTTATAGGAAATTGCTATTTACCAGTGTTTCAGTGCAAAAATATGCCACATATTAGGTATCAAATTCAAGAGGAAGTTGTGTTTTTGTTTTGTTTTTTAAATGAAAGCAACTTGTGACTGTCAATTTCTTAATGTTTTTGAGATAAAGCTGTTTGTTTGGATTAAGTAGGAAAATGCTCATTAAAGTGAGGGTTCTCAGTGAACTGCAGCAGCATTCTAAAATTCTACTGGGGTCTCGAGGGCCACTTGAGCCGAGGGTCTTTATATTTACCACCAGGGATTTTAAAATGTGTGTGTTAGCACACTTTCTACCAGACTTATAATCATAATCATATAACACTAAAGCCGTTTTAACCTCCCAACTATTATTTAATTTTTTTAATTAAGGAAAATGTTGCGCTGTATGGAAATCACACAGTTTTAATTCTGACCTACTGAATGTTGATCAAGGAGAGGAAAAAAATGTTTTTTGTCCCCAGGAAATGGACCAGTTTTTGCCGTTTCTTCTGCTCCTGCTGATGGGAGGAAAAGGTAAGTTGTTGGGTTTTTTTTAATTAATTAATTCAACCTTTATTTAATTCTCAAAGAATCATTGAGGACATGCCCTCATTTTCAATGTCGAAAGTAGAACAGAATAAATAAATGCAAAAGAAAATTATAAAAAAAAAAAAAATAATAATAACAACAAAAATCATTTTAGTAATTAATGAGAACGGCAGAACACAATTAAAAACAGTTACGTTCAAGAGCAGAGTAGCTTGTTATCATGGTTTTAAATTGACCTATAGGTACCACTGTGTTTTAGTGAGTGCTGTAAAAAAAGTTCCAGGTGTGAGCAGCACAGAAACTAAGAGCAGTTTTCCCAAATTTTGTGTTTGCACGTGGGACTTCAAGCGTTAACCAATCACTTGAACGAGTCAAGTAATGATTATGGGACCAATTTAATAAGGAAGCGATATATGATGGTAAGTTGCCATTTAGGGCTTTATAGATAAAAAGGAATAGGCCTGTCACGTCTCACTGTTAAAGATGGCCATGGAACCTTTTCATACAGAATGCAATGACGAACAGAATAACTGTCACCGGTAATAAATCGCAGGGCGGAGTGATAAACTGAATCTAGGGGTTTAAGAGCGGAGGCAGAGGCGTGTCTATAGATGAAATCACCGTAATCCAGGACAGACAAGAAGACAGCCTCAGTTATCCGAAATGACTATGTATAATGCCAAAAGGGGTCACTCTTAGCAACAAACATACAGTCAGTCTCAATAATAAAGAATGTTTAGACCAATGTTTCATTTGCAGGTCCAGCGAGCCTTGTCCTTTAAAGTTGCAAAAGCTGGTCGCAGGAAAGAAAACTCTCAGGCGGAGTAAGGAGGAAAAGCCTTTATTTAGTTATAATGGCATAACGGTTTGAAAAAGTCAACCAGGTTTGACCTCACAGGGTCTTCATCGGATACTGAACGTACCTAGAGATGTCTGGAGGACAGAGTGAGTGAACAGGACCAAAAGTCTAGATTATTACATGGCATGACACTATGTTGAGCATCGTAAACTTAAGGCTAGCCTGAAGATGGAAGAAGTAGAATGTGTTCAGCAGAGAAAGACTGCTGCAGAGGGAAACCCCTTCGAAT